>NW_026267153.1:649829-656194 GCF_000697945.3 Frankliniella occidentalis
CCCCATCCCTCCTCACTCTCCTCCTTATCCTCGATCCGTTCGTTTGCCATTCATCTGACGCTGTCATTAAAGCGAGAGAGAGAAGAGATTACAAGCCATGGGGCTTTCTATACGCGTCGTGTCGCGACATCCAACCACCGCCGCCTTCCCCTTTGAATGGCGCGGTGCGGGCGCCGCCCGGCAGCAGCACGCAGCGGCACGCGCGCCCGAACAACAACTGCGCCTTCAGCTCGTCATGGCTGCTCGTAATCAAAAGTTTGTCCTCTCTGGCGAGGATTTTTGTTGTTTCGTGAAAGGGGAATGCAGAGGTAATGGCGAGGTGTTACGAGGCCGGTGGAGGAGTAAGTCTCCAGGGTAAAGGGGATTGAGGGCATTAAGCGCTATTTCCACCTTATCATTCTAAGCCCCCTGCCCCCTTCCCTCCCCTCCTCCCCGCTCTTGGAGTCGCTGCTGAAAGGTCTCACACTCGCCTCCGCTCTCACCTGGCCCGGCCAGCCGGCTCAAATAAGATGACTGGACGGACCGGCGCTGCTCGGCCAGTACCGATCCTCTATCCATCTCTTCCCCCCCCCCTTCTCTCTCTCTCTCTCTCTCTCTCTCTCTCTCTCTCTCTCTCTCTCTCTCTATCTCTCTCTCTCTCTCTCTCCTCCCTAGCTCCCTCGCGCCCGCCCCGGTCTCCTTCCTCTCCATCGCTCTCTCCGTCAAGGACCAAAGGTCAAACACAACCTACATTATTACCGGACAACCTTGCCAGAAGTGCGCTGCCGACTTGCTCGGCATCCGCACCGGGGAGGTGGCAAAGGCTCGACGCACAAAATCACCCATGGGTGCTCAGCATCCACGAGGTCCGTCTATATAGGGTAAAGGGTGGGGGGGAGATGACTCGCTGGATGGTTCACATGTACGAGAGGTGACTGAATCTCGCCGCCTACCCTCGCGTGCAATCATACCGCACACGCGAGGAAGGGTGGGTTTGCCTATCGACTCGCGCCGGTTGCCTTGCGACCCTAGCGAGTAGGCAATCCGATTGTACGCGTGCTTATGCGGCCAAACTGCCTTACCTGCGGGGGCGAGCCAACCGGATGAAGTCACCGAAGAAGCGCGATGACACCGACGATGCCAAGCGGTTCCGCTGCGCTGCTCTGGTCTGGGTCGCACGGGGTATCGCCGCCTCGGCCGCTGGTGGCGCACCTTTGGTCCTCGCATAGTACAGTCCACGCAATCAGTGCTGCCTCCCGCACCCCCTCGCCCCCTCGCCCCTTCGCCCCGCGCACCTGCGCTAGGCGCGCGGCGGGTAGGAGACGCTCAGTGTTATCACCGGCGGCCTTAGTGGCGGACGCCGTCGCCGCTGACGTCGCATCCTCCCGGGGGGGCCACGGCGGGCACGTGCCTTGGACGGCGACGCCCTGGTCGCGCAGCATGAGCCGTCCCGGGTGCTGGACGGCCCTGCGGCTCGCGGGGGCGGGCACCGCCGCGGGCGCGGCCTCCATGGAGGCGGCGCGCGGCCGCGGCTGCTCGCTGTTCCGCCGGGAGACGGTGTTCGCCGTCGCCATCCTCGCTGCCGGCGAGGCGCTGTTCTTTTTGTGGCGCCGGCGTAAACGTCGGGCGGATGACGGTGAGGGTGACGGCGACGGCACGGTGGTGGTCTCTCTGGCCCGCGAGGCCTTGCTGCTCCTCTGGAGGCGCCGCTGGCAGGGTGACGGTGCTGGTGACGACGGCGGCAATGGCAACGGTGACGAGGACGGCGACGGCGACCGCCACCAGAGATTCCAAAAGAAATTCGCCATGGTTGCCTTAGCCGGCAAAGCGATCCGGCATCTGTGGCGCGTTTACCAGCGCCGCCGTCAACGGCCCAATGCTGATGGTGCTGGTGTCAACGGCGACGAGTTTGCTCCCGACGACGTCGTCGTTACGGAAGCCGTTGTTGACGGTGACAGCCACACAGACTTCGCCATCGTGTCCTTCACTGGCAAGGCGCTGCCGCTGCAGAATCTGCTGCGCCGCCTCGGCGACGTCAACGGCAAACTTGAGAACACCATGAGCTGGAGGAGGAGGAGTCGACTCCGACACCACCGTGGACCAACAGAGGAGGAACAGCCTATGAGAAGAGGTATACTGTAGAGTCCGGCACAACTCACAACTCTCCCCCTTCCTCCTTCCCCTTCTCCCCTTTGAGCTAATTCATTGGTAAACAAACGGTTACGCGTGTGCACGCCATGGAATATGGCTGAGAGTATGGCATATCTTCAGCTAAGTTTTTCCAACGCCGTAAGACACGAGGGCGTTGTGGGTACAACCGCGGAGCTGTGAACAGTTCTGGCACGTTTGTTGCGTTTTCACACTCTCTCCCTCTCGTTTTGTACCGCGCGGGTTGCGACAATATTATGTACTTTGCGTCTCGTTCCCCGCAGCCGCTGTGCCCGTTTTTTACATGGGCCAGGCGCCACGGCTTGGCAGGGGGATTTGCCATTCTAATTAGATTCTGTCAATCGTTGGGTTCTTTTCGACACGACGATTTGTTTTTGTTTGATTTTTTCCCGTGTACCGTTTAGTTGTGTATTATCCTGGCTGATACCCCAGTTTGACATAGACTTTGCGAGTTTGTAAAAGAACGTTGAGGTTTCGGTCTGGTCTGTCTGCCCCCAGACGGCCCCACTCTGATCTGCAGTTTGGGGGTTGTGGTGTAGGTAGTGTGTTCATTTGCGTAGCAGGTTTATCTGGTATGTGGTGCATTTACCATTCTCACCTGGTACGCAGGTAAACTGACGTCTTTGCTCAAGGGTGTCTGTCGTGTGTTATCATAGAGTGCGTGTTGTTATAACACTGCGGTGCTCACAGGGCATTAGGGAGATAATGAATACTGCTCACGCATCTCGGCTTTTATGACGGCATATGCTAAGAAGAGCAGCGCAGTTCATCGCACTGTTGTGTGTGACCCCACACCGAGCCGTGGCACCCGAGGTGGCACCAAACCGAATAACTCACTGGTAAAAAGGGAGGAAAAGGGCGTAAGTCCAATGGGAAGTCTGTGGACTTGCGCCCTTTTCACTTTTCACCAGTGAACTGTGGCACGCGCTGCGGCACGCGGCTGCAACTGCCAATATCCGGCCTGGTCCCTCATTACAGTTTCGCGCCATGGTTGTCCCCCGACATGCATAATTATTTCCTTTTGAATGTCAGAGCACAAGACAAGGGTCCCTCAAAGGTAATTGCGGGACTATTGTTCACGCGAAAAGAGCAAGAGACGAGAAACATAGAGAAGGGAGAGAGCAAAGGAAGGAAAGGGAAGGGAAGGAAAGAAGGAAGGAAGGAAGGAAGGAAGGAAGGAAGGAAGGAAGGAAGGAAGGAAGGAAGGAAGGAAGGGAGGGAGGAAGGAAGGAAGGAAGTCTCTACTATCTGTGGGTTGTTCTATCTGATACTGCTACAGTTCGAAACGAGAATCGTCTGACCGTACCACGACAGTCCAAACCTGTTGTTAGCTGAGATGGCCGCTGGTCCACTGTGCATTAATATCCCCTTCTCATGTCTTCCCCCCTCCCCCGCCATCCTTGATTTGTTATGTGCATTTTTTTTCTCCCTTCGGGGCATCGCCTGGAGCTCTGTCGTTATGCACACAGTAAGGACCAATGTCTGGAGTGGGGGGGGAGGGGGAGATGGTTAATAAAGATCCGCTTACTGGGCTCGCACTGGCCGTGGTGCGGTAGTGGCCCGGCCTCGCCTGGCCCGCTTTCCCATCGGCTGATGTCGTAGATTGTGGCAGTGTGCGTGATTGCCTATTCTTCGCTGGACGGCCCTGCCCTGCGCTGTGCCACTGCCTGCCCCCGCACCCGGGGCCTCGAGAGCCGCCGTCCTGCTCCTTTGTCGTCGCGTACGTTCCCGCCAGGGGGCTGCACCCATATCGTGCTCCGGTGCAGCACCGTCGTCGTGCGCGCAGGGTCCGCGAACGAAATCCGAGGCTTTAATCAACGTATAATGCAAAATGTTTGTTCGTTTGTTTCGTCGACGCAGTGGGCGATGGCGAGTCCCGCTTCGTCATGGGGGAGGCCGACGACGTCCTCATCCCCGAGGCTGCCTCCGAGGCCTCTGGCGTGCGTCAGCTCATGGAGCGCCTCGTCGAGTCCCTCGTGTCCGGCGGCCTGGACGACGTCGTGCTGCTCCCCAAGGATCCTCACCCTCAGTGTAAGTATACTGCACGCCTGCTCAATGTGCTTTACGAATATGCGAGTTAAGGGCAAGCACTACTAGCACTATCATATTTTTAGTTGTTTTTTTTTTTGTTTTTTTCTTAAATAAAAAATGGCATTCCTCAAAGTAGCTGCTCTGCTGTCACTCGTTATTGCTTGGGCAGAGAGATGCAGTTTCTGTCCATCGGCGACAGCAAGTTCTGCAGCGGAGGGCATTGTGCCGAGCCGAGCCGAGCCGAGGTGGCCGAGGCTTGCGCACTCGGGCAGGAGGGGCGCTAATTGTCCCGCCATTATCCTCTGGACGCCAAGTCCTGCCGGGCCGGCTAGGCTCCGACTCGGCTCGGCTCCGACTCGGCTCGGAAGTGCAGGGTGATCGCCTGTCCTTCTAGGTGCATGCGTAAACTTCGCAGAGCCCTGCCAAACTAGGATCAGCGGGGAAAGGGGTGGCGGGGCGTGTTGCTGCAAGACAATCACGCAATCTCATGGGGAGTGTGGGGGAAGGGCGGGGGAGGGGGGCGTTCGCCGGGCCCGGGAGTAGACAGGTCCGTCGAGCGCTCCCGTCCAGCCGGTTGCCTAGCCTACCCTGACTGCTGACGGCATTTATTCAGAGTCATTTTGGAGAACAAGAATGGTCTGGGAAGAGGCAAGGGTGTCGACTACGTAATAGAAGACACTCGGTCTTGCAATTTGTTTTCATTTTTTTTTTTTGTTATTTTTTGCAATCGGATTTGGAAGGAATAAAAGTCTGTCGTATGGATTAGGATTACCCAGAAAGTACGATCGTCATTTGCCTTCACAAATCTGCCGAGTTTAGCGTCTCTGCAAGCTTGCTCTCATAGCGCCTGATAGGTAGGCAACATCTTGTCTGCATTGCATGCGTGCACAGCGGGGTGGCCTACCCCAAGTCTCGCAGGCGCCGAGCTTCCGCGTAATTTGCCGAAATTACCTGAGAAAAAACGGACGTACTTTTCGGACGATTACCGTAAACACAAAACTGCTCTGTGAACGATACCCAACAGCGCTGGAGACTTGTGGGCCCGTCGCCGTGCAGCGCAGCGCCTCAACCGCCGTTTGCGTTATTTAATTATTCTTTCTCCACGGAGACTGTTGCTGCCGGGGGACTTGAGAGAGATTAGTGCACTGTTTCCAAAACGGGCGCGCTTGTGACCTCACCTTTTTATCTCCCTCTCGCAGACGGGCGCATTTACAGACGCCACCAGCCGCGCCTGAGGTCCGCGCTCACCTCGCTCGCCTACTCGCTGCAGATGGCCATGGCTCGTGAGTACACCGCACGGCTCGTCGCCTTACTCATGTAACGGGCTTACATCGCTCCTCACGCCCGGCCCCCGCCCTTCTTGTCGTGCGCAGAGAAGCCCCTGGCCGAGTGCGAGACGCCGGGGCGCGCGCACGCGCAGCTCCGGGCCATCATCCTCGACCTGGCGCGGGACGTGGCCGCCCTGGACCGCCACCCGGGCGAGCAGGACGGCGTCGGGACGGCTGGCCTCGACGGCGTCCTCGACGCCAAGGAGGACTTCGCCACGCGCGCCTACGAGGACATCCTGGCCACCGCCATCGTCAACAAGGTATGGGAGGACAGCGTAGGTAGACAAAGCAATCGACAGTCGTTTGTCTCGATTAATCGATAGCGAGCGCTACCGTTACCTGTTGGCCGGGAAGACCCGCAAGTCCGCCGTCGCCCCACACCGAATGGACATTGCGAGTTGACCACTATGCCACCTCTCCCCCGCCTTTTCCCATCCCCTCACTTCATCATTCCCCCGCTATCCCTCTCAGGTAATCCGTGCCCCCTCGGTCTGACTGCCGCGTTGCGGTGTCAAGTCGTATATCCTCTACACATCATAAAATTGTCTGACAAAATGGATACAGAACGATGGGGTTAAAATCCACTCAGAAAGGGAGAACCTTGAATTATGCCCTTTTAAAGACTTTCTTTGCATTCCGACTCCCTCCCGTCCGTCCCAGCCGTGTTGACGCCTTTCTGTGTTTGCCAACCACGTTAATAATTATTGCCCTACCCCCCCTTCTCGCCCCACACATGCACCTTATCTCCCTCGTGCACCTCTACCTCTGTGTTTATATGCGGCCGAGTGATGTGATGACAGTCAGACGGGGGCGTGCAGACAGACGGACGGACGGGCGTCTGGGCGGGAGGAGGGGGTG
>NW_026267153.1:656244-657656 GCF_000697945.3 Frankliniella occidentalis
GGGGGGGGGAGCATAAAGGGACAGGGGTTGGGTTGGGGTCGGTCGTGAGATAGTTCGGTTTCACATGTTGGCACTCACTCCCCGGTTGGCATTGCAGCGAGTTGTTGTTGTTCCCCTAATCACGGCTCTAGCTGCGCCGTGCCGCGCCGCCGTGCTCCTCGCGCGAGGCTCATTGCGAGGTTAACTGATGGCAATCTGATTCCACTCAGCGCCTTGCTGCCTTGCCCCGCGCCGCGCCAGCAAGCCACTTGCCGCCGCGCTTTTCCCACAGGGACCAGTCTGCCGGGGCCGGGGCCGGGCCTCAGCCGCAGGGCCTGTCCGCCCTGCCTGCCTGCCGGGGCCCGACCTCGACCCGCAGAGCGCAGAGCACGCGGCCCTACTAACAAAGTGGTACAGGTGAAGAGCGAGGGTGGATGCACGGTGCACGCGCTCCAACGAGCAGTCAGGTGCAGAGGTGAATAAGAAAGAGCGGAGCAGGCGGCCGTACTAACAAAGTGGTACATGTGAAGAGCGAGGGTGGACGCACGGTGCACGCGCTCCAACGAGCAGGCAAGTGCAGAGGTGATGAGCGAGAGGGTATGGATATCATTGACGCGGTCCCACTAGCACACTAGTGCAGAGGTGCAGGGTGAGGGTGGGAGCATGCACGCGGTCCCGCAAGCAGAAGAGAGCAGAGGTCCATAACAGGTGAACGCAGCTATCTGCCAGTCCTAGTTTCTTGAGAAGACGACAAACTTTCAGACGTCAAGAACGACAACTACAGACTAAAAATAAAGCATCTTTTCTATTCCTTATTCTTAGCTTTGCTGAGTGGGTCCACGGCGACGGACCGATCAGTCGGTCTCGTGCTCTACTGTGCACAAAATTGACACTGGCCCGGCAACACAACACTGTCACCTGTCGGCCGCGGCGTGGCGGCGGGCGGCCGGCGGTAGGCAGCCTACATATGCATCCGGTGGTGGCCGCAGCCTGGTGTCCCTGTGCCTGACTGTGCCGCGCAGCCCCGACGCAGCCCGCTGGCACCACAACCTGGGCGCCCGGACCATATTTCCGGTTACGCGCGCGTGGTCCAGTCAGGATGGGTGACTCTGCCTGCTGCTCCTGCTGATAGGGCCACAGGGTCGATAAATATAAACACTTTCTGTTAAGCATCCAGGGATTCGTGGTTTTTTCACGACACTTTCATCGAGCGACTTTTTCGTCACCGTGAGTGAGAACCTTTCTCTTCCTACGTCACTCAGGGGCAAATTTGATCTATCCTTGGAGGACAGTCCTGCGCTTTGGCTACAAAGCTTATTAATGCACAATATGCACAATTGATTATCCACATTGACTAATCCCTTTACTAATGAATCCTTCGATTGATGAATCCATCTATTGATGAATCCATCTATTGATGAATCCATCTATTG
>NW_026267153.1:659536-663106 GCF_000697945.3 Frankliniella occidentalis
CTCTCTCTCTCTCTCTCTCTCTCTCTCTCTCTCTCTCCGCCACTCGGCCGCCCAGAGGGTATGCCTATGGTGTACCCGATGCAGGCTGCGTTGCGGGAGAAGGGAGGGGATATCGGCCCCTTTCACCGCCACGCCACGCCAGGCCACGCCGCGCGCAAACCTCCGCCTAACCATCAAGCGTCTACCCGACGAGGGACGCCGTAAGCTCGCACCGCCGGGCCCGGCCTGTGTCGTGTGCTGTGGCTGAGGTGGAGTGTGTGACGTTACAGCTCATTGGTCAACGCGTGGCGTTTATTGGACAATGATTCTCTGTCTGTCACTTTTGTTCCAAAGAGAGTGCAAAACTCTTCCGGTGTCCCGAGAGCGCAGTTTTAAGGAGCAGATTTCAGATCGATGTGGTTTGTAGCGCATAGCTATGTCCGATCAGGGAGGCTCACATATTTGGTTTCTGTGTGTGGAGCCACCTTTGGCTTGACACTGCTTGTAGCGAGGGCTGTAGCTAGAGCTGTAGCTATAGGGCAGTAGCGAGCTAGGGCTGTAGCCTGCTGCGCGCCGTTTGCTGGGTGCTCGCGGCATACCCCCGGCATGGTATGATATGGCGAGCGTACCTGTGTTTATAGCTATGGGCAGGGCGTGCGGCGCCAGTGTCGGGTCGTGGCGCGGGGCGGGGCGGGGGTGTTATGGGTGCAGACAGAAGGGCTATATCAGCTGCACCACTTTCCCCCTGGCTCGCGGGTCCCCGTCGTCGTGTCGTGCCCTGCGAAAGTGTGCGCCAGTCACACACGTTTTGGGTAGTAGGCCGTGACCTTGCAGGGTTGTTTCCTTCATGGACCACATACCGGGCCGTTTCTTTTGCACTCGCCCCTGGAGGAGACGGAGGGCGAGCAGCCGGCACACGGGCAAGACAATGCCCGATGTTTTGAGAGACAGGGAAAAACTTTCAGTAAGAGTCATCAGATTTTAGGGAAGTCTCCATTTAAAAAATGGGGGAATTTTCCTCATTATGTGAAGAGGCTTTCACGAGATCTAAGGAGTTTTACCCTAACTTTGGAAGTTCCTCAAAGTTTTTCCTCAAACATCAGACATTATTGTTTTCCTGTGGCAATAAACTCACAACCACTGATACCACGGGTGTATCTGAAGTGAATACGTAAGCCTGTTTTTTTTTTCACCTATTTGGCGAGCGGGAGGTGAGAGGGGTGCTGGCCTGGGACGTGCTCCCCGCACCGTACGGAGGCACGTATCTCCGCAGCGGGTGTCGCCGAGTTGCGGTACGCGGGCACCGCCGGGGGTAACGCGTGCGCAGCTCGGCCGAATAGGGAAGGCAGAAGCTGGTCTCCGGTGAGAGGAGAGGGGCTCTCCGGTGCCCGCGGAAGGTGCCGGATGAACTGTAAAAAGCTTGCGAAGAACTATTCTTTGCATTGCAAAAGAATTTTGTAAAATGCTTTCCATTGCGAACTAAATCCTTCGCATTCCGAACTACTTACGAAAAAAAATAGTTTGCAATGCAAAGAATAAAGTCTGCAATGCAAACTTCCTTACAATTCTTTAAAATTCTTTGCAAGAATTTTGCAGTGTGGGCTGACCTGCGGCGAGGCTGGCATAGGCTACTCCTGCGCCACTTGCGCCTCCGCCAACATGACCTAACTACCTGAAAAATAACTATAACGGGGGAATATTACCCCCAGAAAATATAGTCATACATGAGCACTTATTTGGCCAAGAGAAATCCCACTAAAATAAATTATTAATTTATTTGGTGTATCGGTTTTGTTTGGCAGCACCCAACGAACCTCACTGGAACCCTGGGCCGTCGACACCGCTCACACGCCGCTGCCCGTCAGCTCCACCAACGGCACCGCGACCGCGGTCCATCACGTCAGCAACGGCGTTGGGTGAGTCAAGGAAGGAGTAGTTATTGGGAAGAATCCAAAAGCAGAACTACTTAGCGTCCGTGTCGCTGACCATCGCTAGCATACACGGTAAAAACGACGTCCTGGTTTTCATGACGTTTTGGAAAAACCATGACGTCTTATGGAAGAAATGCATATGGGTAACATCATGGCTTTTCAAACGTCATGAAAACCAGTACGTCACTTTTACCGTGTAGTTTCACGCAGCTAAAATGTATCTGGTCTCGTGTTGTTCCAGGAATGGCAAGCTGCACCATGATGTGACTGACTGGATCATTCCGACCTCCTACCCGATCCGTCGTGTCCCTCTGCAAACTCTGGACGCGCTGCTGGCTCCCACTCGAACCCCGCTGTCCCTTGGTAAGCTACACTAAGTCCTTTCCTTGAGCGTTAGCAGCGAACGCCTCGCAACGGCCGGCCGCCGGGCTCAGGCGCAGGACAAGCGGGACAGGACCCTTTATTTAACGGCGCGATTTTGGAATGTCGTGAGTTTGCGTCGAGCTCAGCTTCACGGCGGTCCAAGGCGGGGGAAAGCGAAAGGATATCTATAGTCCGTTGATGTTGTGCCCAGGACGGTGTTCTGCGTCTGTATGTCTCTTACCCCCCCTCTCTCTGTCTCTGTCTCTCTGTCTCTGTCTCTCCCTCTCTCTCTCTCTCTCTCTGTCTCTCTCTCTCTCTCTCTCTCTCTCTCTCTCTCTCTCTCTCTCTCTCTCTCTCTCTCTCTCTCTCTCTCTCTCTCTCTCTCTCTCTGGAAAGGAGGAGAGGATTCAGAATTTTAAGAAGAGTTTCGGCAGCTTTGACTGCCTTTGTTCATATGCTTACTGTCGTTTGGCGCCCACTAACGAACCGAGTAAAATTATGATGTTCCAAACAATGTGGTCTGCAAACTTAAAGTGCGGGTGGCTACGCGTCCATCATGTTTGAGTGAGAGAGAGAGAGAGAGAGAGAGAGAGAGAGAGAGAGAGAGAGAGAGAGAGAGAGAGAAGGGGGGGTGAGTGGACCTCTCTCCTGCAGAGGACGGCGCTATGGCTATGATGGCGATCATTGTGCGGTCTGCGTTGTGTAACGTTTCGTTTCCAGTAACGCTTCTGTCGTGACCACAGCGTGTTACGCGGAGGTAGGCAGCCAGCGCGAGCAAATTCAGTTGAGGGCAGAGGCGCGGGGCTGAAAACCTATGGCGTCGGTGGGGAAGCAAAAAGTAAATCTAAAAGAGAAGACGACAAAAAATGTCTTGTTGTACTTTTGAACTCTTTTGAAAAAAAAATTTCCGAACGCTTTGATGATGATGAGGCATTGGTGCATTATTGGTTTAAAGATCAGGAAGAACCTCGGGAAGAAGATGCCAGAACATCACGAAGCCTTCAGCAGTTTTTCGGCCGTTTTTTTTTCCTGCTTTATACTGATAAAATGCCTGCATGAGGATTTGGATGCTTTGTCCACTACCAGGCATTTCTTCGCAATCATTTGTAAACATTGCCTTGCAAGCTACAAATAATGATTTCCGATCGCCAAGTAAGTGCTCTACGAAAGCGCGCCTATGTTATTTAACAGATTCCCTTGCCCCTTCTGTCTCTCTATGTCTATCCGTGCAGAATCGAGACTGAATACAGGGGCTGTTGGCCTCTGCAGAATGGCACATAACCCCCCTCCCTGTAAT
>NW_026267153.1:673517-677172 GCF_000697945.3 Frankliniella occidentalis
TAATAAATGAATTAGGCTATACTTTTATTGTTATTGCAAATATGGGGGGAAATAACCACAGGCTTGTGAGCCGGAGGACGAATTCCTCCTGTGAAAAGTTACCAACTTTAAGTTATATGCAATTAAAAGCCTCAAGTTGCTTTTCTAAAGGTTAACATTCTTTACATGTGCCATTTCAGAAAACATTGAATGTTATTTTTGTATAACATGCCAGGCGCCTGAGGTGAAGTGAGTTAGAGTACTAGAATTAAACCTGTGCCAACGATTGTTTTCCCGCGATTCTTGTATTTTGGTTAACACAGTCTGTCAACATTTGTTTCTATTTTGAATGAAGTGTCCTTGATGTTTTACGATCTCGTCAGCTTCTGGACTAAATTTTGACTTGTTAAGGTAGCTCAATGTTTTCTGCCAATTGCTGCCGCTAAAGTATCATGGAAATATATATATTATTTTGGTGTGAGCAGTATGAGTGGATTAATTAGCTGAGGGCTTATGATTCGCGTTGTGATAGTAAGGTAGTTTTGTAAAAATGTAAGATGTTATTGTACCCTATGTATTGTCGGCGTCCGCTATTCTCCGCAGCACATGTCATGAACATATCTGTGCAGTATAACGTACAATACCGTACCGGGTGTTTCTCCGCCCGTACCAGCACGTGCAGAGAAACACCCTTACTACTAGGGGGCTGGTTCGCCCCGCCCAACATATGTTGGTAAACCCCGGTATACATATCTGATATTTGTGAAAAAAATCCAAACGTATAATTGTACAAATTGCCATTTGTTTTACTCTAAAGTAAACTTCCTCCGTTGCCTTAATCGAATGTAGATACATACTCCACATTTTGTAATGTTGCGTTTCCATTGTAACTTCTGCAACTTTGCTCAAAGTGTATGTTGTTGCGTAAATATATTGTTGTTGTTTTTCAATGATGCATTTTTTATGTCCTACGACTTTGAAAGTGAAAGAGCCTTTCGAAACTCGGATACTCTCTCTTTCATTCCTCCTCTGCCCTGCCGCTGTCCTGCTCTCCCGATCTCTTTTCGGGACCGGACCTCCTCTGTCACGGACAGTCTGCACTCAGATGCGGCAGCCCCTTACGACAATAACCGTGGCAGGAGTGAATCGGTATACTTGCGCTGCACGCGAGATTTGTTATACTGGACGTTCTCTGCCTCCCCCCCCCCCTCTTTCCTCTCCGCCTGCCTGCCAAAGCCCGAGGCAGGATCTTAGAGTGTCCAGGCGAAGGGGCTAGCTATTGAGTTTTGCTGGAGAGGATTCGCTTGCGGGTATCTATAGTATGTGGTGGGACGTAACTCACTCAAGTTCACAGAAAAGTGCTCCATTTATAGCCTTAGAAATATCGCTTCGACTTTGTTTGCGAAAGTAGTCATGCGCGTATACCACCAGGTAGCTAACTCTCACACATAGTGCTTAGGGATTTTAAAAAATTGCGTAGTTGTGTAGAATTTTTATTTACGCAACCTATGAGTAGTTCTTAACGCACATTATATCACTTGTACATGCGGAGCTAGTGTACAAAACAACCTGCATTACTCTGGATGAATCTGTGCACGCGCTACTGTGCACGATTTTAATTATTTATTATAGTACTACACAAATCTCTGTAATTAGGCTTTAAGTACCTGTATTTGGGCACGAAATCGTGCACATGTTGCATATGCAATGATTCCTGCTCAATTCAGGCACACAATTCTCCGTAGGATTTTGAGGTGCACGCCGCGCACTTTCGTAGTGATACTGTACCGAATGCATGTTTGCAGGCTGATTGCCTCCCTGAGGGGACAAGGGGCACGTGGGCTAGACACGTACTTTCACGTGACTACAACTCTGTAATGAAGGATGTAAAATGTAGTCAGGGAAACGTCTCGATGTTAACAAGAATAATGTAGGCACAGTGTGCACATCATGCATGCTGTATATTTTTAGTGATAGTGATGCATGCTATTGGGTTTTTAGTGCAGCGAGGATGTGTTTCCTGAACACATCTCGATCAAAGTTATTTGAACTTAGGCTAGGTAAAACTTGTAACTTCTCAGATACAAATTAATTTGCATCCGATATATCCGAGATATGCATAAGAACATATCTTCGCTGGGTACACAATTGTCCTTTCCCATCTAGAGCGTACGTTGATAAAGAAATTGTAATGTTATATGTCTAGTGAAACTCTTTGGGTGCAAGTATTTGGTGCAACTAATTGGAATGTGGTGAGTACGTCGCACTATAAAACATTAAACGGTAATTTGGATGTCATGGCATCGGTCTTGCTTTATTAATGCTTTGTTACTAATTGACTAATGCTATTTCACAGACAAGGCGCTTTGGCAGGTGTGCTGTCGTTGGGTCCCTTTCGTTGTCGTTGTGGTGTGGCGAGGCAGGGCAGTGTGGAGAAGGTTGCTGGTGGGGTCACCACGCTGCCCTGCCCTGTTGGTCGTCGAGTGCTGGTCTCGTCTCGGTCGCTCCCGGGTCCGCTGCTGACGGGGCAGGTGTTCGCCACTGGAGCCGCGGTCCCGGTGGCGGCCGTCACGTCGGGCGTTGGCGTTGGCCGTTGACGCTGGCCTAGTACCGGTAGCCGCCGTTGCCGCCCGGGCCGCCGCTGGGGTAGCCGCCAAAGCCACCGTTGCCGCCACCGCCGTAGCCGCCGCCGCCGCCGGGCCTGGCGGTGCCCTGGTACGACACCTGCGGACGGTAGCCGTTAGCGTCGGCGACGTACTGGACGGTCTGCATGCGGCCGTCGGGCAGCAGGACGTGGTAGCTGCCCTGGGCGACGTCGCCGTCCCGGCTCTCCTGGTGGCCGAACTGGGTGCCGTACTCGGGGGCGTCCACCTCGTACATGAAGTCGTATTTGGCCGGCTCCTGTGAGACAGAAATCGGTAGGATGACACTCGGGGATTCTGATCCCAACTGCTGCTGGCCTGGCTCAGACCGCGACGTGTTTTTTTTTCTACTGGAGGTCAATGAGACTCCTCTGCCGTTGTGGCCGTCGCTTCACTTACCGACTGGTCGTCGTAGCCGCCGCCGCCACCGCTGGGCGCTCCATAGGACGAGGACGGCGCCCCGTAGCTGGACGACGGCCGGTTGGCGCCGCCCCCAAACCCGCCCCTCGCCGGGGGCAGGTAGCTGGACGGCGGCTCGGCGCACAGCGGCGCGACCAGGGCGGCCAGCGCCAAGCAAACAAGGGACATCTGCAAAGTTAGTGTTGCATCTTTACAATAATGTGCGATTTTTTTTTTTTGCGAACGTACATTAGAGTTTGCTTTTCGGTTTTGGTTTCTTTTCGCAATAACTTTTTGTTTTCACCATCACTTTTCTAATATTAATGTACTGTGAAATTTCTAACACCTTCATAATTTTGAAAATTTGAAGAATATGCCTTACCTTCAGAAAAGTTGTTTGTTTTTTTGAGGTCTATATGTGCGATTCACACATCTCATTGCATGTTTCGCCTTATGTTTGCGGTACGAGTATGGTGAACACCCGGTGCTTACCTGTGTGGGCGCCATGCTGGGATAGGACTTGAGACCTGAGACGGCTGCTGGGGCCGAATGACTCCCCATCCGACAGCAGGCGCTTTTATATCAGGCTGCCTCAGCCTCCATCCCCTCTGCCGAGGCAACCGGGGGGCGGGGAG
>NW_026267153.1:677377-682652 GCF_000697945.3 Frankliniella occidentalis
CGCCGGATCCGCCCCGGACCCGTTGAGCCGAGGCCGAGGGGGATTGGGCGAAGCCCTACCGCGGCGCTATGGGCGAGGCCCGGGGCCGGGGCAGGCGGGGTCCTGGTCGTGCGGCGACAGTCGGCGCCGCGCCGTGACTCCCTCCCGACGCGCGCCGCGCAGACCTCGGCCGGCGTCCTCATGGAGCCGTGTGGTGTTGCAGGTGATGGAGCGGTCGACGCTCCGGAACAACAACAACAACAAGAGGAATACCAACAATAACAACAACAATTTCGTCAGTGAGTATGCTCGCACTGTAAAAATAATGATCGATACAATATTTTGTAACATCGACATGAAGTTTTTTCAGTAACCAGATGACAAACTTTAGTTACACATTGTTGTTACAATTTTTTATAACAAATTACAAATATTTGCTACCTGGTGACAAAGTTTTGCACGCACGCACTTGCAAATACTGCGTGGGCGTCAGTGGCGCGCAGATTTTTGTATTTTTCACTTGTATATTTTGCGTGGCTCTGCAGGCTCTCTCGAGGTGCGGCTCGGGTCCGTGGAGGACTCCCCCGAGAGCGGCACATCTTCGTACAACGGGTCCTGGACCGGCTCCAGCCTCCTGGACCACTCCGTGGACGGCGACCTGGACTCGGACCCGCTGTCACTCATGGTGAGCAGCAGCTCTGCGATCACGCGCTTGCTTCGCCTCCGGTCTGCCCCGCCACTGGCACGCGCACGCCCGGGCCCGGCCCGGGGAAGCTCGCCGGTGAAACTCCGTGGTGCTGCCTCGGCGTGGCTTCTTGTCGTTACGCAAAATGGCCCGCGCCCGGGCAGCCACCCCGACGAGGAGTAGAGGCGAGTTCTTGCCATTCCGCGACCGTTATGGACCGGAACAAATTCTCGGGCCCCTGCCGTCCGCTATTGGTGAGTCTTTGGCCTGGTGGGCCCTGGTGGGCCCTGGTGGGCCCTTCTGGCGGCGCGGCGTGGCAAGGCACGACGCGGGCCCAACCGTGGCAGCTCGAAATCCCTTAGCCACTTTACCCCTCCGGGCACCGTTCTTTACCTGATGCGGCAGCGGCAGCTCCGGGCAGGGAGGGAGGGCACTAGGACGCCACCTGCAGAACGGTTCGCCTATTTGGATCCGACCGACAAGCGCTACTCTCCTCTGCTGCGCGAGGCAAAAAAATGTTAATTAAACTTTTCTTTTTGTTGTTTCTTGCCGGTCGATTGCTTCCCGTTTGGTTGTTTGCGAAGGTCGTTACCAGCCTGGCCGTTGGCAGGAAGGTGTCCGGGCGGGCGAGCGCACCGGCGCGCAGCACTGGGCCTAGAGGGTCATTTTCCTAGCTGCTGCCCCCCTCCCCCCTCTCCGTTTTCTTCTTCGGAAGGCTTTCCTTTTACGACTCCCGTTGTTGACAGCGCGTTGCGTTTTGTTCCACCCGCAGATCGAGGAGTGCATCGAGGAGGTGACCACCATCACGGGCACGTCCTCGTCCTCGGCGTCGTCCTCCTCGCTGGACGAGCGCTCCGAGGGCGAGGAGCTGCCGCGCGATGTGCCCCTCGTGCGGAGGCGGCGGCGGCGACGGAGCGCGCGGCGGCGCGGCAGCAGCAGCAGTGCCTCGCTACCGCTGCCGCCCTCCGGGCCGCCGTCCCTCATCGCCGGCCTGTCCCTGCTCAAGCAGCGCGTGCCCTTCCCCGAGCTTGGCGTCGACATCGTGGACGGTGAGTTACCGGGCTGACATCTTTGTTTTAAATCCCAATGTTCCCGTCTTGATTGTCTATGTTGATACTCCAGGCGCCGAAATTACGTGTCGTCGAGGTGACAGAAGCGATTCAAAACTAAATTCATGTTCCTTGTCCTGCAGTGGATTGGTCCTCTGGGGAGTCGGAGCTCTCCGACTCGGCAGAGGCCCAGCGCCCGGTCAACGGCCTGGACGGAGGCTACGATGCGGAGGGTCGCCGGGCGTCGCCGCCGGACGGGGCGGAGCAGGCCGAGGATGCTGTCGACGAGGACCGGCCGGCCAGCTGCCTGGAGCTGGTGACGCCCATGCAGTCCTGGGAGGACAACTGGCTGTTCCAGAGCAAGCGTATCCGCAAGCCGGCCGCGCAGTACGCACACCACCCGGTGCCCGTGCCAATGCTGGTGCCCAATCCCAGCGAGGACTTCCGGGCGCTCATCGGTGACGTGGACGCCGAGGAGACCTCGGACCTGTCCGAGTGCAGCGACGACGCGCTGGAGGAGGTCGTCCTGGCCGGCATGAAGCCCAAGGCCGAGTCCGACCAGTTCTCCGAGGACCTGAGCGTGTCCGAGGCCGCGGGCCGCCCCCTCCTGGACGGCCTGGCGGAGACGTGCAACCTGGAGCTGCTCAGGAGGGCCGCCCCCGCTCTGTCCACCGCCCCTGCTCCCAGAGCTGCACGTACCAACAGAAGTGCGTATTTTCCAATCAAACAAAAATATTGGAATTTAAACGATCAATAGTATGTTTGAAATAATCCCGTTCTTTTACACTTAGCTGCCAACCTGGAGGGGCCTGCTTCGTCTCCGGACCGACTGTCACCGTTGATCAGGTCGGCGGCAACGTCACCGGTCTCTAAGGGACGACAGTCACCCAACGACATGGCCGAACGATGGGCGCGCGACCAGGACGCCGAGATGACCATCCTGTACGACACGCCAACTCGGAGGGAGGCCCCCGCCAAGGACGTCCCCGTCAAGGAGATTCCCAAGAAGGAGGTGCCCGCCATGCACCGCGCCGTCCCCAAGCAGAAACTCGCCGTTGATAGCAGAGCTCAGCGCTCCGTTGCCGCGGTTGCAGAGGTCGAGAAGTCAGCGGTGGAGGCCACGAGGGTCGAGCCCGTGTCGGCTGCCCCCAAAGCCACAGCTGCGACGCTGGCAGAGAGGCCAGATGGGGCAGAAGAGAAGCCGCTGCAGCACCAGCAGGTGGAAGGGGAGCGTCAGGTTAACGGGAGGATGAGTCCGCCTCCGGAAGTCCTGGATAACGAGGACCTGTTCACTCCTCCTCGGCCAGGTAAATCCCGAATCGATAATATTGTACTTGCGATTGCATGACCTCTATAATTTTGTCTTTGAAAGAAGTCATCTGCACAACTCGTTCTCTTTTTAAAATGCTGACCGAGTGAGAAAACGACAGCGGCGTGAAAGCCTTTAGAAGCCAATAACCGACCTCATGTTGACTGTGCAGGGACCATCGCGGAACGAGAGCACCGCAAGTGGCTGGAGGCCACCCCGCTGCCGAACAACCCTTACTCGCCGGAGAACATCGAGAGGCGGCTCAAGCAGCGGGCCAGCCTCACCGGCCAGCCGCTGCTGCCCCCGGCGCTGTCGCCCACGCCCGCCGCCGACAGCCTGCCGCCCCCCGACGACAGCTCCCTCCACATCGCCCTCAGGGTGGACCCCGACCCCAAGAAGTAAGTCCGCCTGATGTAGTGGGTCAGCAAAGTTATTGCCCCCCTCTGTGCGGTATGCTGACCCTTTGAAATCGTGACGCAGGTACGGGCGGGATTTCTACATCAACTCCGGCTCCGGGCTCCGGCGCGCGCACTCCACGTCAGTGGCCGACCGGCGGATCGGACACCTGGTGAGTAGCGGCAAAACGCGGCTCATCAGAAGTTTGTGATTTTTCTGACCCAGAGGTCGGCCTTAAACTCCGCCTTTCTTCAGGAGACGCCGATCGCTCCCTGGTCGTCTGCCGTGCGCACCAACGGCGACGGCGGGTCAGAGGACTCCTCCCCAGTGCCGACGCCCTCCGTCCGCGAGCTGGCCAAGCAGTTCCTGTCCCAGCCTCCAGAACAGCCGGCGCCACAGCCGGTAAGGATTCGTTCGCCAAAACGCGCGTACCTGTTTGAATCAACTATGAGTCGCCTGGCCCAAAATGTGATGTTCTCTCTCCTCCCCAGTCCCGGACCAAGTCCACCGACGCATCCAAGGTCGTCATCGTCGGCAAGAACGAATCCCCGGAGGCCCCCGTCAGCGCGGATATTGTAAACAAGCACGACAAGAAGGCCGTCCGGCAGGTGCGTCTGGTTCCGCTCGCCGCCTGGCGCGGTGGTTGGTACCTGAGGAGGTACCTGGCCCTCTTCGCCTCCTAGCGTCCCTGCCGTCCCCCCTTGGTTGGGTGAGGGAGCGGGTGAGTGAGTGTGTGCGAGTGCGCTGGCGAGTGTGATGCGCCGTTGGGTGGGTGGCACCTGTCGTGGTACCTTTCGCGGTACCCTTGCCGTGGCACCTGGTGTACCGTCGCGTTCGCACGAAGCACCCGCTGTCGCACCGCACCCGCTCACACTCGGGTCCTCACCCATCATCCCATCGACACCCACTTTTCCTGACCCCAGTACCTTTTCCCAATTGCCTGCCCACCTAGGGAAAACTCCCAAATAACCCTCGGAACCTTTCTACAAAAAAAAGTGATGCACTCCACTTGCATCCACGTTTAACTACTTTTTACATTTTTTTTATTTCTAAATTCCGTCTTCATTCCTATTTACGTCGCATTTTACAAATAACAATAGTCATTCAATATAATAGGTAAGTGGAAGTAACCGGTATGGTGCCGGTCGGTTGGGTTAATATACCCAATACATAACACTTGTCCGACTTTGTTTACCTTGTTTTCTAACATGATCCTACTTCCAAGAGTTGTTTTGCTCCGGACCGGGCAGACCGGAGCGCCTGTGCATAGGCAGTCCCGTCGCTCGCGCGTGCTCGGCGGGGTTGCCTATCCCCCGTCCGCAGGCGCCGTGGAGGAGCGTTGCGTTTAGGTCGCCGGGCGTGATCACTGACCGCCCCGTTCTGCCCTCTCTCCCGCCCCACAGGTGCACAGCCTGACGGCTCGCAGCATGTCCCGCGAGTTCCGGGAGGGACTGCGGCACCTCGCCGTGGGCCGGCCGGCCGCCGCCCCCGGGGCCCAGCCCACCAGCGCGCCGTCCTCGACGCCGGCCGGCCCGGAGCAGCACAGCGACCGGCCCGATCCCGAGGGCGCTCGCCAGCCCGCCGAAGCCGAGTGATCGGCCCATTCGGACTCATCGTCGGGACCAAACCGCAATCAGAGATGCCTTATTTTTTCTCGGTGGACCGGAAGTTGAAAAGTAGGCAGAGTATGTATCGTTTGCAAAGGTTCGTTGTAAATTTAAACGATCCTCTACTTAATTATTAAATTTTGGTGCAAATATGGCGACACCGAAATGTCGCGGGTTAAAGTATTAAATAATTTTATACAGGCGTTTGTTTGGTGTCCTAATTGCTCATGTCATAATAAATGAATTAGGC
>NW_026267153.1:686202-695116 GCF_000697945.3 Frankliniella occidentalis
GGGAGAGGGGGATGGGGGGCAAGGAGACGCACGGCCAGACACAAGTGGATGAGCCACCGTACGGAGGGGGTACGTGGAGGGGGGCACCACCCTCATGTTTCTCGTCAACACTAACCCTTGCGCCACAAAAACGAAGCGGCCAAAGAATTTCCCCTACCCCTCCCTTTAAAAAAAGAAGTAGTACACTTCCGCTATTATTTTAAAGGCAATTATTAGTAGATAAAAGTAGTGCTAGATTTCTGTGAGAATGTGGGCTGGTACACCCATTCTCTCTCCCCTGTAAAAATTTTGAATATCCGAGGGGAAACGTTCGATGGTTCATTTTTGGTAGTTGTCAATGAAGATTATCCAAGTCGTTGCACGTTGCACGGTAAAATCAGTGATTGAATTTTGGAGGAAAAGTGGAAAATTTTGGGAACTCCCATAGTTTTAGGAAAAAGTCGTCAAATTTTGAAGAAGTTTCCTAAAAACAACACTGTAAGAATTGTCATCGTAAATTTACGAACAAACACCTGTTAAATTTCCAACACGAACTTTTCGTAATTTGTAGAAAACGAACACTTGTAAAATGGTCAACAGTTCGTACTCTGCAACTCAAATGTGTACATAGTACACATTTAAGAAAGTGTACATGGCATGTATGCTTTAATTAATGTGTACATGGCTATGTACACATTTATAAATGCCCATGTACACATTGAATTGACAAAGTAACTTAGTCTGCAGGTGTGGAATAATCACACGCGTGCATTCTTAACGTGCATTGGAGTTTTGACACCTTATTACCCTTATTCGCCATAGGTGACAAAAAGTTCGTTTTTCACGTATACGAACAGTTCGTATTTTCTACTTTACGAACATTGATCGTCAAATCCAAAAACCGAACTGTTCGTGAGGAATTTTATCGAGAAATTACGAAAGCTGCTAACAGTGAAGTTGAAATTTCCTTTCGTTATTTGATAAAAAGTTCTCAAAATCTGAGGACCTTTCCTAAAATTATGGGAGTTCCTCAAAGTTTTCCCATTCCCTTCAAAAATCCAGACAATGTTTCCCAGTGTGTGTGTGTGTGTGTGTCGACAATTTTTCTGGTAATATCTGCTCATATATTTTTCACCCAATTCTTCGGTATCTCTCCTCTGTCTTTCTACAATAGGATTTCCGAACGCCGCAACGCGCTTGATCTAACGCGCTTACACCAACCGCAGCCCAAACGCCATCAGCGCCGCACGGTCCATCCCCGCAGCCTTATTGTCAAAACTGCAGCAGTAGCCTCGCCCTGCTCCATTACTCTTCAAATACCGGAGCAATCTCGGGTGCGGCTCGGGGCGACTGTCGCTCGGGCTGCCGTCGAGGCTGCCGCCGTCGCTCGGCGGCTCTCCTCGCGCTGCTGCGGCAGAGCTGCTTAAAGACGTCAAACCACAGCCGACGCCTAAGCCTAGCCTGTCCTAGCCTCATGCTTAGCCTCGCTCGACCTGAACCGTCGCCGTCGTCGTCACCCATCGCCCCCAAAAGAGGTTAAAAGTTGGAGCCTTGTGCGGTCGTCGCCGCGGCGCGCGACAGTCTCCGAGTCAGGTGGGTCCAACGAGGCGCGCCACCGCCGCCCAGGGAGAAGACGCCCCCACCCCCTCAGAAAAAACAGACAGACAGTCATAGGAAGCGCCATCTATAGTTCTCCCAAGATTATGCAAACCAACGTTATTTTCAGTGTTGTTATTTGTACTCCAAATTCTATCACATTTTTTAAGCTCGTTCGGTTGGAATTTTTAAAGGCAAGCCGAATGGCAAAAATTTAATTTGCTCTCGAAAAACAAAGGCACTAAACAACACCTTTCCTGGGGCACTAAAGTCAAGGGCGCAGTTTAGTGCCTTTCCAAAAGCACTCAACTTTAGTGCCTTTTAAAGGTGTTTTTCCAGTGTGATGGCTCGCTTAAACAATATTTTGGAAAAAAAAAACGCGCGGCGTCATCATATCTAGTGATTGTGATTGGCATGCTTCATTACACAGTTGTCAAGGAGATATTTTTAAAATATTCATTTTATTTTTACTTTATGGAGGAGGGAGGTTAAGGTGGCAAATAGAAATAACGTGTAGGCTCCGCAGCCCTCTGACCCTGCATCGGACACTTGGCTATAGTCAGCCAGCCCGTTTACCCCAAAATGTGAGTGGCTGCTCCACGTGTGCTAGCCTAGCGGCCCGGAGGCGGCTCGGAGGCCCTCCGCGCCGCTGCACCCGTGCTAATGAGCCGAGGCGGAGGCTGCACCAGGCAGAGAGATGAGCGTTTCCTCGGGAGGTCGCCCGGGGCCCGGAGCGAGGGAGGTCGCGGGGAGGAACTATACCATTACCAGGCGTTAGTACCTCCGTATTTTTGTGTTTACTCCCTGTCTACAAGCCTGCAAAGCTGCCGAAAAAAAAATTGTCATTAGCAATTTTTTTTCGCCCTTGAGTCTTAATTTTGAAGTGGGATATTAAGTATTTTTATGTTCATAACTCGAAGAATAGAAATTTTGTTGGCTATGCGCTCAATTCCCTAAAATGATTTGGTGAACGTTTCGGCAACTCTATTCCAATTTCAGAGGAAATTTTAGTTATAGCTTTAGGTCCTATCGATGCGTCGTAGAATCAGATGCAGGTTTAAGTACACTTTTTTCACCAAACTTAACAAAGTGCTGTCTGCACCGAGGCGCACCGAGGTGCACCACAGTTCGCCATAACGTCTCCCAGGACCTTCCTCGCTTTGCGACAAGGAGGCTTGGTTCAGCAAGGGCGATGCGCGTGGGGCGTGGCGGGGCGTGGCGGGGCGTGGCGGAGCACGGCGGGGTGGCAGGGGCAGACGTCCGGAACGCCCTGTGGCCCCCATTGGGAGCTGGAGGGAGACACTATGAGGAGTGAACTTTGAACCTCGTGATTTTTTTCCCGTGTCCGCAGGCCGGAGATTTCTGCAGTTATCGACGCATATTTTCTTCTTATTTTCAATGGGTTGTCGGTCAACATCACTTTGGCCTGGCACCTTGTGTCCTCTTTTCCGAACGACCCTTTGCACTCTTTTTAGTGCGCACCATCCGTCCCTTTGCACTCTTTTAAGTGCGCACCATCCGTCAGCGCAATAATTTGGCGCGGCGGCGCGTACCGCGCGTACGAACGGGAGCAGCGAGCGGCATTGTTCAGCGCGACTGTTGCGGCCTTGGGCGTCAAACTCCGTACAACACGTGGCGTGGTGCCTCCCCCTCTCTCCCGCACTCCCCTTCAAACGAGACCGAGACAATACTCTCCAGGCAGGGTCAGTGCCATCTCCAAATCGTATTGGCTGTATCTCCACCCCCCCCCCCCTCTAGTACCCTTTCTCACTTCTGCCCTATCGCCGATTTCGAGCCCATTCATCTATTTCTTTCGTCGTAAAAGGTGGGTTTAAACGATTACAATATGATTACACACGGCAGCATAAAGAGCGGGAGGGTCGAATTTGACGAGAGCTCGTTTCGTTCCTGAAGACCCCCTCCTTCTTTTAACATCCCATTCGTCGCCCATCCCGGTCTCCCTTTTCGGAGGATGATCCTCCTGCTCTCGCACAGTTTATCCGCGCCTCGGCTCGGCGCCGCGCGCGCAGTTAAGACCCTCTCTGCCGGCTCATTAAACCGTTCCGCGTAGGTGTACTGTGAAAAAAGCTAGGACTGAATTCCTCCCCAACGCAAATTCGTAAGGGATCATCCTCCGCGGAAAGTATACGCCCGTCACTTCCCTGCCGGTGGTCCAGCCAATGCCAAGCTCTCGTAGCGCCTGCGAGGTAGGCAACATCTCTCCTGCCGCGCATCCGTGTACAGCGGGGTGGCCTACCCGGAGTCTCGCAGGCGGCGAGCTTCCCGAATTTTGCCGAATGAATCTGTGCAAAACGGACGCACTTTCTGGACGATATATCAGCATGTGTCACGCAAGCAGGGATTTCATTCAGTCCACGCCTCCGTTATCTTACTCCCTTAACTTTCCAAACAGAGGATATACTTCGCTATGGGTCTTGCCCGCCTTGTGCGCCTGCTGGTTAGGCAGCACAGCGTGACTCGTCACGGCCCTGCCCTGCCCGCCCCATCGACTGCGTTGACAGGTGGATGCTGTCCCCCCCTCCCCCTCATCGCCCTCTCCTTTCCTCTGCTCTGCGTTGAACGCGCTGCCTCTTGACCCGTTTCTGGTGCAGCCGAGCACCCGTCACTATTTCGCACACACCAGTGGAAAGACTCCCCCCCCCCTCTCTCTCTCTCTCACACACGCTCTCGCTCTCTCACTCGCTCTACCCCTCTCTCTTTCCATCTCTCACTCCCTCGCCCTTTTTTGTAGTATCACAAGGGACAGTGTAGAGATTGGGAGGAGGGGAGGGGGGGATCGTAACGTCCAGTTAAGCGAATTTCCCCATTCCTCGATGCTGACCGCCAATGGGACGCTCTGTCGGGTAGCAACATGTAGCCAGGTGTGAGTCACGCAATCGAACTGTCACATTCATGGGCAACATTTGGTGAATTTGCTGTCGGTATGGTGGTGGTGGTGGTGGTGGTGGGAAGTGGTGTTCGATGGGTGAGAGAAAGTGACGATAAACGGAGACAGACTTGGAATTCATTATTGTTATTAGCAACACTGTCTGGGTGAACACTTAAGTTGTCAGATAGGAACACGTTAGCGGTTGGATTAAAATTGAATCATGTATAGTATCACTGAAAATGTACTGTTTGGTCGGAGCAATGATATGACTAGATGCACTCGTCTGCTGGTGCAAAGGCACCTCGCGTAAAAACTAACTAAACTGACTGTAGGTACATGGTAAAAAACTTGTAGAGAACATTTTGGGAATCTTAATACTAACTTGCATAAAAAGAATATGCAACTGTTACATTGACGGTGCGGGTGGTAAGGTTAGGTTCGGGGAGGCGACTCGCCCTCCCGCCCGGTCACGTGGGTCGTTGATTCCCGTCGTGATTGGTCGGCGGTAGAGGCGCCGCCGTGCTCCGATTGGGTGGCGCCCGAGGACTTCAGCGAGTGCAGCGCCCTGGAGCCGCCGCTGCGCCGCCGGCCGTCTGACTTCAGCGACGACGACCGCTCCGTTGTCGTTCTCAGCGACGAGGAGAGCGACGGGTGGAAGTCGAGGGCACACCTTGTCATGTGAGGGAGTGCGAATTTATTCTTAAAAACTCGAACCGATGCAAATAATCGAACCGATGCCACGATTGGATTCCACCGGCGAAAGGTCGTCCTTTTCTCTCTACCTTTTCATCGTGTTGTAGATGAGATCTGACGGCAGTCGCAGGCCGAACGACATGTGGTCCTTGTTGAAACTATTGAAAGCCTCGTGCAGACAGCAGAAGTCGTCCTTCCTCGGGACACCCCGCGCCTGCTCACCCTCGGCTGCAAACCACCGGAGCGGACGACATGGGTGAGGTTGAGCACAATATTCTGATTATTCTAGTAATTTTGAATGTGTTTATTGTTTCTTCATCTTTTTTTTCTTTGCAAAGTACATTGTTAAACAGATAAAATGGACACAATTTGAAGCATGTCAGCGACAGGCGTGTACAGGCATTATGAGGATGAGGTCGTGCAAGGAACCTTAATGTCAACATATGGTGATGATACTTATTATTATTTTTATCTTCTCTCCATTTTCCATCTACTATAGTTATGATATTTTCATAGATATTATGTCCAGCATCCAAATTGATTTGTTGTTTTTTTCCTCATGTAGTTTAGAGAATGGATTGCGGCTTATGGCTAACCGCAAAGTCGGACAGACAATGACAGCTGCCGAGTCAGGGTGGTAAAAGGTAAAACTGTAGCAAGTTCCACACACACACACATAATATGTACACTGTACACTCGACGCGACGGACCGAGTGACGTCATTCTCGCGTAAAAACTGTCCGCAGCAGCAGCAAAACGCTGCGTTGTCCCGTGACGTGTGACGTCACTTACTCAGCTTGGCGGGCTCGGTGCCGGGCATGAAGTCGGGGTCCACGACGGTGTGGTCGCGAAAGTACTTGGCCAGGTACGCCTCCTTCCGCCGCCGCTTGGCCACCGTCTTGGGGTCCACGAGCAGGATCTTGGCCTTGGTGCCCTCGTGCCGATGTATGTCCGAGCAGTCACGCGTTTTCTGCGCACAACATCGAAACACTTTTGAGCAGGAAAGTTTTGCTCCGTACAGGTGTAGCTCCTCCGGGCCCGCCGTCAGCCGGTCGGGCGGGCGAGCTGCGTGGGCGGCCTACCCGGAAGGCGTCCAGCTGCCAGCGGGTGTAGCGCGCCAGGTCGCGCGGCTGGCGGCGCGCGCCCAGCATGCAGGCCTGGCACAGGACGCAGCCGCGCGCCAGCCCCTGCACCGCGGCGTCCAGCGCCCAGAACTCCACGCCGGCGGGCAGCTCCTGCAGGCAGCCCTCGCAGCGGCCGGGCCCCTCGCCCGCCCCGCAGCGCACCGCCACCGGCACCCCGGGCAGGTTGAACGCGCCCGGCGAGTAGGACCCCGGCCTGCGCACAGATCGGACTTTGACGACTCTGCCTCTTTTCTGCGAGCCTCAGCGAATGAGCTGCCGGCGGCGCACATGGTGCGCGGTGCGCGAGCGCCAGAGGGGCCGCCATGGCGTCTCACCCGGGGGTGTCCGAACAGACGAGGGCCGTCCTGGTGGTGTTGGTGTTGAAGGGTACCGCGCACGGTGCGCCGGACAGGCCACCGAGTACCACCTGGTAGGTGTTGGGTGCGGGGAGGTGTTGGTCCACCTCCCGGAATCGGAGGGCGGTGCGGGCTCCGGGGCCGACGCCGCGTTTGCTGGTGACCTGGCCCAACGGAGAGGACCCTTTCAACCTCACGGGGAACTAACCTCTGCTCGCGGAGAATGCACAGAAGCTGGTCATTTGGAAACGCACCTTGTGGAGGACGTCGTACAGGGCACCGAGGTTGGCGGCATGGTACGCTGCCGGGCCCAGGTCACGGAGAGCGTCTGTGGTCCGCAGCGCGAGGTTTGCGAGCCTGGAGGCGCCGCCCTTGAGTCCGGCCAAGGGCATCACCGCCCTGCTCTGGGCCGAGCCGAACGCCACCCGGGCCTGCTCCTGCTCCCGGACTACGTAGTCGAAGTCTGTGAAACAGGAGACACACACAAGGAGGTGGTGCTGGGTGACCGGGCCGGCGAGCGGCAGGCCGACGTGCAGTAGTGCGAAATGATTATTTTAAAGAAATAACTTAAACGGAAGCGGAATTTGACTATGGACACCGTTCAATACTGAACATCGACTCGAAAACACATCTCGCACTCCGACACGGATCGTGCTCTGCCGCTCGCCGACCAGAGTATAGGGTCGGCCGCTGACCAGCGGTACCTGGCAGGTAGTAGTCCCAATGCCTGTCTGACGCTGGCTCGGACTCGGAGCCCCACAACCACATGCCCGCGTTGCCCTCCCGGGGCGGGGGTAGCCGACGACGCCCGTACACCGAGGGAACCGCCTACCACGCCCGCGCCCGGCCCGGTGGGTCCGACTGTTGTCAGAGATTGGGGCTGCGCCCTGAGCCGGGCGGGAGCCTATAGCCGCCACCTGAGCTGTCGCTGTCGGCGCCGTCGGCTCGGCGGAACAGGTGACAGTCGACAATGAAATCCATCGCGGCTAAAGTAAGGAGGGGATGATACCGCGCGGGGCGGCGCTGAGCGCGGCGGGTGCTGCCGGGGGCCCGCGTGTGCTGCCTCCTGAGGTGGGGAGCGCCCCCGGCCCCCAGCACCCCGGCGGCCACGTCAAGCGCCATACGTATGCACACGTGGCTGTATGCATGAGGAGGATGGGGGACCCCGGCCCGGGCTCGTCCGTGACTTATGCGCGCCGGTAGCTTCAGAGCAGCCGTGACGCCCGAAGGCCCGAAGGCTAGGCCAGCCCGCGTGGCACGCGGTACTGACGGGCGTGCCTACCTGGCAGGGGCCTCCCAGGGATGGGCAGAGGCTAAGGAGGATGATGGTGTCATCGTCATCCGAGATTCGCTTCCTGTATCCTCCCCGCTCCCCGCCGGTGCGTGGATGCGAGGGGCTGGTGACTACGAGCAGCCTTTCTCCGGCTTCTACATCTGGCTCCCCCTCCCGCTCGCTCCCCGTTCGCCGCGTACCGGTGGGCTCCGGCGGCGCGGTGGAAGGCCGGCGCCGTCCCCAGGGCCACTGCTGGCGCAGCCCAGCGCCGGGGCCGGCGCGCGGGTAGGCGAGGTACGCGGGCCGAGCGCGGCCGCGCCCTTTGGACTTCTTGGCGGCCTCCGGGGCCTTGAGCAGCGCGCGGAGCACCACGTCTGACGCGGAGCAGCCGGCGGGGCAGCGCGCCGCGCGCTCCCACGGAGGCGTCGACGGCGGACCGCGGGTCCGGTTGGGGTCGGCGTCGGCGACGCACGGCCCGACCACGGACGCGCGCCGCGCCACCGCCTCCGCCACCAGGGCCTTGATGTGCAGGTGCAGCGCGCTGGGGGCGGGCATGGCGTCGGCGGCGCGTCCGGTGGAGAACTACACAACACACATCGAGAGGCCCTCGATAACGGGCGCCCCGTACAAGCCACCCACCAGCCCTTTTCCAATCAGTGCCCCCGCCCCCTCCCCGCTTCCTCACCCCTACCCTCGCCCTTTGCCCTTGCTGTTCGTGCGCCCCAAGAGCGAGGACACACTATTGTGAACTATTCCTTTTTATGGCTTTGGGAAAATGGAACATCTGTCAGCGCTGCGCTTATCTCCATCGCTGGCGGCCCTGGCGGAGCGTGGCGGAGCGTGGCGGAGCGGGGCCAGCAGGGCTGTACCGCCGTCATCGGGCCCGTCCCTGCTGTCCCTGTACCGCCCCCCTGTCCCGCCCCCGGGGGCCGCCCCCACACGCATGCGAAACCAATCACTGACTTGGGTGGAATGAAGGGGAGCGGGGAGCATTGGGGGGAAG
>NW_026267153.1:695231-732516 GCF_000697945.3 Frankliniella occidentalis
GCGCCGCGCCACGCCGTAAACGCCGTGACAAAAAGGGGTCGGGTGAGATGAATGACGGCGAGGTGCGGTGGCACCGCCTGTCCTATGGCAGCCCATACGGAAGGGGAGGCGGGCTCGCTCTGGGCTCGCTTGGCTATAGGGTCTCGGCCACACGCGAGCGCACGCACACACACGGCGCGTGCCGAGAGCCAGGCACGGAATGTAGACCGAGGCGCAATATTTGGAAAGGTCGTAAACGCTTTGCTCGCGCAGAAACAAAATAACAACTCCATTTCTTAGGGTTGGAAAAGTTTTATGTACATGTTTTTTACGATGTATGAGTCTCTCTTGCGAGTCGTTCGGAACACCTGGCGCGGGCGTTTTTCGACCTCACAGGGGGAGGCCTGGGACCTGTCGGGAGTTTCAGTACACTTAGTGGCGTGCGGTATGGGTGATGTAGAGAGGACGGGAGAGCACGCGTGGAGAAAACGGGAGGCACGCCAGACTCAAAGCAGTCATTCGTATGACGTCCCTTGTCACAGGACTGCAAGTAAATCAATGAACACGACATCCGTGGTGTTTCCCTGGAAGCAGACTCTTTGCATTCTTGGCCACCAACTGCTACTCACCCTGAGCACTGGGTATGAGTCCGATCACCACCGAGGCCATGCAGAGCATGGCGGAGCTCTTAGACGCGAGCGCCGCTGTTGGGGGGCCGGGGCGAGGACAGTCTCGAGTCCAGCAGCGGGGCGAGGCGCGAGGGCAGGCCGCCGCCGCCGACCCTCCCGCTAGTCGCCCTGTCCAGGAGGCCGCGGCTGGCGCAACGCGCGGGCGTGCCGCGACCCCGGGAGCCGCCGCCCACGACCCCGGCCCCGCACCTCGGCGGCCGCGACCCGGACCGCTCGGCCCCCATCTGCAGCGGGGCGCCAGGATGACGAACGACGCGGCGGAGTCGGGCAACAGGTTCCACCCGGGTGGGCCCACCCCGGGGCCCGCGTGGGGGAGGTGCGGCGGACGGCTCACCACAAAGTACGGCGAGCCCTTGCGCCTTTTGGAGGCCGGTGCCGTCGCGGTGTTGGCGGCGCTCGCACAGCTGGTGGCGGAGCCGCGGGGGCTGGCCCTGGGGCTGGCCGCGGCGCTCGCCGCCAAGACGACGGCGGGGTGCCGCGCGAGGAACGAGTCCACGGGCGAGCGGAAGCTGCAGCGCTGCTCGGGCCCCGGCCGCGCCCGCACATGCAGCCGGGGAAGGGGCGGCAGGCCTCCAGGCGGGCCTGCAGACGGGCCCCTCTCCTGCTGGCGGAAGTGCGTTATTGGGGTCAAGCTCGAGGCCAAAGCCAGTCGGTGACGCCTTTCATGTGCAGGCGATAACTCGAATGAATCGGACCTTGTGATGTGGTGCGGGCTCCTCGCGACATCCAAGTTTGTCGCCGTCCTGGTGGTCCAGACCCATATCGACGCGGACGAAAACGGGGACGCGGACCGCCTCGAAAGGCACACCGATGACGTCCGGCAGGATGGTGACGTCGTTCAATGTCATGGTGGCCGTCTTGGTGAAAGACTTAATATGGTGGAATTCCGGTACCGACGAGTGGATGGCTTGCCCCAGCAGTGGTGGGAACACCTTCCGTTACGGAGGACCAGTGACCAGTATGTACTCTACACTTTTCTCTATTCATGAGCGCCCCCTAGAGATTTCGTACTGTGGATTTCTTGCCTGTCCAAATTTTTCCAGTTCGGCGATTATGTCAGCGTCTCTCAGGAAGGGCAGGCAGTTGGATAGACAGACACGGTGACAGCCCACGCGGTATGGACGGCACCGTAAATGGACACCGTCTACCTGACGCGGCCGGAGGAAGTGAGTTGGAGTTCAGTTGTTTCAGTTGTTCCTGAGTGTTCCACAAAAGTTGTCCGAATTGTATGTTAGGCAGACATTACCTCCAGAACTCCTTCGTCTACTATGCCGGCCGCCTCCATTTCGCTGTCCAGGAACACACACACTCCTTCCTGAGTTCTGCGGCGGTGCCAACGGAATATATAGTTATATTCGTTGAGGGATCGTTTGTGACATTCGGGTAGTAAGGCCTCATCACTGTGGTGTGGACTGCAGCACTATTCGTCACCTGGATATGTGGGTGATTCTCCCAGGGCTGACCACTTGGGTGAGTGCGATCAAGTAGTCGTCAGTGTGCGCCCCCGGGAGGTCATCGACCACCACCCCATGGCCAGGACACAGCTTGTTTTCCGACTGCTCTTCATCGGTAGGAGTGGCCGTGTTGAGCTGATCCCTTGGCGAGTTGGTCATATTTGTGACTGTGGCTCAACCCGCGGTGGCAGGAGGGAATGCCAACCAGTGCAGAGCCTTTTCGCCAGGGCCAAAATACCCCCCTCAAATACGGGACACCAAAAGTCGAAAGTTAAACATTAAGTCCACAATTGGTCATTTCTCAAAAATACATGTTCGACGTGACTAGAGTTCAATGGTTTAGTCTTTCTGTTGCCCCACCTTGTGAGGGTGGTCGGTTCTTCTTCGTAGAACGCAGCTAGCCGTTGGCGCAATCATTAATTTAAGCGATATGAAGACTGTGTGCAAGAGATCGTTTACACATCATTCGCATACCTACATAGCGAGGTTGAACAGTTCATACAAATGCTGAATATTCTATTATGGCACATGTCATGCCAACGGCTCTTTCCACCCCGCATAGCCCTCGGGTTATTTTTCCGAGTGACAACTTGTTCCTCAATTTTGAAGTTCGAATCGAGCAGGTTACTCACTTTCGCATGACATGATGCCCACACCACCCTCCTTTCCCGCTTATACTCTTAAAATTTCTTAAAAAATCAAATTAAAACTAATGACATGATGACCATTGCTCCGACCAATAATAAAAACCTGCAAATAACTATGGCAATAATACCAACAGTACTTCGCACCCCCACCCAGCCCTTGACAATGTCGAAAACAGCACTTTGCAGCGATTATCAGTGAGTAAATAATAATTAACTCATGGTGACAGAGGGACTTTCTACGTCCCAGCCAGAAACGCTTTATCTACTTGACGTCTACTATACGTCTTCTGGGGTTGGGGTATATTTTCGAACGTCTATATGGTCTGAAAATTTACGTAAGCGTCTAATAGACGTCTAATTGATGTCGAACAGAATATGCTGTTTTCTGGCTGGGTAAATTCACTGCATCTGCTGCTGCTCAACAAGAAGAGTTCAAAATTGGCGCGCTTTTCCGTTTTTCCTACTTCATCAATCTTTCTTCCGTCGATCACGAGCTAGAGAACTTATTCCCTTCTCATCTTGGGTTTCCCCCACCCCCCTTTTTTTCTGTAAATTTCCCTCATTACTTTTATGCTAACCTTGAATAAAGTTACAATAAATATTTGAGTTTGCTTCCACCGGAACTCTAGAACCTAGAAGAACACTCCGGAATGTATCGATTGTCTCGAATGCAGACGACAGGTGTCTTCGAGAACACTGTTTCCAGACGTTTCCTTTCGATTCCATGTGCTCTGCGCTGCGCCAACCAGGACGGAAAGAGTCGGCTTGCCGGTGAGCTGATCGTGCAGTTCCTCCGAATCATTCTTGTTCGAGCGTGAGCGAAACGTGCAATTTCTTCGTGCCCTTTCTCTGAGCTGAATCCAAAATATGGCCGCAATGTCTGTTATTGGCATCGATTTTGGTAGTGAATCTTGCTACGTTGCTGTAGCAAGAGCTGGTGGTATTGAAACTATTGCGAACGACTACAGCTTAAGAGCGACACCGTAAGTATTGATTCTTCCTGATCATTTTCTTAAGCGTGTGAATTCAATGTCAAGTGCAAGCTTCTTTCTGTTTGATCTCACTCTCTGGGCGTTTCTGTCGCCTTGAACGCTCAAATGCCTGTTTTTCATGTGTCTGTTAGTAGGTTATGTCACTCGACTATCACGTCTCCGAGGCCTTGAGAAAAATTATTGCTCTTAAGAGTTTATTATTCATTTCTCCATTTGTTGTGTAATTTTTCTTTGCGCCTATAACAATCACCTTAACTTACGTTGTGTTCGACTTTCCTCAGAGGGACTTTCTCATATGACAGAATTCATATGGCCCAATTCACTAGTCACACATCCCATATATGGCAATACTACCAGGCGACAGTTTCTTACACGTGATTACTTTCAATTATGTTCATGTAATTTCTGGCTCCATTTTTATTCTCACATAGCATGACATTTTGCATTACTGTATGTATTGCCAATCTCACGTAATATCTAATTTACAGGCTGTGAAGTAATTTTTCTCAATACTTTGCATGGGGCGGACAGTCTGTCATTCAATCATGTCAATCCAGATCACTTCTCTCTAGGGTTTCCATGATCTCCCTAGAACTAGTTCTTTACTAAATTATATGATTGCAGATCATGTGTGGCGTTCAGTGGAAAGAACAGAGTTATCGGTGTTGCTGCCAAAAATCAAATGGTGTCAAATATGAAAAACACCATTCATGGATTCAAGAGGCTTTTGGGAAGAAAATTCAAAGACCCATTTGTTCAGCAAGAAATTAAATCATTGCCGTTTAAAGTAGAGGAAACAAGCAATGGCAATATAGGAATTGTAGCTAATTACCTTGATGAGAATCACACATTCAGTCCTGAGCAAATAACTGCTATGTTGTTCACAAAGCTGAAAGAAATATCCGAAGGAGCCTTGAAGACCAAAGTGAACGACTGTGTGATATCAGTAAGAGCCTGTTCCTTCAAGCAATGCTGTACTTTTGGCCTGTGCAGAATACAATTTTATTTTTAATTTGCAGGTACCATCATTCTTCACTAATGTGGAACGCAAAGCATTGCTGGATGCTGCTGCTATTGCTGGTTTGAATGTCCTGCGTTTATTTAATGAAACTACAGCGACAGCCCTGGCATATGGTATTTACAAGCAGGATCTACCTAATCCTGAGGAGAAACCTAGGAATGTTGTATTTGTGGACTGTGGTTACAGCTCTCTTCAGGTATCTGTTTGTGCCTTCAACAAGGGAAAGCTTAAGGTAAGTTTCTGCAAGCCGTTGGCTTCCTATGTTATAGAATTGCACCTGCCTTTCACCTCTACAGTCCATTGCGCTTTTTGGTTTAAGTCCCCCTCTCCAACGTCCCTAGTTATCTAACATCTTGTTCCATATTTTGTGATTCCAGATGCTTGCATGTGCATCTGACCCTCAGCTTGGTGGACGAGACTTTGATGTCCTTTTAGCCGATCACTTTGCTGAAGAATTCAAGGCAAAATACAAGATTGATGCCAAGTCCAACCCGCGTGCTTATTTACGCTTACTGGGTGAAGTTGAGAAACTGAAAAAGCAAATGTCTGCCAACTCAACAAAGCTCCCCATCAACATTGAATGCTTTATGAATGACATTGATGTTCGTGGAGAAATGAAGAGAGAAGACATGGAAGCATTCAGCGGTCATCTCTTCCAACGAGTTGAAGCTGTTTTAAAGCAGTGTCTTGCTGATTGCAGTTAGTAACAACTACATAGCAGTGACTTTGATTACAGTCCTCATTGATTTTATATAAATTTTTGATACAATAATGAATCTTTTCAGAGCTGAAACTGGATGACATTTATGCAGTGGAAATTGTGGGTGGCTCCTCAAGAGTTCCTGCAATCAAGCAGCTTCTTGAACAGGTCTTTGGAAAGACGCCATCCACAACACTGAACCAGGATGAAGCTGTTTCTCGAGGATGTGCCCTTCAGTGTGCTATGCTCTCACCAGCTGTGAGGGTTCGTGATTTCAGCGTGACTGATATCCAAAATTATCCCATTAAGCTAATCTGGGATGCTACCAAGGGAGATGATGGGTAGGTACTAGAAGAAAAATATTTTTGTATTGAAATTTGTGTGCAATTTTCTGAAATCCATTGAACAAGGATCACCGATTAAAGACACTGGGTTTTGCATTTTATGTGGGAAGTACTGTAGATGAAAATGCCTGTGCTGAATGATGTGTAGTAACTTTATCACTCATTTTGCCAATATTTTCAGAAAGAAGAAATTTTCTTTAAGGGGGGCTCATATTTTTGACAGAATATTTCCTAAGTGGCACCGAAAGCATGCAAGGGGGTACCGGTAAGAGAGTGTTGTTTGTGCACTGTTCTTTCTTTGGCTTGTATATTCCTTTCACATATCTAATGAGAAGTCATGCACTACAACATAGTAAAGAGAAACATCCATTGGTTCAGTTATACCTCACATGAGTACGCTGTATCTTGTGTCCTTCAATTGGTGTCTCGTTCGATAGGATATAGCACACATACTTCCAGTTTTGTGTATTGTAGTTCTGGAATTCGCCATGTACTTGTCATAACTACTTAAGATTTCTTTGCTTTTTATAATTTGATTTTCTAATTCTAACAGTGAGTAGCCTGCTTAATACTGCAATCCCATCCTCAATTTTACAGAATGTGATTTTCTTACCAGCTTGACATGTGGATATTAACATTTCATTCTTGGTGATGTCAAATTTGTAATTTGCGATTTGTTATCTTATGTTTTAGTGAGATGGAGCTCTTTAACCAACGAGATGCTGTCCCGTTCACAAAGATGTTGTCATTCTACCGCAAAGAACCCTTCTCAATGAAAGCAATTTATACTGGAAACATTCCGTACCCTGACAGTTTCATTGGTAATTTTTAAAATGATTTTTACTTGTAATTTGAATCCTTGCATCAGTGTCATTATTTTGCATTTTATTGCAGCTCGGTATGTGGTTCAAGATGTTAAGCCTACTAGTAAGGGAGAGAGTCAAAAGGTGAAAGTTAAAGTCAGGGTCAATCTGCACGGTATGTTCTCTGTAAGTGGAGCCCAACTAACGGAGAAGAGGGATGCCACTGAACAAGAACAAGCCGAAGCTGAGCAGAAGGAGGCAGAAGCCAAAGAAGCCCAGGCCAAAGACCCTAATGCTCCACAGGAACCTATGGACACAACAGAATCTTCTGAAAATACATCCGAGCTCAACCATAAGGATGAACCAATGGAAGAGGATGGTGACAAGAAAGACAAAAAGAAAACAAAGCAAATCACTAAAGTTGTTGAGTTGCCTGTTGAAAGTAGCGTGGCTGGTTACACTCAGCAAGATCTTAACTTACATATAGAGGAGGAGGTAGGATATATTTTACATTCTTCTGAAATGTCTTGTCTTTTGTAAATGGATCTGATTTTTAATATTCTGCCTACATTTACAGTGCAAGATGATTGCCAATGATAAACAAGAGAAGGAAAGAGCAGATGCCCGAAACGCCCTGGAAGAGTATGTTTATGAGCTCCGAGGCAAACTGGGTGCTGAGGAAGAATTAGGAATGTACGTGACTGAGGCAGATAGAACAGAGTTGTGTCAGAAACTTGATTCCATGGAAAATTGGCTGTATGAGGAAGGAGAAGACTGCAACAGACAAGTCTATGTAGATCAGCTGACTTCCCTGAAGGTAAGCTTGCTCTTCAAATACATCAACTTGCTTTTGCCTGTGAAAATTTTAGTCAGTCAAGCCACTATCTCTCTTTCACATTCCGTTCCTGCCTCTTGCTCAAAACCAGCCACATTGCTTAGTATTTTGGTAATGGTTTGTCTGGAGGCTAATTCCTGTTTCCCTAATTAGGCTGACTTTGAGTTATTTGAAATGGGTCCCTACCTGCTGGAGGAGTCTGGGGAGAACAAGACCACTTGACCTACAACTCTGGCCTCTGATCTTGTATCAGGTTCTCCAATAAAAATGTCCTCTTGTGAATTTTGTTTAGTTCTTGGTAGTTTTAAAAGAAGTTTTTCACTTTGGATTCTTAAAATTTCTATAGTTTTCTTAATTGCTTGGTACCTGGAGTTTTTTCATCTGTTCCTCCTGGACTCTTGAATCAGGGTGGGTACTCCCTAAATCGATTTACAGTACCTCCAAAGTTTAGTCATTCTCACTCACAAGACAAAGGCCGTTAAAATTCTAAAATATTAGTGTTTGTTTCACAAAATTCTTATTTGCTTCATTTCAATGTGTTCAATTTTTATCTCTAGAAATTGGGTGAACCTATCAAAGAGAGACGTTTGGAACACGAACTTCGACCAGCTGCTGTTGAGGAGTTAAGATCTGCTCTCCAGTTGACAAGAAAGGCTTTGGAACAGTGGCGTGCTGGTGATGAGAAATACAATCATCTTTCTGAGGAGGAAATGCGGAAGGTTGAAGGCTCCATAGAATCTGCGCAGCGGTGGTTAGATAGCAACTCTTCTGCTCTGAACCCTCCCACCAAAACTCAAGACCCAGCTGTGAAAGTCTCAGCCATTCGGGAACAAAAACACGTAAGTGAATAATTTTTCCTTGTGTGAAATTTTGCTCTTTAGGAATGGCCAATTTTCCATCCCTGTGACTCCTAATAACCTTTACCTATATCCATTTACCTTCACCCTTGATCCCTATCATGGCCATTCTGGGCAGCAAGTTGCGCCCATTTTCCTCATAGAATCTTTGGTTTTCATTTTGTGCAGTCTTTCACGAGTGTGGTGAATCCCATCCTCTCCAAGTCTAAACCTAAAGTTGAGCCACCTCCAGCAGCTGACTCCAAGGATGGTAAGGACAATGGTTCTTCAGCAGGAACAGGTGACCATAGCTCAGAAAAAAATTCCCAGGAAGAAAAGATGGATGTTGAATGAGGACCATTAATGTAGTTTTAATTTAAATTAATGCAATTATGGAACTGTCTGTGTGTGTGAATGCAAGTATGTGATTAGTGTTTTTTTTTTAATTCAGTGGTACAGAAATGCGTGTGATTGAATCTTCTGCAGTCAAACTGCTATGTGATTGTCTTGAGCAAACTTTCTTGTGTTTCTCTCTGTAATTTTATACAATTCATTTTGAAGAAACATTTAGCACTCACTAATTTGAGATTTCTTGTAAATCCCTCAACAATAATTGTTTATTTTGGCTATTCTACTTATGTGAATGCACTGGTAACAGTTGTTAGCTAAAGCGAACATGAATGAATATTATATGTGCTTGTGTTCAGGATCTATCTCTCTGAAGCAGTTCAAGTTTCCTTCAAAGACTATTAGGTTCCTCCAAGCAGTTGGAACCTTTTTCCATTTGATCTGCATTTCTTGTAAAAATAGTTCCTTTTCAATCCCTTGCTCCCCCCCCATTTTTTTTTTTTTTTGCTTCTGTAAATTGTCTGAAATTTTGCCAGATTGGCCTTGTATTAGATATTTGATTAAAAAGTTGGGTGGGAGAATTTTACTGTACAGGGTAGAAGTGTGCATTGAAAGAAATTAAATGTAATTTCTTAATTCTTGCTAATATAACTGATTAGTCAGAGACATTGCACCAACTTAAACTTTTCCTGTACAGAAATCATGGGCAACATTTTATTAGATCCTCACTCATCATTTTCAGTGTTGTTCAATGGAGTGTCTTAAATGTAATGGTCACACTGGAATTTTGATTCTGTCAAATCACTAAGGAGATGTACTTTCTCATTTGGTCTTGGCTGGAAGGCAATTCTGATCTCTTTAGCTGGACCCTGTCATAAAATCACCCCCTCAGTTTCCATCCTTCTATTTTTGTTATTTTTTATGTATGTGATACGCATGTTTGTAGTAAATTATCTTATCTTATCATTGATGTTGTGCCTTCTTATGTTCTTGCTAATCCAGTTTTCAATCAATCTGGCAGGATTGCTTGTAAAAGTGCATATTTTAGTAGCATTAAACATTAATGTATAAGCACCTTGCTTTTCAAATTTTATGTCAATATTTATAAAATATCTAGTGTGATGCTATCATTTTAAAGATTATGCTGAATCTTCCACTGTTGGCACTGTGTATGAAGTAGATATTTAACCAACTGATACTGTACTAAAAAAAATTGAGCCAAATACATTTTTTTCTTCATGAAATGATTTTATTTATTTGTAATCAAGATGACACTGGATGGAATAGAAGTTTGGAATATGATTTCAACAATGTTTACATTTTATTTAAGCTTAAAGGTCTACCAGTCTTTTGCCGCATCTTCCAAGTATCAAACCTTCTGTATGCTGCAGCAATAAGCTGATGAAGGTGACTAGTAAGGTGATGGCGGATTGGGGAAAATTCTGCCCTTACCCTATCCTGCAAGTGATACATATTGTTAATTTCCAAAACCCAGGAATGGATTGTATGTGAAAACAAGATTGCTACAAACCTCAAAAGGAGTGAGCCTGGTGGCATGAAATCGGTTGATTGCTTCATACATTTTCACAACCTTTTCTTCCAGTTGAGGATTTGTAGGAGGAAAGCAGGCATAGAAGTGCCTCAGTAACTCACACATACTTATGTAAAGATTTCGGAGCTCAAGCTGGAGATCTGAGGGTACCAGTTCTGAAAAAATATTGTTTGAGATTAAAAGTAGTCTGAAGCCAAAAACCTGATTCCAAATATGTATTTTTGCACTACTTACGGGCTTGAGATTCAGCAATGAAGCCTTTCATGAGCTCCCCACCTGGAGTGAGTTCTCCTAGTGCACTGACTGCAGCAGCAGGACGTACCAAAGTGCTCTGTCCACCATGGCTAGTATACCAAAGAGAGAGCTCTTTCCTAAATTCATCCCTGCGGAGTTTGGGATCCGCTTGTGAACTATGATATGCTTCAGTGGAGTATGCGGATTGAGGTGTAGACCCTTGCAGATAACCCTCCACCTAGAATTTGGGTAATTTTTGACATATAGCAATGAAGGACCTACTTCAAGTGGAGAGATTCCATAAGTCACTTACCTGACCAAAGTTGAGTCTCAGTGGAGGAGCTGACTGAACAGTTGATGTGGAATCCAGATCTTCATATGTAACTTTTTCAATCAACCTCATCTAAAAGTTAACATGGTGCCAGGTTATTTACTTTCAATATTTTAAGGAAAGATAGACAGAAGAAATAATGTAGATGAAGACATACTCTCTTTTCTTCCGGTGGTTTAAGAGATGTGTCAGATGAAGTTGTGGAGCCAGAGTTGCTCTGCAGACCATCACCGTTTGATTGCGTTGGTTCTTTCTCCTGACAAGCTTTCAAAACCATAATGGAATGCTGATTGAATCTAAAATCATGGACCTTTGCAGTTATAAAACAGTACTGAGATACGATTTATTACCAAACACCTCAGTGGTTTGACTTGCCGCTTTATCATACTCTGGTGAACAATATTTCCTCCTGATGATGAAGGTTTATCTGGAGTTATTCCATAACCCTCAGCTAGTGAGGTGTCTTCAAAACCAGTAATATCCACTAGTGGATCACTAATTCCTGAGTTAATATCCTGCTTCAGTTCTATGTAAAAAAATTAAAATGTTACATTGAATTTCAGTATAATTCATAGAATTTGGAATACCAAACCTACTAAGGCTAAAAGAGAAATCAAACCTTGGTCATCTAGTTTGGCACATTCTGTGAACAGATCTTTAGTTCCAGCATTGATACGATCTCTGTGAAAATAGTGAGACTGGAAAAATTTGGTCCAAAACTCTGTTTCACTCAGTTTAATTGGGACATGTTCCATATATTTAGTTCTAACAGCAGGGTAAGTTTTAAATATAGATTCAATAATGTCAGGAGTCAAATTGTATTTCAGTCCATTGCAACCATCAGTTTGTGGTTTAATATCAGCCTGTATCAAAGTAGAATCAAGATTAAAATGATGTCTGGTTCTGGTTATAGAAAATGATAATGTCACATATGTTATTATTGTAAAGAAAATCTTAGGCATATTTTTCTTACTAAAAATGCTCCCGAGACACCAATTTCCTGTGCCTGTGCTTTCTGCTTTTGCATAAATTTTGTAGCGTGTTTCACCCAAAACTCATCTGCTGTTATTACTTGGGTTATTACCAAGTCTTTATAAAGTTGAAGAAGAGATGGGTTTTGAGACAATAATCTAAAATCAAATCAAATAAATTAAGGCAAGTTTAAGGCAAAGAAAATCCCATAATTTGCAAAGTAAAAACATGGTTGCACCTGTTTTTTTCTTCTAGTTCCTTATTAATAGGCCTAGCTGGAGCTTGATATCTAGGCAACTGCTGTTGCAACAATTCTTTGACTACATCTCTGTCTTTTATCTGAGCCTCAGGACCTAATTTGTTCACAAAGTGGAAGGTAGAAGTGGTTCCATCATTTAAAACCACCTGGAGTTGTATCTTTGGTTTCCCAACAGGTGATATTTTCTGAGCTGAAAAAGAAAAGTTGAAATGGGTTTTGATACTGTGGGGAATTTAAGTTTAATATAGCACGTAGATTGAAACTCACTTTTTATATCAGCATATCGGTGACTTACAGACACTGTGTCTTTACCCTCCAATATCCAAGCCAGACGTTCATTCATAGCATATAAAGTGCCATCGCCCTTTTTGTATCTGACTTCATTGACCTGTAGAAGAACGTCTTCAGAGGAAGACATTTTAAAGGTTATAATCCCTGGGTACCCTGAAAACAATGGTAATATCACTAAGTTATGTGACAACAGGCAGGACAGCTGCGACAAATTGGGTAAAATAGTTGAACAAATTTTCTTTCGATTTGAAAGCACAATGAGGAGGTTATGTTTACGTAAACGTTCAGGATTTTAGTTTAAAAACGAAATGCTATGCTGCATTAGAGACCCAAACCAGATAGACATTGGCATTGAAAGGCTTCAGGTTTCATTCAAAACCAAATTGAATCCGGAGGGTAAACAATTGACAATTATTCACTTGACTTACGGTTCGAGACTGCTTGTAATTCCTTTACCGAAATGTCATTGACTCTTCTAGCTTTTAGCGTAAACTCATAGCGTTCCAAAAAGACCTGTGATCAAATGTATGCTGCTAATCAATCATGACAACAGGAGATACAGCAAAACATGGAATAAGATCAAAATATGCGGTAAACAACTATATGAACCAGCCGGCTGGCAACTAGTTGATGACACAAGCGCCAGATAGCGCTGTCGCTCTGCTCTGGCTCTTCGCTCCACTCCTGCTCCCGTTATATGACATTTTGTTCATCTTTAGACAAACATTTTGTGCAATTCTGATATTGTTGCTTCTGGGCATTAGACAGGTGGGGCTTGACTTGGCTTCGCTCGACTTGACTTGAGAAGATACGATTTGCGAATGTTGCGAATGCTTTGAAATCGGCCGCCAACACATGCCGGAGATGAATGGAGTATGACAAACTCGTTGGTAAGGGGGTAGGGTGTGTTCAAGACTCACTCGGGTGAGTCAGTTGTGCGCTGGTCATGTGGTCGGTCAGTGCATTTTGATTGGCTAGATCGGCGGCGGGGCGGAAGAGCGGAGGGGTGGGGTGAGGGTGAGGGGAGAGGGTCTTTCTTTCAGAAGAAAAATACTATCGCCGTATCGCTCAGTCCCACCTTTGTGAATGAAGTGGGACCCTTAGACCCGACGAAATGGAAGCCCTTATACCAGTGATTAACAAATTGCAAGATGTGTTTAATACAGTCGGAGCAGATGCCATACAACTCCCACAAATTGTTGTCGTTGGAACGCAGGTAAAGGATTGAGGTTATGTTCACGTTAAATTGTCCAGGTCTATTCTGTTCTTAATTCCCAAATTATTTCTTTGTGCAACACGTTTTCCCATATATTTTAATCGTAGTAGCCTCTATATAGGTTTTTGCATGTTAGATGTCGCAGGATTTAACTTGATATCTCCCTATCTGGGCACGATACTGTGTTTCTCATGAAAATGATGTTTTATCACTTCTTGTGGACTGCACTCGTCTAACATTTCCTCTTTCGAAGCTATTGTTATCTTGATGTGGTTTTGCTTAGTTCTCAGAGTTGTCTTATTTTCAGAGTTCAGGAAAAAGTTCTGTTATTGAGTCCTTGGTTGGGCGTTCATTTCTTCCCCGTGGAATTGGCATTGTTACCCGAAGGCCTCTTGTTCTTCAGCTTATTTACTGTCCTAAAGATGATCAGAGGCGTTCAGCTGAAGAAGGTGAATAACTTAAACTATTTGTATTTTAAATATGCATTGATCATGATTTGTAATGATTCTTTCACCATCTATCATGAAGGTACTCTCAATTTGGATGAGTGGGGACGCTTCCTCCATAACAAGAATAAAGTTTATCGTGATTTTGATGAGATCAGGACAGAGATTGAGGCTGAGACTGAAAGAATGGCTGGTTCCAACAAAGGTATCTGTCCAGAGCCCATCAACCTCAAAATATTTTCTACCAGTGTTGTGAACCTTACCCTTGTAGATCTACCTGGGATCACAAAAGTTAGTATTAATTTTATAATTTGTTTTCTTGTTTATTACTTTATTTTCACTTTGAGAAATTGTTTTAAGGTTCCAATTGGAGATCAACCAGAAGACATAGAGCATCAGATCCACTCTCTAGTTGTCCAGTATACTGGCAACCCTAACAGTATCATTCTTGCTGTTGTTACTGCAAACACTGACATGGCTACTGCAGAGAGCCTTAAACTTGCCAAAGAAGTGGATCCAGATGGCCGTCGCACACTTGCTGTGGTCACTAAACTTGATCTAATGGATGCAGGTACTTTTTACATATGGTATATTTATTAGGGGGTTACTTCTTTAAAAAAACAATTATTAGCTTGTTAGCTTGATTTTAAAAGAAATGTCAAATAGATGCAATTGTGTAAAACTTATGAACAAAAACTAAAGAAACTAGTATGGGGTGGGTGAAAGACAACTTAATTTTACATGTACACTATACTTTAATTATGCTTAAAGCACCAAGATATTGGGGCTTGATTTTGGTGGTCGGTTTGTTTGTGGTAAACTCATCTTAAAATACTTAAACACAGAATACAATCAAATTTTCATATTCCTCCATTTATTTCTTATAGTTTCTTTCCCCATTAAGAGTAAGAGGAATATCCCTCTGGCAGGCCATCAATATAGCTGTGAGTTGAATGAGTGTGCATCAAGTGTACATATGTCAACTCTTAAAGCATTTAGATTCTAAAGCAGCTGTGTACCCATCGTGTTCTCTTTTCCTTTCTATGGAAGGTTAATAACTGTAACTGAATCATCTGCATTAAGTTGTGCATGTGCTTGTGTGTCACTGACAGATGCATCATGTTACAAGAATGGATTGAACAGCTCTGCAGTTAGCTTTAATTATATAATTTGGGATTTTATTAGAAGTAACTTAGGAGTTTGAGACAACCGTATCTTTAATTTATTGTAATTCTGAATTTCTATTTTTAGGGACTGATGCCATTGACATACTGTGTGGACGTGTAATTCCTGTTAAGCTGGGAATCATTGGTGTTGTCAATCGATCTCAAAAGGATATTATGGACAACAAGGTAACTTTCTATTTCAGCCTGTACACATGACATGACCTTTCATTTGGCATTTTTTGGAAACTCAATGTAATATTATTTTTTTTTCAGAGTATTAAAGATTCATTGAAAGATGAAGCTGCATTTTTACAAAGAAAGTATCCAACTCTCGCAACACGTAATGGAACACCATATTTGGCAAAAACCTTAAACCGACTTCTGATGCACCACATTCGGGACTGTTTGCCTGATCTCAAGGTGAGCTAATTTTCGATCTGTGGGTTTCCTTAGCCATGAATCTACCTAATTTATTTTTTTGAGGGGGGATATGATGTTGTTTGAACGGATATTTGATAAATGGTTTGAGGTACTACCAGTGGTAGTGTAACCTTGCTGTTATGATAATTATTACCTCCTGATCCCCTATTTGTATCAAGTGCATTTCTTATGGAGGAAATGATGTTTTTTGAACGGATATTTGATTTATGGTTTGAGGTACTGCCCCTAGCAGTGTAACCTTGCCACTGTGATAGGAAATTATCCCTGATCTCCATTACCCAGTAATTATGTTATTAAAATTTTGTGTTTTTGCTCTTGTTAATTAATTTTGTTGTTTTAATTTTCAGACAAGAGTCAATGTGATGATGTCACAGTTCCAGTCACTTCTCAATTCATATGGGGAGGATGTTTCAGATAAGAGTCAGACTCTTCTCCAAATTATTACGAAGTTTGCCTCTGCATATTGTTCAACTATTGAGGGAACTTCACGGAACATTGAAACCACCGAGCTGTTAGTATTGCTGCTTATTTCAAGTACATCTTTCAAAATCAAATGGAATTTTGTAGAAAACCCTAATATCTTTTTAATTTTTTTTTTTAGATGTGGAGGTGCAAGAATTTGTTACATCTTCCATGAAACATTTGGCCGTACTCTTGACTCTATACATCCCCTTGCGGGCTTAACAAAAATGGACATACTTACGGCTATCCGGAATGCCACTGGACCCCGCCCTGCTCTCTTTGTCCCTGAGGTGTCATTTGAACTCCTTGTTAAACGACAAATTCGTCGTTTGGAAGAACCATCACTACGCTGTGTGGAGTTAGTTCATGAAGAAATGCAGCGCATAATCCAGCACTGTGGTACTGAAGTACAACAAGAACTGCTCCGTTTTCCACGTTTGCATGAGAAAATTGTTGATGTGGTTACCCACCTTTTAAGAAGGAGATTGCCAACAACAAACTGCATGGTAAAATTTTAAAATTAAACATATTTTTTTTTTTGGATTTGTAGTTTTGTACGAGCAAATGGTTACATTTCTATCCAATTTTTATATTTGTGTTTTAGGTAGAGAACTTGGTGGCAATTGAACTGGCTTACATAAATACAAAGCATCCAGACTTTCACAAGGATGCAGCTTTGGTTTCTTCTCTTCTGAAGTCTGTGGAGGATGAACACCAACAGTCCAGACCATCAAACAAACGCCCTCATACAATGCACTTTGTTGATAATATTGATAATGGTTTAAAGGTAAGTTTTCGTCTTTCAAAAATAAGTCATACTTTTTCTCATATAGTTCTGTAAATTATTTGTGGTTGCCATATGATCTTTGCAGGTTGGAGTACATCGAAGTACCAGTGAAGCAAGTAACTCAGCCGGTTGGCTTGCATCCATCATGCCTAAACCAGAAAACAAAGATAGTAAAGATACCTCAATTGAAAATACTCCAACTGCTAGTCCTACTCGCTCAGACCCTTCTAATTCTGTTAATGGTCCAATGAATGGCCCATCTAAAGGTGTTCCAGCTACTCCCGGTTCAGGTGCTCTTAGTCCTCAAAAACCAGTCAATTTGTTGCCAGAGGTTCCTACACAGCACAGCAGAAAGCTGTCTGATAGAGAAAAGCGAGACTGTGATGTGATTGGTAGGTAGTTGAATTGTAAAAGCTTCTACCTTCTTTGTGTTTCTGAATTTCTTACAGCTTTTATTCTTTTTACAGAGCGATTGATCAATTCTTACTTTTATATTGTTCGCAAGTCAATTCAAGACTCTGTACCAAAAGCTGTCATGCATTTTCTGGTTAATTATGTAAAAGACAACCTTCAGAGTGAACTAGTTACACACCTTTACAAATCAGATCAAGCAGAAGAAATGTTGAGTGAAAGTGAGCATGTTGCCCAGCGCCGTAAGGAGGCTGCAGATATGTTAAAGGTTGGTAGATTTCTTTTGGTTTTAACAGGCTAGATTTATTTTACCTCATTTTTGAATTAGATGCTGTACCTTATTGGAGTTCAAGATGATCCCCAGCTGCTTAGTTGCTTAGTGTTGCTGATTAATTTCTCTGCCCTATGTCCTTCTGACCTGCCCCCTTCTTGTGCTTGGTGATGTAAAATTGGCTTTTTTAAGTTAAGGCGATACACTTACAATCAGCACGACAGCACGTTAGCGTCAGCATCAAGAAAGGATCTGCAGTACTGTGATTGGCTCCTTTGTACACAAATTACCAATCATAGTTCTGTACACCTCTTGTTGATGCTGGTGTGCTGTCATGCTGATTGTCAGCATGTCACTTTACCTTGATATATCTATTGACCATCATTACCATCAAGCATGATATTCTTTTAACATCTGCACCATTGATAGTGCCATCTACCTGGTAATAATTTCTTTTCTTTGACTTTTCAGGCTTTGCAGCGGGCTAACCACATTATCAGTGAGATTCGTGAAACTCATATGTGGTGAAAGAAACCTATTTAGAATCCCATCCAGGACTGTTCTAATGAAATTTTATACACAATTTTTTTTATCACTCTCACAAGAATTCTTTTATTTAATTGTGGTTAATTTAAATCACCAGTACAGTGCCATATACATGATAGAAATTCATGAGAACTTAATTTACCAACTGCCCCATGCCTCTATAGATGTCTAGTTTGGAACAGATTGGCTCACCTGGATGGAATGTGATTTAAGTGAATAGTTCAGATTAATTGCCTGATAGGATAATTGCAGTTAATTATTTTAGTTGATTCCAAATACATAGTTTCCCATTTCCAGTCATTGATAACAGTGATTAATCCATGTTTTGAACCCTGTAGACGTGATGCTTTTGTAGATTTTGCCCTGTTTATTTAAGAGCTGTGTTAGTTCCAGACTACATATTTAGGGTCTGGAACCTCGTATCTTTAAGTTTTCTTGTGTTTTACTGAAGTCTTAATGTTTACCTTCACTTTTGTCATGTATAGCTTACTGAGGTTTTGTGTGATTATATTCCCTTACTTTATAATTTATTGTCATTTTTTTTAAAGTTCAGAGACTTGTGCTGTAGTATGCAGGCCATTTCAGAATAAATTTCACCATATGTATGTATGATTTTCTTCTTTTCTGGCTGCACTGCATATCAGTGCAGAGATACAGTGGTAACTTTCCCCTCCAGGAGTGCGGTTTGATAAATCTGCTGGCTCTGGCCTTTTACATTCCAAGACTTTGTCTTTCCCCCCAGTGGAGAGGTTGCGTTGTGGTCCAATTCTTCGACCAAAGGCGCAGTGAACGGTGTTGATCCCACATCATCTTTTCTGTAGTCGTTGTCTTTTGAAAGAACAGGTCACTTTAGTAGAAATATAGAGTTAAATCAGGACACCCAAAAAAGTCACTACTGAAGAATTTAAGGAAAGAATGAAAATCAAAATAATGGCAGAACAGTAGTGTAAGTGGTCGCAAGCGAAAAATTTTAGATGATAAATCTGCATTTCGTGCTTTTAAGTTAAACTACCATTCACCCTCATGCCTTCCAGTCATGAGTGAATTGATATTCACTTGTAGTATGCTGTGAAGTGTACAAATCCAATATTTATGTTCAGTTCAAATGGTGGGGAAAGGGTAAATAAAAACAAAAATATTCCAAATTTGGAGACAATTTTATACACAAACCTTAAGCCTAATTTCTTAAATAATAATGAAATAATGAAAGGAAAAAAAGTATCTTTTTAAATGAATTCATATTTTTCATCAGGAAACACAGTTTGTAGCCATTTGTGCTGACACTGGTTTCAAAATACTGCTAGACTGAAGTGTTGCAGCCATAATAGTAAAATAAAATTGCTTAAGTTTAAAACATTAACAGTTAAGATATGATGAACCAAAATTCACCACAGATTTGCTTATGATGCAAAACTGTTTTCAGTCATGAAATGATGAAAGAGATAATCAGGTGAATTATTCCTGGGGGGCCATTGCCCTTGCTTGAGCTCGAACTCTCTTTTCATACTCCAAACGATTTTGGCTGTACAAAGAGAATAGATATAAAGATGCATAAAGTTACAAACTAAATCAAGAATTTCTTCAAATAACGCGTTATGAAATAAAAATACACACCAATAGATAGTGTAGGCTTCTGCCTGAGCAGGATCCTTGATGTTAGGCTCATTAAGAAGGTCTTGGATTCCCAATAAGATCTGCTTGATAGTAATAGCAGACCTCCAGTCTTTTTCTTCATCTAATAGGGAGAGGCACACTGTTCCTGTACAACCAAACAAGTCCCCAGATAATAATAGAGATGATAAAAAATAGCACCATTTACATCACAATAGGGGGAAAAATCATACCTGATGGGTAAACATTAGGGTGGAAAAGAGGTGGTTCAAACTTGCACTTTGGAGGGGTTGATGGATAGTCTTCTTTGAAGATCATACGAAGTTTGTACTGGCCTCCCTCCCATGGAGTCTGCAATGAGATACAAACTTTAAAGAGGACAGGACACGTAAGAGCCCACTCAAATCTGCTGAAACTGAAAACCTATAATCCGTCAAGATGAATGACAATTACTTCTTACCCCTTTCTTTCCTGGGATGGCGCACTCCCACACCATAAGATTTAAAGATTGGTCTGGATTTTTGGCTGGGCGAGCTACAAATCCCTGGAAGTTTAAAAAAAATAGACGTAGTTACCGACATTGCTGTTAGATGGTCACAGTAACACAGAAATATTCAGTGTGCTACTTACAAATGGATGGTCCTTACGCCATGCTTTTCTTTCCTCAGCAAGTCTTGCAATGGCAATACCAGACATTGTTTAGAACTGAAAGTGAAATACAGAAATTAATACAAGGAGGTAATCTGGCATGACCATTTCTGGAGAGAGGTTGGGGTAATCAGACAGGCAAAAACAATGAATTTAGTCTCGGATCTTTTAGACAAGTGACAAATGGGTAATGCAGACACTGTTGTGACATGTGTTTCGAGTCAACAGCTTATTGCTCAAGGATTATTGATATAATTACTGACACAGAAATACACTTAGATCGACTTAACAGTCGCGTACAGTAGCCTGAGGTGAGGGCCCTAGCCAATGTGGAATGGGTCACACAATGGGGATATAACGACCAAACAAAAGTGCACGCTGCTAATGCCGAGTTTTCCCCAGTCGAAAGTGTTTTCGTAAAACAAATACAACGGAAAACCTGGAGAACTCTAAAAATACAATAAGCAATCTCTTTACCACTAGGGCAGGCTACGAATGGAAATGTAACTGCTCCACAACCGTAGGCAAAGACGCCGAAATTCATGCAAAATATTGGACTTAACTCCAAAAAATTTCACCGTAATGCTAGAAAATAGTCTGAATGGATCACTTACATTGAATGTAATTTAAGTGAACTGGAATGAATAGAAATTATTTAGACCACCATCCAAATACAACATGCACACACAACCACCAACTTTCGGTGTGAAAACCTCAACCACTCAGAGGTGCGTTCTATATTGAAGCATGAATCAACTTTAATCAAGCATTTTTTTCGTAGGAGGTGTCCAACAAGTTTTTTTTTTTAAAAGAGAAAAACAGAATGAAACATTGGAAAAAGGAAACTATTCGTTAAAAATTAGCAAATTGTTCTAATCTTAATTTCTTGGTCCAACAAAATAAATATGACCATACTGACCGGTGAAAGAATGGTTCTGGTGATAAGGTGATTTTCGGTGATGATCGGATGATCTGGTTGAGGTGGTAGTGGTGGTGGTGGTGATTTGGTGATGATGACGAAGCGATCACAGCGCTCCAAGCGCCTGCGCAGTGGAAGCTTCCAGTGCTTTGGGTTGGGAGTGACGTCAATGATCAAAGTAAAACATACGTGTCCCAAAACTGAGAGCGTCTAAAAGACGAGCTGTGTTTGCAGTGAGTGACGGCTTATATTCTGTGCTTAACTGTGCCTTTACTTGGCGATTTCGTTTCCCAGGTTTCATTCCAGGGTTACGTGTTTCGTTCTCTTGGCTAACTTTGTCCATTGTTTGGTCAGGATTTTAGCGTTCTACGCCGTTGCCTATTGTAACACGCCTATTGTTTTGAAGGACATAGTCTAAATTTTAAGTGCTCGTCATGGCACCGACCGTCGAGTCCTTCTTCAGGTCTTTCGGGACAAATTTGTAAGTACCGTTTGGACTTTAAATTCAGATATGTCGTTCTGACTGAAATTGCTCCTTTTCACTTGGGCCCACCATCCTCCCCCTTTTTGTGTGTCGCCAGTAGGCGTGTATTTTTTTTTATCCTGCTATCGTGCGTGTTTTGAATGAGTGGCCTCCTTCTTATATATTGGATTGTTTGTAAATTCACGTCTCGGTCCTTGAGATATTGTTGACGTCTGACACAATTGATCAAAAATATTGCAAATTTCAAATAAACTGCTATAGAATTTGTTTTATTCTTAATTTACGTTAATTTATTGAATTAAATTTACCTTTTTTTGAAGTTATTGATATGGAACGTATATATTACTTGCAGGGAAGCACCTGTCAAGCAACACTTGCGCAATGTTTATGCGTGTCTCACCATGTCAACTATCTCTGCTGCTGCTGGTGCATATGTGCACATGTTCACTCAATGGATGTCTGGTGGACTTTTAACTGTACTAGCTTCCACAGCACTTATTGTACTACTGCTGTCTACCCCAGACACAGGCAAAAATCGTCAGCTTCGCCTGTCATACCTCCTGGGATTTGCCTTCTTCTCAGGTGACTGATCAAAGCAATTAACATGTTACTATTCCTTTTACACTACCTGAAATGCAAAGTAATCTAAAATATAATTTTGTCATTGTTTCAGGCATGGGCATGGGACCTCTCTTAGATATGGTTGTACGAGTTAATCCCAGCATCATTGTTACTGCTCTCATGAGCACTGCAGTTGTCTTTGTTTCGTTCTCTGCCTCTGCTCTTCTTGCGAGTCGTGGATCATGGTTGTACCTGGGAGGGACTCTGATGACAATGCTCAGCTCCATGCTGATGTTTTCTCTGATGAATATATTTTTCCAGTCCTATCTCCTTTATCAGGTAAGTAGTATATTTGTGGAAAGGTTCTCTTCACATTATTTTTCAAACTGAGGATTGTGGTTTGATGTGTATTTTCTTTCTCAGGCCCATGTCTACCTAGGTTTGCTTCTCATGTGCGGATTTGTCTTGTACGATACCCAATTGATTATGGAAAAAAGACGAATGGGTGATAAGGACTTTGTTGCTCATTCTTTGGATCTCTTCATCGACCTCATTGGCATATTCCGACGCCTTCTCATCATTTTGACTGACAAAGTAAGTGTCTCTCAAGTCGGTAATAAACAAGATATTCTTTCTTGTACAGTGTTTTTTTGTTTTTTTTTTGGCCAGCAAAGTGGCTCAGAGACTCATCTAATCTAATCTTTCCTCACAGGAGCAGCAGAAGAAGAACAGGAGAGAGTAAATCATCAGTGGACGATTGCAGTGATAAGTGTGCCAACTGCAGATACTGTACCTGCATAGCAACTTTTGGTGAAAAGGGAAAGGAAAATTATTGGTTTCATCTTTCAGTTACGCCTGACCAATCAGGACATCTGAATTTAATAAATCCAACGTATAATATTGAATGCAAAGCACCAATATTTTGGTAGCTTCTTGGGTCATATAAGGGTACAAATCTGTTGCATTCAATGTGTTACTACATTGTTTTATCTGTGAGAAATTTGCTTTTTTTCTTTTTTTGATTTCTTTAAAATGCTCATTATATTGGTTAAGAGCTATGAGAAATCACATTTTAATTATTGTTTTTGTAATTCCTGTTAACTGAAGGTAAAGCAAAGAAACCTTTAAAGTCATTTTGTTGCAGAGTTGAACATCACACACCAAATGTACTTGGTTCATTTTTAACATGGAACTGTTTCTGCGCTGGTGCAAGAAACTCTAAGTTGAGACTGAGAATTAAGCCATTGGACCTCTCACTTGTTTCCACTAATGGGCATTTTGTGTCAATTTTAATCATGCTTGGTGCATCTATCATAAAAGTTTCTTTCAGAGAACTTAATGAAAGGAATATGTACCTTCATATTTTTGAGCACAGTTTGCCAGCTAAGTAAAAGATTTATTTTTATTTTTTGTTTTGTTAGAATCCCAAAGAAATGTAGCTCAAGTGTACTTTTGTCTTTTGAAACATGTCCTCCTAGTGTTCTGAAAAATTCAAACTCTGCCCTGTGACATTATTTGTTTTTTCTTTGTGTTTCCTTGAATTGTTTGATTGTGATTTATGTACATCATCGTACTATTGTTGCCCACTTGTTTGTAATTCACATTATTTGTGTTATTTTGTTTGGTTTTCAAAACAATCCATTCCTCATCTTAATGTAGTTTCCTCTCTGTGTGGCCCAAAACCATCTGGGGAAAATGGCTATTTGTATTTATTCATCAAGAACAATAAGGTAGTTCTTTGGAGATATTTTCATGATTGGTTTTTCTTTAGACTTGTGTTATTTGCTCATGACAAGCAGGTTGCATTTGTCAGAAAAAAATGTTTTATTTTTGTAACAGCCAAGTGTGCTTCTGTTAGTAGTGAGATAACTCTGCCTTCAAACTTTAGGGAAATGGCAAGTCTACTTTTTTTACTGCTGTGTTTTGGTGAAGTGCAAGCTCTTGTTTTTTTCCCTGTTATTTTGTGGTAGTGGGGCAACAGAATGTGATAGCACTTGCGTTGGTGATCTAGCCATGTCATGTACAGCATTCTTAGTGCTATGTCATTAGATCATTTCATTCATCTGAAAGTATTCTTGTTTGGTCCCTCTGAGTGGTGAATGTAAATTTAACTCTAAAATGTAATTACCACTGTACTTCTTCAACCAGAAGGAATATTAAGTGTGTGTTTATTAAAATAGTTCTATAAAAAAAAAAAAAATCAGTTGTTTTAATTTTCAGTGTTCCTCTGGTTTTCAGGCTATTTCAATCAACCAACTTTAGTTTAGGCACTTTAATATCTAGTTTGATGGAACTGAGTAGAAACATAGTAACATATTATAAATAAATCAAGGCAGATCACAGACAGTTTTGGTTAAATGTGCCAATGATGAACTTGCTCAGATCATCTGACACACAGCCACAATGGACAGTTCTAAGAAAATTGTAATAATACTTCTTCGATAAAAGAAGCACAAAAACATTGCAAGTTTTAACATTGAAAGTTAAATCTCAGATCCTAAATGCAGTCAAATCCAATCAAAATGATGAAAATAAATGATGAAAGTGATATGACTTCATACATTGTTTGATTCAATTAGTTTTTCCATACTTGTTTTTTGTGACATTCTCATGAAGCGTTCTTTGGATGAAATGCTTAATATTTTCATAAAATCACCGCGTTCAAGAGAGTTGAGCACACCACAAGCCAATACTTAAAACTTCTCTGCGCGCGCACTCATACATACATAAAACACACACACACACACACTTATGTCAAAATCTTTTACACAGATAGTGTACAATGACAATACTTTCTCAAATACTTCAAAAACGAAGCTTTGAATAAAGGTACAAACATATTACAAAAAATAAAGTGATAGGAAGCACCTTAAATGTCAGTAATATGAAGCAAAAATAAAATAAAATACAAAGTTATGTAAAAGGGGATCATAGCAGATGCACTTGACTGCATTCAAAATCTACCAACCATGTTACATAGGTAAATCTCCATTCATTAATTTAGCACCAGAACTGAAAAAAAGCATCACATATAAATGGTGGCCAAAGTGTAAATACCACATAAGACCAAATACATCTATTTTCATTTTTGTTTTTTAAATGACAACGAGCTGCACGTATGATAAAAGCAATACTTCATGTCAGCACAGTCTGAATATAGGGTACTTTGAATGCTACACTTTTTTCTCACTCCCTAAATTTTGGTATTTCTTCTTTTTTATTTTCATTTTTTCCATTTTACTTATCAGTTACTGAAAGTTTTAAGACTTCTTGCAGCATTTCTTCTTCTTCCTTACGAATTCGTTCATCTTCTTCCTCTTGAAGACGACTAAGAGCAATTGCAGCTTGGAAGTCAGAATCATCCTGAGGACTTCTAGGATTTTCGTCCACAAGTGGAACAAGGCTTGGCTCCCTACCTGAGTCACTTCTTGCTACTTCTTCTAATAAGCTGGCCTGGATTGCCCTAGGGAAAGGATAAGCAGGTGAAATTCAGGTCTAGCGATAAATTGTTGGTGATGACATAGAGGACAAATATACACACAAAAGAATGGGATTATTAGGATAAAAGCTGAAAGATAAATCGGGACAAATTGACCTTTTCCACAGGACAGGACATTAACTTTTTACAAAAAAAATAAATTTGCACAACATATGCACATTATTTACTCTGGTGAGATTCTCTGTAATGGGACATAACAAGGAGGAAATATAAATATACAAGGAAAGAATGGACCAAACTGGTTATAATCTGAAGTTTATCGGGAATGAGGTCGGAAGCATGGATGTCTGATAAAAGGCATACATGGATTTTAGAAACAGAACATAAAGGCAAAGAAAAGAAAATATGATTTGATTGAAATGTATGATCCGCAAATGAAAAGAACAAGGAAAACCAGATGCAGATAAAGAAAGGTACCTTTGCAGTTGACGTTCTTCTTCTCCTACAAGCAAAGGTGTTGCAGGCCTCTGTTGAGGTGGAGGTGGAGCTGCTCGTAATGCTTCCCATATATCCACCTGTAGTAAACAATTGTGCATCAACGTCATGTAAGTGCCATATTTAGAGGTAAGCATTGAATATGCAGTCTCAGTGAGTTATTGTTATTATTAATTAAGTTAAGACCTGTGATATTACCTCATCTCGTTCATTTCCAGACCCAAGAATTGATTGTTGTATGGCAAATTGCAATAATTCATCTTCCTCCTCTAAGTTATGTTGTCTCCTTGAAGCAGAGCCTACAGGATTTGTGGGATGAGTTTTTAAAATAGGTGTAATTATTAATTAAATTCAATAAGATTAAAATATAAATAAATTAATAAAAGTGTATAGAGTCAGAATTAACCTTTTCTAATATAAGATGCTGGAGCATTAAAGACAGAGTCATCTACAACACATCCACGCCATGTATCTTCATTTATAAAAGTTACACCTTCGACTGCTTGGTCCATCCCATAGATATTACCAAAAGTGATTCGAGCGTTTAAAACATGAAAGAGTGGAATTTCTGCAAAAAGAAATTATTGTGAGGCCTCAAACTACTGGAAGGCATAGATTATCAGCAGGATCAGCACTGAATGAGAATATTACCAATCTTCACTGGAAATCCGGAAGGAAGTTGCATCTGAATAAAGTCTTTCAACTTTGCAAAATGTGGAGAAGAGATAGCCATTAGGTCAACTATAGGCATTATTTGTTCTTGCAGAGCTAAGGGATAATCTTCACACAACCATAGTGTTGCCTGATAAACCAGAAAACAGTCTCATATTAAACATGGTGATACTCATTGACAATTCGGTCTCCATCAACACATAATTTATTGATTTTACCCTAAATTTCTGTGTTTTAGAAGCCAGTTCTTTTGGCCTCCCTATATCTCTACCCTCAAGATCAATCTCAGGGTCAAAATACTCAAGTGCAGAGATATTGCAAGGATTTCCTCTCACTACTTCTTCCTAAGAAATTAAAATTATGCAAACTTCAAGCAATGTAATTGAATTAATCCCTTATGTGGAGAACCATTGGTAACTCAACAAACCAACCTCAGAGTTGGTGTCAGATGACGAACCAGCTTCAACAAGTGCGCCTTGAGCTTTTTGCACCTGTTCATTCTGAGCAATACCAAGAAAACTATGAAGTGGAGTTCTGGGCATTTTTGAGCGGATCTTGTCTTTCTCAGAGAGGTGCTCTGTGCGTGTTTTTGTGACAAGGGCTACATTGTTGCAGCTAAAAACTTTGCATGAGTAGCCATTGACATCTTCTGATTTGTCAGAACGCCATCCCCATATGCCACTTTTGTTTCTGCAAAAATAAAAACAATAGAGGAAAAGTGTATACATTTCTTACTATTGTTCATTAGTGAGAAATAAAATTACTTACCTTTCAAAACTTATATTTTCTGTATCTACAAACGTGGTGACGATTGGCGATCGAAGTCGAGACTGAACTGATGCGTCAGTAGGAAACATTCCACCAAGTTCAATATTGACAGGCATCTCCATTTGCTCTACAAACACTTCATGACTTTCATGGTCTACCTCCATCATAGTCGCTGTGTCCGCTACAAACCGACAGAACAATTTCATTAAACGATAGAAAAATATTATATGTGACTGGGGGATATGTGAGTAACCAAATGATCAAATAAAAGGAAGTCACTATTAAAAAAAAAAACTAACTCAACCCTTCAATAACAACATGTAAGAGCTACACCTTAAAAACTTCCAGCAAACAATTTCAACAATCATAAAAAAGGGAAAGGCCGTGATTAATACCATAGATTTCAGAATGTTGTGATTTATTAATGGAGGTGCTTGGGTATTATACATTTGGGAAATGAAGCCAATGATAAGTGAGTTTTAAAATAACTGTGCTAAATTGCAGACAAATTTAATTTGAGAATTTTGGTTTGTTTCACCTGAAATACCAGATTGCAGTGTTTGAAGGAAATATATGTAACTGCGCTGACAACGTAGAACTGATGGGGGATTGATAGCTGTCATATAAGAAATCTGATTTACTTGAAACCATTCATTTTTGTGAGCAAATTTAATAGCCCCTTCCCCTATTGCCACTTTCGTTAAAAAAAGACAACAAAAAAAAATACAAAAATTTAAAGAATGACTGACTTACTTTGACCATGAAAAATGTAGCTGGTGTTTCCTCGATGCCAATCAGTCTGGTCGAATCCAAGAAGTGTAGTATCAATGCGCACTTTTGACCCTTGTTTATATACCTTGTATGTGTCACTTGGGCACATTCGAGACACAAGAGGAACTAAAAATAGAGGTCAGATAAAAATCAAATCACTTAAGTAGGTGAGTGGTGAAAATGTTGAGTCCGTTTATTTACCCCAGCTGGTGAATTCCCATTTCATTTCCACATAGAAATCCGGAGCCTGTAACAAAAATGAAATCATGAAATAATAGCTGTGTATCTTAAGACTTGTTTCTTTTGCAAATAGGTAGTTGTAAGTTCACCTCTTTGAGTTTTCGAAGTAGTTCTGGTACTCCTCCAACACGAGAGGAGTGCCGCTGAAAGTCTCTTCTCTCTAAAACTTGAGATACTAAATCAGGATCTCCTGTTGCTACAGCCTCTTGAACAGCTAGAATAATTTGTGCAGAGCAAGCATTAAAGAAAAAACATGTTGTAAACTGTCTTTAATTTGTTAGATTTAGGTCCTTAAGAAAATTTAGTTTTTGCTTTACCTGTCCAGCCCTCTTTGTTTTCAGTGTTGACATTAGTTCCATGTCGGATAAGCTCTTGGGTTATTTCAAGACGGCCAAGTGTGACAGCTAACATTAAAGGAGTGCGACCTCTGACATCCTTTCTTTCAACTTCAACCTAAATTGGAACAAAAACAGATTAAACTAACACAAACTTCATCCACTTCAATTTTAATATGAAAAATTACATGGGCCTTAAAATATGGAATGGGCTAAAATTTAACTGTGTAAGACAAACGAGGGCTTCAGAGCAAAGCACTTGTAGGTTTTCTTAGCTTTCAGTGCCACTCCCCCCACAGCCTTGGCCTAGAGCCCTTGTCCTAAGCCCATAGCCCTCATGATCTCTGTACGCTTATTGAATAAAATTATTGGCTTTTACGACTAAGAAGAGTTGTCTATGAAAAGCAATATAAATTAGGACAAAATACCAATTAAAAGCTAAGGACTTGGGACAAAACAATGTGCACAATTGTCAACCCTCGACTGGTTTTCCATTTACATAGTAAATTTTACAAAGTAATAAAAAAGTGTGTAAGTTTTACAGCTGAAGGCTCCAGTGACAATGATAATCAGAATTAAATTGGCCAATGTGAACAGTTGCAACAGTAACAATTGTTTTTCAGTATGATCCCAAGATGTCAAATGATTGGCACGATTATACACAAAACTATATATAATAATAGAAAGAGAGGGGGAGGAGGGAGGAATAGAGTGAAAAAGTAGAAAAATATTTAAGAATTATGCTATTATGATTAATACATTCATTAAGTGTAATCTTAACCTCCAAGATTTGACATAACAAATGAACAATGCTGCTTAAAATTCACATACTTACGGTAGCCCCACTCAGACCATCTTTCACTCCCTGCAGATCATTATTCCAAATGCACCAGTGCAATGGGTAATTTTCTCGAATACTTTGCTCTGTGATCATTTTTCTCCACTTCCCTTTAAAAAGCCCCCAAAAAAACAACAACAAAAAAGAGGAGATCGGCCGCTGCTGACACCAGGGATATTTCTAGTAAAATAGCCTAACTGACAATTTACAGTAAATCGTCAAACAAAGCGCAGCAATTTGAGGGGATTGAACCCAGCATAATGCCGCAGGCTTCAATGATCTGTCAAAAGAACGAAACGGCAGACAACAAACAAACCACAAATGTTTGTGACTAGCGGTCGGCCAGCGTAGCAGACTAACCAGTCGACGAGGAGGAGTGGGAAGGGTGGGGGCATGTAGTGAGTTGTGGAGGGAGAAAGTGCAAGTTTAGGTAGTAAACGAGGCGTAAAAATCCGTGTGAAGGTAATTCATTTAAATGAAACAGGGTTTTCATGTCCAACAAATACGACCCGCGAGGTGGGAAACCCCTGTCAAGGGAATGACGAGAGAGAGAGAGAGAGATCTCAGTTTTGTGGCCTAATGAAAACCTCCCAGAAAATGCTGATAAATTTCTCATCCGGTGTGGATTTTGCATTAATATGTCTACCAACAACACCTCCAAAATTATAGCTTGTCTTTTATTTGTTTTATCTTAAGCAGCAATCCGATTGATCTATTTTTTTTTCAAAACTTATTGAAAGTTGACGAGTATGCCTCATTTGGCATTATTATACATAAGAATTACCCCTCCTTCTCTCGAAATATAATTTCTTTTTAACGACAGGTTTTTGCACCTGCACTCATGTAAACACACACAGCAGTAGATTCAAGTTTGAGGACTGTTTGAATTTACTTCTGGCAAGTGCAACAGAAGTTGATTGTTTTCCGTTATTTAACATCGTTTTCGGCGACAGTTTTGGTGCAATATGGTCAAGAGAAGAAGGGGTAATGCAGGTCAAAGTGTAAGACAGGGGCTGGAGACGGATAGGGAGCGCGCTGTCAACGGTTGGTGGCATTTGATTTCGTTGAGGTTATCTGCGGGTTTGCAGCAACGGTTAATAATACTTAAAAAACCTTGTACTATTTTGAATATTCTGTTACAGACGATGTTTCCCTTGCTCGTGGTCGTCTTCGGGGGGCCTTGCACCTCCTCCTTGATCCATCTGAGTCATGTGGAAATGATGAACTTCATAAACATCCACACAAGCGTAAACAAGATGAACTTTTGAGCCAATTGAAGCAAGAGCAACTCCTTGCCAGACAGGAAGAAAAGCGAGCAGCGTTAGTAAAATATATTTCGATAACTAACACAACAGCTATTTTTCTTACTGTTTATCTGACAATAGTTATTGTTCAATTATTATTGTAGGACTGCAGCTCGTAGAAAGCAGCGACGGGCTGAGATGAGTCAAGTTGCGTATCACAATACATTTGTGATGAAACTCTTTGACCGTAGTGTGGATTTGGCACAATTTAAAGATGGAACCCCTCTTTACCCCATTTGCAGGGCATGGATGGCTAATCAGCCACGTAATCTTCAGTTGAAGGAAATGTAATACTTTTCTAGTGGTGTCTAAGTTTGAGTATTCCTCACTAATCACCTAATCATTAGTTCATGTAATAATATGGGTTTGTTTTTTACTGTCTCAACAGCAAAAGATCACAATCACCAGAAACCAAACCAAAGCAGGAACCAGTTGATGATGATGAACGGGTTGCAAATGGCTCTGGTGAGGGCATGGACATGGATGATCCAGAGGTTGATGCTGATCTTGTGAAAGACACGTACAGTCTACCGCCTCCAAATTCCCTTGCCTTTTTAAGATATCCAATCCAAAAGCCAGATGCAGCCTCCAACTTAGATATTATCATTAATGTATGTTTTATCATGTGTTCCACTCAACTTAGTCCCATTCATTTTACTATTTTAACTCCGTGAACTCATTTTAATTATTTTTCAAATAGGGCTCCGAATCTCTTAGCAAAGAAGAACTGTTGAAAGAACATGTTGCTAAATGGACAGGTGTCCGTAATGACTGGATCAAAGTGGCCAATGAAAATGAAGATAGATTCAAGCAGAGCAAAAGAATACTGAAAGCTATTTATGAAAAGTAAGTTGCTGAATTGTGTGAAGTACTCAATCTTTGTCCCTGAAAGTAAATAACTAAATAGTACTTTTGTTTCTAGGGCTCAAAAGGCATTTGAGTGATGCTTTGCCTCTCCAATGTATGCCAGTTGTACATATTTTCATGTGGACTTCACTTGTGTGTATGTATTTGGCATATGCAAGTCAAAATAATTATAGTATAATTTAAATGTCAAATATTACTGTCATAAAAGTATATTTTAATAGTGATCCAGTCTATAATGTACAATTTACTGGCAAGTCACAATACTAGTAATTAAAACTGATAAAAATAGATGATTACTGATTGAATCATACATAAATGACCTACTTTGAGGATATTTACCACATTTTTTAAAGATTTTAGTTATTGAGGATACATGAAATACGTAGTCACTTAAGTTAAAACTTAGATGAAAACTAGAAAAACAAATAAAAATATTACAAAAGCAATCATCTCACTTGAAGTTATGTACATGGGTATGTCCATTATTGGAATGTGAAGTTCGTCCTCGTTGCTGATTTATATGGGGCAAGCTCTTCAAACTGGCTAAAATCTGAGGAAGGTGAGCTTCAAATTGCTGGAGACTTTCTTCACTTACAACATTTTTGTTTAACATTCTATCAATTTGTTTGTAAGTAATATAAAGAAGACCTCCAAAGAAACCCATTGTTATGAAGGCAACTGCCATGGAAGCAAGACATAGTAAAAGAGTAAATGATCCTGCAGCCAATATAGCACCTGAGACATAAATTATATGAAACTGATGTTACTATAACAAACATTGGGTAGCAGCAAGTGAGAGACTACCTACCTTCAACAACCAGAAATCCACAGATTGTAAAGAAAATTGTTATGACAGCAAATGCCACGAATATAAAAATAGGAATTCCACAAGCAATAGCTATCATTGTAACAATTGCAGCAGCCATGGGATGGTTACTAATCAGAGTTTTGATTTCTTTTAAGAGATCCTGGACTCGCAGTTCTGATAAAAGTTCTGGTAGATTGTTGATTGTTCGATTACCTATAGAAACAAGATTAATTTGATGAACAAAAAGTAAGACAAACAGTTTGTTTTCCTTTTGAAAATAATGTTACTGTACCCCATCTCCTTCCTCTAACATAACATTTCTTAAGAAGATCAACTACGGATCGGTCAAAGGTAGCTTCAATTTCTTCTGGCCTGTCATGTTTTGAACTGACTTGATTGTTTTCTGTTTTGATATTCACATGAACTTTCTCATCCATGCTGACCATATCGGTAGAATCCACCTTAAACCAAAAGAAAATTGTCAAAATAGGTGCATACAATAGAAGAGGTGCACGCTAACATTATCTGACAACAGACCATTATTTCTCTGCCAAGTGATGAACTTTAAGTCGGCGTCGATGAATGAAACGCGGCAGATAAAGGAACTCTGTCAAAGATATGGGTCCAATGGGTCGGCCGGGCACGAGTGATCAAGTGATCAACTTTAAGATCGCCCAATCATAACAGTGCAATTAATTGGCGGGAAGATAACCACATTTTTAGATGTCAGATAACAATCTTGCTTTCATCACGCGTCACAGATTTTTCACTTTAAGATAATTATTTTAACGTAATGTTGAAGATGGTTAAAAAGTAGAAAATCTACTTTCAGAATGAATCACTTAACTTCAACCAAGTCAAAGTCAAGCAATATTATTGTCACGTCATGTCATAGACCGAATAGGCTAGGCTCAGGCTCCTGCTCCTCCGAATACCGAAGTGTTACGCTTAATTTTTCATGGGTCATCTGAAACCAGGTAGGTTCCGGAGCTGGTTGGTGATCGGAGCTCCCCGGATTATTATTGACTTCCGGTGCCAATCTCGGATACAGTCCACAAAATTTTCGTGTTTTGTCGTCAAAAAGAATTTAAAAACACCAATAGTTTGCGGACTGTAACCTACCCGAACTCGGAACCGAAAGCTGAACGAGGCCTACTCTATTTCCATGGTAACGTGTTGCGCGTTGTAGCGTTGTACCCGTTGTACTTCCCTCTCGATGGCCACCAAAACGAAGTAGAGTCCGGCAGAATCATAGTTATCTACATCGGCTTTATGTTATTTTCGGAACATCTGATTATTCTTCGGTTATCGATTGCGCATTCCATGCGATAAAATATCGCTAAATGTAACAGATTTTCGGCGATGACTGCGGGACTTCTTTCTGCCCTCACTCCCATTCCGTCCACTCCACGCCGCCGCCCTCACCCCCCCCCCCTCTCGCCGTGCCTGCGAAGCAACAACGCCCTCGGGTGCAAATTCGACGTCCGCCGTGCAAATTTGTCGGTGTAATGCACAAAGTTGGCACCCCCTGCCTGCAAGGGGCCCCCAGAGAACAAGCGGCAACAGCAGTGGAGCCGGGCGCGCAGCCCATGTAGGTGGGCCAACAGAATTCACCCCCGTTGAACGTTAAGCCACAACCCCCCCCTCCACACACACACACACACACACACACACACACACACACACACACACACACACACACAAGTTCTGGACGCCTCATACCAGCTGTGCCCGGGTGCAGCAGGGCGCGGTGCTGTTGTAGAGAGAGAGAGGCCCCTCGGAGACCACAGCCACTTAGCTCGAGGCATCCCCACGGACCCCTCAGCTTGAACCAACCTCCCTCATCTCCTCGTCTCCCTCGTCCCCGCTCCATAGGGGGGGGGGGGCATTAGAGAGGCCGCAAAGGCGCCTTCTAGATCAGTCAAAACAGGGCGAGAGGGGGGGGGGCTAGGGGTTGGAAGGACGTTTGTCGTTTTCTGCGAGCTCTCTAGTGACCCTCCAGCTGCGCCTATGGCCTGGCTGCCCGGCGAGCACGCGGCCGGCCACTCATAGGCACATCGACATGAAAAGGGGGGGGGGGGGCGTAACGTGAGACGGAAAGGAGCGGCGGCTAGTGCAGCTCTCTCTCCCCTCTCTCTGACGGAGACCGGGTCGGGGCTGGCCTTCCCTCCAGCCAGCACGGACGATATACGGTTTCAAAGGAGGAGAGGAGAGGCCCGCTGGGCTGGGACTCCGGGCGGAACCCGGGTGCGGCCGCCGCCGGGGGGTGTGGGCGTGGGGCGCGACAGCACGCCCGTGAAACACTTTGGGGAGACTGCCCTCTACCACTGCGCCCGGCTCGCCCCGCTCCGCTACAACGCCACGAGCGCCGCGCGCGCCTGTGGACTTCCCTCCCCCTCCCCTCCGCACGGAGACATCCGCGTAATGAGGTCGACGACGACAACTTTTCCCACGTCTTCTCGGCGTCGGCGACTTTTGTGCTACGGCAGGCAGCACGACGACGACGCAGCGGGGGGGGGGGGGGGGGGGGGGGGGGGGGGGGGGGGGGGGGGTGACGGGCATGGGCAGGCGCGCGGGCCGAGACGACGCGCGAAACAAGAGAAGGCGGCGTCCCACGACGAGGCGCTTGGGGGAGGAGGAGCACATCTCGGGGCGAGAACAACAAACTAAACCTTCAAACTAACTCCCAGCTGAATAAATACTGTGCATAGTGCCGCCCGGCCCTCGGCCCGGCCCAACCCCTTCGAACCAGTCGGCGCGGTGTGTTGTGTCGGTTTGTGTTTTCGCGCGTGTTTCACTGCAAGGGGGGGGGGAGGGGGGAGATCTACCGCACACGGATTAAAAATTAACGAAGCGGTGGCAAAAGGATTTCCACCGACTGGGCTGAAAAATAATAGAAAGCCACTCCGGCGAGGGAGCTGCAAGAAAGACTCGCGGAACTGTTCAATAATGCGCCAGATTTCTGGTGGTAAGTGGTTCGAGGTAAACCTGTGCTGCCTTGTGCGGGCAAACTTGGCTGGTCCCGCCGCCGCTGCCGCCACCCGCCGCTCCCAGGGGGGCACGCTTCCAGCGCTTCCAGCTCCAGCGAGGCAGGATGGCAGCTCCTCCCCGGCGAGAAGGTGGCGCCGCGCATTAAGTAAAACTTGGTGGTGGTGCTTTGAGGGCGGCGGCGGCAGCAGCAGCAGCATTGCCGCCGAGCTCTCATCGCTTACCCGACGTTGACAGGTGACCCCAGAGACCTGCCTGACGTTTGATCGCGTGGCCCTGGCCGCCCCGCCCGGCCCGGGCCCACCGGCGGCGTTGGTCTGGCGTGGCGGTCTGCTCGGGGACCAGGGAGGGGGTGGCCAGGCCAGGGACGGGTCCAGGAAAGGTCCCGCGCCGCCCCCCAGAGACGCCCACGCTCGGCACGGGCACTACTCGCCCGCCCCCACCAAGCGGGCCGACAGGTTGCTAAAAGCCTTTCGGAGCAAAAGGGGAGGAGGATGAGCGGGGGGGGGGGCGTCCCTCTCGGGGCGTGTGTTTGTCCCTGCTGCGCCGCCGTGGCAGCAAACCTGGCTGGCTACTCTGGACGTATCCGATTCAAACTGCAAAAAAGTTTTGTTCACTGAGCCCGAGTCTGGTATTCCCTCCTGCAGCAACCTTCCCTCTCAAAGTTTGCCTTTGGGAGGATATGACAATTTCTCATATGGGATACTTGGTTACTACTGGAGTAAAGATACGAAAATGAACAGGAGTGTGATCGGAGAGGAGGTCTCCTCGGCTTTTTCGACTTTCGGTGCCAATCTCCCACACCCACACAGTCCCTGAAATATTTCGTGTTTTGTCATCCAAAATGTTAAGAAGAGCCTACCAAAAGTTTTGGGAAACATCCGAGATCGGCACCGGAAGTCGGCCGATCACCCTCAAGAGAAGAAGGAAGGTAAGAACGTTGCTGCAGTAGTTGTTTATTTTTCTCGGTACGAGCATGTGCGTTCAGCTTATGTGTTCTGATGTGGTAGTGGTGTGTGGCCCATTGTTTTTTGAGTTTTTAAATAGAAGAATAATATGGAATACAAAAGTTCAGCTGCCACTGAATCCAAAAATAATAACCATCCAACCGCGAGACCGGGCCAGGGAACTTGAAAGTTGTGAGGTTAGACCACATTACGTCACAAAGTCTTCCATCGAAGGTGAGTGTTTTCCGCGGTAGAAATCAGTTTGATCGTGAGCAAAAGTGTTTTCTTTGAACAGAGCTTTGCACGCTTGGAACTCCTTTGATGGCAAAGATTTGGTTTAAGATTACAGAGTGCGATGCCGCGCCCGAACCAAAGTAGTACGCGGTTTTCTCGCAAACGACGTCGAATCGACACCATTCCGCGCAGCAGCTGGTGCGGCGGCGAGGCCAGCCCAATATAAGCCGGTGGGTACACTTCGCTGTAAGTCAACACTGGGGCGCGGAGTTCACTCCCATAAGCAGCAGCACTCAACAAGTGAGCCTGGGGGCGGGCCGGGG
>NW_026267153.1:732671-734562 GCF_000697945.3 Frankliniella occidentalis
TCTCCGCGGAGCACGACAGCACGACGCTCTCCACCCCCAACCCCCCTCGCTCTCCTCAGCGTGCATGCAACCTCCCGCCCTCCGCGCCGCGCCGCACCTGAGCGCAGACCTGTGAGCACTTTACAATGTAGTTTACGAAGGGCGTCGCCAGTCCATCGCACACCCACCTCGCGTCCCATACACCTGCAACGGCATGCTCCTTTCTCTCTCTTTCTCTCTCTCACACCACCACCACCACCGGCATTCTAATGGGACAAGAGCGACAGAGATAACCAACCCCCGATCTGCTGAGTAGACCCTGGCATTCCCCTAAAAAAACTGAACTGAGGCATTCATTCATGATTCAAGGGACACCTGAAAAATCAAGGACTTAGTGTACAATGTACAAACTTGGTCCAAGAATTCTTTTTTTTTTTTCGGCCGTGGCGTTCTTACCATGCGATCGGAAACGGATTGAGGATGAGAAAGAGTGTTGAAAGGAAGGGGAGGTAGCATTTTTCGCCGCTCCCGTTATTAACGCTGCTCTTGTGGTTTGTTTTCAGGACGTGGGTCGCAGCTACATGCTGCCGCCCTTGCGACCATCTTTTGGGTCGCAGCTACACCATGCTGCCGCCCTTGCGACCATCTGTTGACCACCGCCGATCATTCCCAGCCAGTTCAACTCATCAGATGGGGTGAGTCTCCTATCGTGGCGTTAACCGTCTATACTGCCTGACCGGACTGCCCGTACGGCGTACGGCCCGATTTCGGCAGTTAAGTTTTGTGCGCGTCTAATTCAGAAGTGTCTTATTGCACGTGATAAAGGTATAGGTGCCATCTGGATAAGATTTTGAGCTGTTTCATAGCTTTAAAAAACGAAACGTTTCAGATGCGAGTTTTGTTCCTTTTCCCTGGTTTTCCGACTGCTCCTGGTGCGAGTGTTCGCTCTCGTCGTGGCGTTGGGTGCGCGATACACACGCGGTGCATGTCGTCGGCCCCGCTAATGGCGCGCTCAGCGGGAGGGCCGGGAGAGCCACACACGGCACGGCGCCCCACTCTGCTCAGGTGGAGAGTGCAGATCACTCGAGGCTAATGCGCCGTTGCTGCTGCTGCTGCTGCTGCTGCTGCGTGCAAACGTAGGGGGGCTGCTGCTGCTTCGATTCGCCCCCGCGGCGTTTTGGCGCTGTGTGTGTGGGGCGCCCTGTCGGGGCCGCTCTTGACCCCGAGCGCGGCCAAGTCATCGCCCTGCCCCCTCGTCCCCCCTACCCCACCCCTCTCCTCGGCACCCGTCCGCCCCAGGGCGCTCTGCTGGCGCTCTGCGGGCTCCGGTTTCCGTTGTGCGCGCCGGCGACACAGGTGACCACCACCACTACCACGTCATACTGATGGGCCTAGCCGGGTGTCCTCGCTCCTGGCCTCGCCCCCCTCACTGTGAAAAATATATCTGTACATGTACGATATATTTTGTAATTTGCGATTTACAATACGAGTCGTACAAGTACAACCTCCCACTGTCGCTCGATATTCGATTCCAAGTCGATACATACGGCTAGTAAATTGTACAATTTTAGATTGTACTTGTACGACTTCTTCCATGGAAAATTTTCCTGTACCCGGTACGACAATTTCTCACAGTGCTACATTCCACGCAGGCGAGAAGGGCGGCGCCCTGAAACTAAATCCAGGGTGTCAGGTCCGTGGAGGTGTTCCTACACCCTGGCCGGTCTCTGCCAAGGCGTACCTCCCTCCAGCAGCACGGCAAAGATTGCACGTCCTCCTCCCACCGTACCCTTCCCCTTTCGGCCTACCTATTTAAGTCCGAGACTATGCTGGCGATAAAATAAGATAACGGAACACAAAGGGGTGACTTGTTGAGGCTGACGCTGGTGCTGATGCTCGACATGCCCTCCCC
>NW_026267153.1:734612-737552 GCF_000697945.3 Frankliniella occidentalis
TTGTTTAAATTGTAAGAGAGGAGTAGGGGTGGAAGACAAGTGCAAGGGAAGGAAAAATAGCAGCCGCGTCCGCCAGGCTTGTGCTGAGGTCTCCGGGCAGGTGGGCAACCAGTCCGACTCGTTGCCGCGGCGGGCTCCGCCACCCGCCACCCCCCCCCTTTGCTCTCTCACCCCCTTATCCCCTACCCCCAGCCTACCCTGCCCCGCGCTTTCTGCTTCCGCCAATTCACCGAGTTCGGATCAGCTCATCCGACGTCCACATCCTGTTGACCCCCTCCCCCTTGCCCTTCCTTCACCCCCCGGGCGGCTAGCCGGGCTGTCCGCTCGTGTATCCGCCGGAGCCGTCGTGCGCGGGGCGCGGCGTGGCGTGGCATGGCGCTGTGGAGCGCGTCGGTGCGCCCCCCATGAGCGGCGCGGACGTCCGTCGAGGGTCGCCCCGCCGCGCCCCGCCACGCCCCGCCACGCCCCGAGTGTCGACAGCGAGCTCTCATTACTATGCCCGGCAGTGAGGCTGCTCCCGCGTATAATTGACAGCCGGAGCCCAAGTGTCATCGGGTCGGGTGGGACGCGTCCGTTGTCCCGCTAGACAGCGCCCCGTCTCCCCATCCAGATGCACCACCACTGCGGCCCGATATCCTTTGCAGGGCGGCGTCAATGGGCGCCCATCGTTAGTCGCGCGGTGCCCTTCCTCTGCCCTGCCTGACGACGTCGGGGGATGAAGAACTCGCGATCGGGCCGCGAGTCGATCATCAGACGACGTTGAGGAGGTGGTCCAAGGCCGTGATGGATGTGGGTTCCCGTCGGCGGCCACGTGACGCGTCCTCGGCGGCCTCCACTCACGACGACGCGGAGCTCTGGCGGCACGTGAGGACGGCTCGGCCATCCATCAGGCTCTGAGCCGCGTCCAGGTCGTCCTCGCCCTGCTTGGAGTGCCCCCCGCGAGGTGCCGGACGGAATGCACGGCGCGCGAGGCCGCGCGCCGCGCCCATCCCGCGGGACTTAGGAGAAGGGGGTCGCGTCGACGTGCGGCGACTACCGAGGGCGAGGAGGGCGCAGCGGCGCGGGGGGGACGGGGGGCGGGATCAGGATCAGGACCTCTCTGCCGAGAGCTGTGATCCGCGCTCCGACCCCCGCCGTGTGCCGCCCCCACCCTGCCGCCATGCAAGGGCGGGATGAATCCCAACAAAGGAGAGCTGGTTTATCTGCCAGCTGCGAGGCACCTTGCTCTCTTGTGGCGCCCAAAGTAGGTCCGCGACCTGGCTCCGCATCGCCGGGAGGTTGTAGTACCGGGTGACCAGCAGGCGAAGACATGACTACGTTGGGTTGCCGTCGTCTATGCACTGGCATGCAGGGGCTGCTGTCGCGGGGCGCTGGCGGGGGAGTGGTGGGGTAGCTGCCACCCCCTCCTCCTCACCACAGGCAACCCATCGTACTGTCATGTCTTACCCTGGACACACGGTATACTACTTGTTGAGACGCTGGGGTCGTGGCGTGGGCGGCCCGGCAGCCCCCCTGCTCGTCAGCGCTGCCCTCCTCCTCAGCTTGTGTCCTCGACGACGACGTCGACGGCGCGGCAGGCCGTCTGTCTGCCGCCGCCAGGTCCGCCATCGGTCATCGCGAGCGACAGCCCGCCTCCATCAGCCGCACTCGCGCGCGCACGCGCGCACGCGTGCCCAGCCGGGTGAACGATGACCAGATTCATTGGCCCGTCCGTGCGGCGGCGGTGGCCGCGGCTCGCCCACGCGCATGCTCCGTGCCGTGCCCCCGGTCACGGCGTGTCGTCGCGCTACACGGCGTGTCCCCCCCGAGGGCATCCCGACGACGTCCCCGCAGATGCTCGCGGCCCGTTTGACGAGGACCGCTCCAGCAGATGCTCCCCCCCCCTCCTTTCCCCCCGGCCGCGCCGCGCCGTCCCCCTGCGCCCTCAGACTCAGCCTCCGCTTTGACGACGACGTCGAGGTGAAGTGTGCCAAAGCGACCCCGCCCCTCCCCCCTTTGCCACCGGCTGCCAGCGCAGGCCGCCACCGCCGCCACCGCCGCTACTGGAGAAAAACATCCCTCGCCTACCTCTCTCCTTGTCTAACCAAAGCGCGGGGCTAGAGGGGGCCCACGCAGCGCGCGCGCGGTGGATCCGCTTTTGCAGCTGGGAGAGCGCGGCTGCTGCCGCTGCTGTGCCTTTTCCAAACGCACACGGGGGGGTTAAAAGGAGAGGGGAAGGAGGGGTGGGGTGGATCTAATGGCGGTGTACGGCTGACGCGTGCCCCGACTTCCAAGACGACCTGCCCCCCTCACCCGCAAACCTCCCTACCTCTACCTCCCCCCGCACCTCCTCCGCCCCGGCCACAATGGAAAACGGATATTTTCCGTCCCCCTTGCTCCGGCCGCTGCTCGGCGGCGTGCATTCCTCCACGCGGAGGGGGGACATCTGTCCCCGCGACCTCAAATTTAAGAGCTGGCAGATGGGAGCAAGTGGCAGGCGCAGCCCTCCTCGAGCCCAGTCAGCCCGGCGCCCCCCCCCCCCCAGCAAACGCAAATGGAATTTCCAATGAATCCGCTTCAGCTGCCACCTCGAGCGTATAGAGTTTGTTTAAATTGTAAGAGAGGAGTAGGGGTGGAAGACAAGTGCAAGGGAAGGAAAAATAGCAGCCGCGTCCGCCAGGCTTGTGCTGAGGTCTCCGGGCAGGTGGGCAACCAGTCCGACTCGTTGCCGCGGCGGGCTCCGCCACCCGCCACCCCTGGCCTCACGCGCTCCTAACAACCCCTACTGACCTCACCCATGCTCTCTCTGTCTTACTCTCTGTCCCTCTAGGTCCCCGTCTCCGTCTCTCTCGTGTCAAGGATATGTAAGTTTGGTGCTCCTCAGAATTCCTCAGACAGTGGCGGGGCCGGGCAAGGCGTGGTTTGGCGGCGCCTGAATGCAAAGTCCTCCCTGGTCCTCCC
>NW_026267153.1:739609-744907 GCF_000697945.3 Frankliniella occidentalis
TTCAATATAAAAACATGTAAACCCAATACATCTACAACCTCTTCCACACACTTAACCACAAATTTGTAACTCTTTTAAAAATATTGTCAACCTAAAATAACACAGACGCAAACATAAAACCTGCATGTCTCTTCGATGTAACAATATTAACACATCCTTTTTGACCCAATTGTAAACTAAATCCCACCAATAAATCCTGTCATAAAACTCAAAAAACTCTCTCTCTCTCTCTCTCTCTCTCTCTCTCTCTCTCCAGACCTCCCTTCTCCACCCCGTCTTTCCTCCCCCTCACCCCATCGCCTACCGCCTCTCATCCTGTTTGGACGCTGTCAGGCGCTGCCCGCAGAGCATAGCCAAGCAGTGCATCGTCAGTAGTGAGCCATGTGGGGGAAGGGGGTGGAGGGGAGGCTGTGTGGGGGGATGACAACCCTCGGAGGGCAGCTAAATCTTTTGCCGAACCCGACGGCGGCGTCCCTGAGGGATCAAACTGACCAATACCACCCCCAGTATTTTTCATCTTCTCTTCAATCGCATTCTCGCGCTTGTTTTCTCCACTCTCCCGCACCCCCTTTTCCCTTCGAATAAGAACCCACAACCTGCCTGTGAGACCACAGGAACTTCACGTGAATCCCGTCCCGTTCAACCAGCCGAGACACGAGACACCCTTTAGCTGATCCCGGTCCCTTGCTTTGCTCTGGCCGGCTCTGGCGCTGCTAAGAGTCGGCCAAGAGTCCCTCGCGCTCGCCATATCGCAATTCGACTGAAACCTCCCCCTCCCATCCCCGCCGCCACAACGCCTACCGGCCCCGCCCCTTGAGCGCCTCCCTCCCTGCCCCCTCCCCCCCTTGCAAAGCGCTTGCGCTTACGAATTCTAGGAACGTCTCGAAGCTGTTCAAGCTGAGTCTGCACTTTTAGGGGTATTTCTCTTGTGTTTTCCCGGGTCAGCCGGGCCGGCTACAAGAAGTGCCTGGTCAGAATGGAGCTGGCTGCTGCGCCGCCGGGTGAAGGGGTTGTGCTGCACGGGGCGAGGAGGGGCGGGGCGGCGGGTGTGGGGGCACGCCAGGGTAAGTAACTGTGCCCGGGCAGACACCAAGTATTTCATCTGCATAATTTTTGCTGCCACCGCTCCGCGCTCTTCTCCACCACCTCCTCGCCCCGCCTCTCCCCTCCTCTAAACCGAACTGCAATGTGCGTCTGGATGGACGCGCCGCGATCACCCGCGTGCTGATGCCGCCGATTCACGTTGGAATTGGTCGCCGCGTGTGCAACTACGGTACAATGAATTGGAACCCCCTGCCGCTTGCCCCCTCCCCCTCCTCCCCCTCCTATCCCCAGGCTCCATCCCGCATTGCTCTCTGCTGCAGCAGAGCTCTGGGCACGCCAATGAGTATGACCAAACACACACCGACATAAATATCGCTTAAAGCGATGACGACTGCATCGCCTCGTAAAGGTTTTCGCAATAAACTCTACGTGAACAATGTGTATGCATTGCGCATGAGCAGTGTTGCTCTCTCTCTATCTCTTTCTCTCTCTGCAGACCGCCCGGAGCCGTAGCCCAAAACTCATGCTGATCGAAACCTCTCTGCCCTGCGGAACCGCAAACAAACGTCCGTTTCTGAACGTTTCAATCGTTGTGTGATCACAAAGTATATAAACTTTTTTTTAATTACAAGTTTTTTCTGCTTTTTTTCCCTTTTCATTCTTTCTATTATACACCTGCGCCGCCATAACCAACAGCTGTCCATTCGCGCGAGGGCTGGCTATAGTGCGTTCGGTCATGTCGCTCACAAGGAGACTTAGGTAAGTGTAAATTCCCGATTCGGTTCAAACTCGGTATATTTGCTTCTTATCCCTATAGATGACTATTGCGCGTCAAAATTTGTGCTGAAGTTCATATGTCAAAACTCCCTATAGGGGCCTATACGGGCCTATAATTCCCCAAAAATAAAAATTTCATGTTAAAATTTTTTTAAAGTGATATTCCGACTCAGAATGTGCGGTTTTGGGGGGGTAGTTTCTCTTCCATTTTTCGATTTGAGAACGCCTTCCATGAGTTTATGTCGAATTTCTAATCTTTTTCTATAAAACGCTCCTATAAAGTACCCCGGGATGTGAACTTCAGCACAAAATTCGACCGGCGTTCGTCATCTACATGGCCAAGAAGCAAATATACCGAGTTTGAACCAAATCGGGAATTTACACTTACCTAAGTCTCCTTGTCAGCCTTTGCAGGAGTTACGGCCCTACTTAACGCCGCGCCGCGCGCGAGAATATGAGGCCAAGCTGTGCGAAATGAAGGCCAACCCCGCGCCCCGGCCGCGCTGCCCCTCCCGCGTTAAAAGGACCGAGTGCTGTCGTGATAAGGTAATGTCCGCGAGCACTTTATTGCAAAAGGTGGAAGAAAGGAGAGGGATAGGGTGGAAGAGAGAGTAAGAGGGAAACAGAGATGAGGGAGAGAGCGAAAAAAAGAGAGAGAATGGGCCAGTCGGGGCGGGCGGCCGTTGGCGGCTGCGGTAGCAGCAGCAGAGGAGAGAGTGGTTCTCAAAGGTTTTTCTTCACGCCTTAAGGGCTAAAAATGCCTTGCCGTTCTCTCGCGGGGGCGCCAGAACTGTAAAAGTTGTCTGGAATAACTCGGATTCTGTTCGGGTACTGTAGGTTCTGGGGGACTGTTACTAGCGGGTTATTCGCCGGCCATACTGGACTTGGGGTGTGGGATATATTGGGGTCATCCAGAATGTGCGTCCGTCATTCGCCGTTACGGGCCTGCCAAGTTTAGCCTATTATGGAAGCCCTCATAGCGCCTGATGGGTAGGCCACATCTTGCGTGCATTGCGGGACGGCCTACCCCGAGTCTCGCAGGCGCCGAGCGCACCGGATTTGCCCGAATGAATCTGCGGATAACGGACGTACTTTCTGGACGATCCTGTAGGGGAAGGAGAGTGGGATGGGCCTCCTCCTCGCGCTCCTCGCCCTACCGTGCCGTCTGCCCAGCCAGCCAACAATCGTATCTGTGTTAAGTGAGAGGAAAAGTTTTTCCCTCACCGCTGTAATTGTTCATCTTCGTGTTGCACCGCGAGAGCCTCGGCCAGAGACCGCTCCATCTTCGTAAAGAGGTTCTTGTATTTCCGTTAAAACCCGTCCCTCCAGAGCGATCATAGTGGTAAGGTCTGTCCGTCTGTCTGCGGGGAAGGTAAGAGAGGGGGACGTCCGCGAAGAGGTTCCACGGTTGGCGTGATGTACGACTCGATTTATTAGGGGAATCGGCGGGGGCGAACGTACTGGGAAGGGGTTAAGGGAAAAGGGGGGATGGTTGGAGAGGGGTACGTGGGCGGGGCAGGGCTAGAAGAAGTGGAGGGTAAGGGGGGGGGGGGCGACATCTCGACACATCATGCAGATCCCGACCCCGAAACGCGCCATCCGTCTTGAGCCTCCCCCTTCCCCTTTCTACTACTCCTTTGCTTCTTCCCCTTCCGACACCTCCTTTAGGGAATTCCCCCCCCCTCTTCCTCTCTCTTGCTTCGGCATAAGAGCTGTGACCAGAGGAGGCATTAACGAAATGGAGGATTCCATCTCCCTCTGGCTCTCAGCAAGGATGCGGGGACGAGAGTATAGGGGAAGTGAGAGAGTAAAGGAGAATTTTTCGAAAGTCCCTCCGTTGCTAGTGCTGCCCTCGGCAGAGCTGCGCTTTGGGGGCCTATAGACTGTGTGTGTCTCCTAAACTTGTCGCTGCCTCGACACGCCCCCGGCCCCCTGTGCTTTTGGCCTGCTCCGTGACCCTAACCTTGCACAAAAGGCCTGTCGGTATTTGCCCAGCCGCCGAGCCTCCCTGCTGCCCGCTTGGTGCGCGGTGCGATACGGTGTGCACAGTTAGTGTGCGAACTATTGTTTGGGCCGTCCGTTTAAGCCCCCGTTCCCCTGCGTGTGGGTTATATGAAAACGGTCAGCCCCAGACCCGCAGCTAGCTGCTTCACCTGCGAAAAAGGAAAGGAGCAAAGCTCGGTCCTTTTTAGAAAATTTATCGCGGTTCCAATGTGAAGAATAATCGTAGGCTTACGCGAAAAATTTCTATGATGTGCTGTGTGGAAAGGAGCAAAGCTCGGTCCTTTTTAGAAAATTTATCGCGGTTCCAATGTGAAAAATAATCGTAAGCTTACGGGGAAAATTTCTATGATGTGTGTCGTAAAATTACAATTTAAATAATTTGTGTATTACAAGCACTTCGTAGTGACTTAGAATTGATCGACAGGCAACAATGGGCTGTCGCAAATTTACAACATTTTTTTGTCAATAAAAATTCCACCCATGAAAATTACTGTATTTAGGATATTTTCCACAGTGAAAGTGACAGTGATATTAATGCTTATAGTTTCCACTGCAAGAAAGAGCGTTCTGGACTTTTTACTGGGTCGGTTGAAAAGCCTTACCTATATGCGCATATGCGTGAAGTTGCGGTTCCCGCGTTGATAAAGAAATTAAGTGATAAAGAAGGAAGCAACCACATCCACTAAATGACCATGGACATTTTTGTAACTACCTATGGACGATTTTAAACATAACTAAGCTAGATGCAAATTTGACTGCCAAAACTGTGTCTGTATAGTTATGTTTAAAAACGTCCATAGGTAGTTACAAAAAATGTGCATGGTCATTTATAGTTCATCGCTAACAATATAAGGGATTGGACGCGAGACGAGGAGACCTTTCTAGGCGCATCTTCAATAAAAGGGGGTGCTCTGAAAACTAAACAGTGTACATTGTATGCTGAAAAATCAGCAATCATTGAAGATTGCTGATTATCGCAGTGTACATGGAATGATTGCGGATTGCTGATATATTAGCAATCATCAATGATCACGTTTTTGGCAAATATTTCGTTTTAGACGGACATCATTGGAGAGTGGATATCATTTCCAGATCCGTCTGAAAGGAAATATGGCCCAAAAACCTAAACGTGATCATTTTTGATTGCTGATACATCAGAAATCATTCCATGTACACTGATTGCCGATTTTTCAGCATACAATGTACACTGTTAAATTTCCAGAGTGGCCGTTGGGCTAGGCGCACACTCTAAATGTCAAGGACAATTTTTGTAACTAGCACCGGACATTTGAGTGCATAACTGAATTCAGATACAATATTGTGACTTGCTAATCACTAATTGTGTGTTGGTAGTAACAATATTGTATCTGAGCTAGTTATGCACACCGAAGTCCGGTGCTAGTTACAAAAATTGTCTTTGGACATTTAGAGTGCACTCATCGAACTGCTTGCCCCGCCCTTACGCTGCCTCTC
>NW_026267153.1:749466-753908 GCF_000697945.3 Frankliniella occidentalis
CCCCTCTCCGTCCTCGCCCGCCCCCGCCCGGCTCAGCCGCACCGGAGACATGTTGGCAGGCCAGGACGATGCCACACCCCGCCATCTGTCATGTCGACGGCCTCGGCCCCGGATTTATACCGCTCTCGAAAAGAAACGAGAAATATGGACTCGGAGTGCTACCGCCGCTGCCGCCGCGCCCTCCCCTTCGCTGCATCCCCACAGCCACGACACGTCCAACTTTTCGCTCATCTTTTTACCCGTTCCCTCCTCGCCAGCCTCGCACCGATTCTTTTAAAGTGCACGTACATGCGTTTGTGTTCTGTTTTCGTCTTTGCGGCGGGAATGCTTGTCCAGTTCTCATCACGCGCGACCCCAACCCTCTCCTCGCATCGCCCCGGCATCTCCAGGTATTACCACGCTGGGGATACTTGAGCGCCAGGAATCTGGGCAGCGCTGCTTGTCGATGGTGAGGCGAGGTGTTCCAGAGAGTCCTGGAGGGTGGGCCGGAGCGGGCGGGCGGGCGGGAAGAGAAGCCTTGGGCCCTCCTGGGGGACGGAATTTGCAATAAGGCGCTTGACCAAAAAGGAGCGGCTTGAGGCAGGGAAAAAGGGGGGGGGGGCGGTCATTCGAGAGGTTTTTGCGAGGTCCTTGTTCCGCCCATGTCGGGTCTGCTTAAGAGGGCGTGAACCATGTAAGAATCAAGGTTCCTGTGACGTATTTTCGTCGGTGACGCGTTATTGCGGACGTGAGGTTCGTCGAAATTCTTTTGTCTCCTTTCGTTTGCACCTCTTCGCCGAATTGTGTCTTGCAGTACTCCGCACAACTCCCCTTTTCCCTCCCAGGGAGGGAGAGGGGGGAGGGGGTGAGTCACTCGATGGCTGAGCCGCGTTGCTAGAGGGGAGCAGGATTGCGACCGGAACACTTCCTGTCCCAAAGGCTTGATCTGAGCTAGTGTCAACATTTACATTTACACAGCGAAGAGAGATGGAAACCAAACGCGCAGAGAGAGAGAGGGAGGGAGGGAGGGAGAGAGGGAGAGAGGGAGAGTGAGTGATTGCAAATAGAGTGAATATGGCTAATTAAAAAACGGAGATCATGTCTGCGTGATTCTCTTCGCCCCACCTGCGAGGGACTGAAAAGAGTCTGCGCTGTAAACTCAGCAATGACGCACATATGTTGATCACTATAGTGGATACACTGATAAACTAAGTGTTCAAATGTTCAACACTTGTAAGTGTGCAACTGCAAGTTGAATGCTTGCAAGTGTTCAACTCCCTAATCGTACACTTGTAAGTGTTAAACTCGGTAGTTGTACACTTGCAAGTGTGCAACTCCGCGGTTGAACACTTCCTTAGATTGGACGCTTACTGTGTAGGAAGTTCTCAACCGAGGAGTTGCACACTTGCAAGTGCACACCTACCAAGATGCACACTTGCAAGTGCACACCTACCGAGTTGCACACTTGCAAGTATTCAACTTGCAGTTGCACACTTCGAAGTGTTGAGCAGTTGAACACTTAGTTTATCAGTGTAGTGGCGGACGCCGCTTGTCATCTCCGTTTACGAATTACTCAGTACCCAAGCACTTGAATTTCATTTTCAAGCAGACCATTGGCTTCCCTGTCATATTTACATTTGAATTAGCTTCATGTCATGGGGTTCCTGGCCCATAGTTTACCAAGTACGTTGCAAGTTTATACCGTTTCTGTGACGGTCCCGTCCAACACCTTAGCATGTGTTTGACACTGTATTACCCCCCCCTCCAAATGCTGCTGCTCTACGCTCGGACATTGTTTCCCACTACCGTCGTGGAACTACACTCTTCGTACACTCAAGCCTCTCCCGTAACGTGGGGCCGCGTTGGGCCGTCTCTCTCGGCCGCATAGAACCAGCACGTGACTTGTCGCTGTTCTCGTCTCTCTCTCTCTCTCTCTCTCTCTCTCTCTCTCTCTTTCGCTCGCTCACTCTTTGCGGCCAGCGCACTCGAAAGTTGTCCGAGTTGGACTCTTCTCTTCGATCCAGCACGGGGCAGATTTCCAGCCATACCCTCTCGAAGAGGCAGACCCCTCCCTTTCCCCTTTTTCCTTACCGTCCATCATGAGTCCGAACAGCCCCGGGCCGGAGCTGTTCGACCGGCGCCTGCTAGTTTGGTACCTCTGAGCGTATTCAAACGCCGACGCCCGCCTCCTCGCCTCCCTTGCCGTGGCCCTCGCCCAGGTAGCGGGCGGCCCGGGCGTGCTTGTGCTTCGCATAACAATTGTTGTGCGTTCGCTAAGTAAGCTATTAGCGCCATTTGCATAACAAGCGGTATAAGATAAGGAAGCTAAGGTGCTCCCCCTCCCCGACTCCCCCCTTGTAGTGTGGCGTGGCGGGGCGCCACCCCTCTTCCTCCCCGGGGGCCTTGCCTCGGCGGGGCGGGTGCTCCCGGGTAGTGAAACAGGTATCTCTTCCCCGTCCGCTTATAGCCGTCTCGCCAGGAGAACAAGGCAACAGAAGAGTAGCCTCTAATGTTTTCTTACCCCGCAGCCACACCCCAAAAAAGCCGATTGCGAGAGAAGTAGCTGCTTTTTCGTCCTATGACTCTTGTCGTACCGCGCCAGTCTCCCAAAAATAATACACCGAAAAAATAATGGTGCTAAGTAAGTGGTGTTGAAGGTTTATTGCATTTTCATAGTTCTCAATTATTTTTTTTTGAGATATACTACACTGTTAGAACGTTTTAATGCCTGTTTTTTTAAGGAAAAGGGAAGATCTTGCCTTAGGTTTTCAGAAACCTTCCTCAAAAATTAGGAAAAATCCCCCATTTTTTGAGATTTCCTAGAAATCTGGGGAGTTTTCCCTAAACCAAGGGAGTTCCTCTACGTTTTCCATTTCCCTAAAAAATAGATGTTTTTACAGTATAATATGTATTTAGCACCTTTTGGGCTCTTTCGTGCCTTTATTACGAAGGCATTAAACTCAATTTGTTTCGGGCCACAGCAGAAAGAGGTGCCTTTTATCACCTTTTCGTTTTTCCTAAAGTGTACAGATCTCACCACTGCAGCCAGTTTTAACTGCCACGTTTACTGCAGTCTCACGTCTTAAGTCTCGGATATCCTTATTACAGCCCGCTGCCTTGCTATGCCGGTCGACCCCGTCTAGACAAAAGCTGGGCCGTCCCTAGAGGGGAGACCATTCCCCAAGCCGCGCCGCCCTCGCTTGGCCCGCCCCGTGTTTCTTGAGGGGATTCGATCCCCGGCCAGCGGCCCGGTTGGCAGCCCTGCCCTGCGGCGGGCCTGCGATGAGGCTACACAGTGCTGATCATAATTTCCCCAGAGGGGGCAGCGCTTCCCCCCGCGCCTCTGTGGGTCCGATAGACTGGTTGGGGACAGCTCACCCCGCTCCCGCTTCATTTTATTATAATTTGGCTGTTCCCCTTTTCCTCCTGTGGTAAGGTGACTCAATTCCTGCCCGCCAACGTCCCGTGCTGAGCGGGCTGGACGAGCCGCGGCTCCGCCACACCCCACCACACCCGCCACACCCCGCTACTCCCCGCTACACTTCGCCCCGCCCCACCCCCCGCCCCTCCCCGCCCTTCTCACCTCAAGACGTGGGCGCTGTTTGAAGGGAAACACAGAACGCCAATGCCTGCCGTGGTGTCCCCGTGGACCTGGTTGCGAAGTGTGATTCATTACTTCTGGATTATTTTTACTTCCCAATTAGCCGCGAAATCAAATGGACTAAACCGAACAACACTACGACGCCCGAACGAGGCACACAACGATAAAAACAAATCTTGAATTCGTATCAACTGCTTTCATAATCCGTTTGCTGACGTAACCTTTTACTTGTTCTTTACCAACAACATATCTACTCCATGTTGGGTTTTCTGGACAGCAAGTAGTACAAAGTCAACAATAGCATTTTCTTTAGTTTTATAAGCGAAATTTTGCGGACATTACACAAAATGCAGAAAAATACAGTACATTCTCATTCTAAGTTCGTCGCCCGGGTGGAAAGAAGTACAGATAAACTGCATTCGAAACTGTACCTGCTTAACTGTAGTTGCTAAACTATAGTTATGATAGTATTTTAAGGGGGCATCCTAGTGTAGCAGGCCTAAAAATACGTGTTTTTTTGGGTTTTTTTCAAAAAGAAATGGAAGCAACAGAGGGAAAACTAGGTTTGCTACACAAAAGTACACATCTTTCTCTGTCCAAAACTGCTAAAAAGTTGACCAACGCCTCACGCATACCGGAGAAACAGCCTGCGAGAAAACACGCGTCGCGAATGTCGTGGACGAATGGCGTGCACGATATCTACCCTCCAAATGGTCCAACCGGGCCAAATCCAGTGTCTGCGTGTTCTTTACACTTGCCGCTATGGCATGAACCTCCAACTTTTAAAACAAATGATTATTACTATTTTTTTGATCACACTAAACTTTTAGTTTCAAAACATTAGGTAAAATTTCAACTTTAC
>NW_026267153.1:755128-761625 GCF_000697945.3 Frankliniella occidentalis
CGCTACCAACTCCGAGGTCCGAGGTTCAACTCCCATCAACTTCATCAACTTTCATCAAGGTAACAGTTCTACAATCAATTAATCGGCTGAAAGGGGGTGAGTGGGGGAAGGTAGAATGGTGGTAGTAGGAGAAATTCCCGAAATAAAAATTTTTGAACGAAGTTTTGAACACTGCACTTTAAGTATGATACTAACTGTAGGTTTTGTTTGTACTTCGCAACTCTTGTCCGGAGTGCAGTTCGAAACTAACCGCCCAAACTGCAGTTAAACTGTGCGGATTCCGAAAAAACTATAGTTTTTCTGAAGTAAAACTGCTACTTAACTACAGAAAAAGTATAGAAATCTGCATTTAAACTGTGGTCTAACTACAGGCTACAGCTGTACATTTAATACATTCTGACAATATTTTAATATACGTTAACATATGTAGTCCTAACACAATTTAACCTGATTTTGTACACACTTTAAATGCATTTGTGAATGTGATCCGTGTACAGTGCGCCATTACAGTTAGAAGTACAGATCCTTCCACCCGGGCGTGCTACTCTGCAGATCTAGGTGCAGAACTGGTCCACAGTTTAATGTGACATACACTTTGCTCTGCCGTTTCAAGTGGTGTACTAAAATTCTGTAGTTAGAACTCAACTCAATTCGTCACTAAGAAAACTGCAGTATTCCGTGTCTCCCAGTAGTTCCGTGCGATAACATGGCGTATTGCGATTCCCATGATATTTGCTATAGCTATCTAAAACCTGAACCGGCATTGTCGATGCTTATTGACGACATGATTCGTGTTTTACTTATGGTGTCGCGGGGTCGCTGGAGCACCCTTTCCGCGCGGCACGGCGCCTGGGCGCCGGGCCTAGGGCCCCGCTGCTGCAGCCGCCGCTCTGGTCTCATTACGCGAGCAAGAAGAGTTTATCGCTACACTAATGGTCTTTGTGTTGGTTACTCCCAGCAGCTGCGGCACTGCTTCGGCGCAAGGAGTGTGTGGGTGTGTGGGTGTGTGTAGGAGGGGGGCACTGGTATAGGCGGGGTGTTCACGAGGCCCACACATAAGGTAATTCCCCCGTGTGTAACCACCTGTGTATGTGTGTGCGCGTGTGTGACCGAACAAGGGCCCTTCCAGGTGCTCACCCTTGTACCGCCATTCCACCCGCGCATTTCGAACTGTGCGCGCCGCCGCCAAACGGCTTGCCGCTGCTCCTGCTCGCTTTGCTACTTGTCTAGCACAGTGAAACGCAACATTTCTGCACATACTAATTTTTGTAATTTTAGACAAACACGTATAGTAAACGAACATGAAATAAACCCTTAAGAAAATGCGTGGTCAATCAGTAAAGTACATTAGTGTACACCACAAAAATCCATTTCAAAATCAGATAATCAATTCGGATTAATTCAGAACAAAAGATATTCGGACTAATTAAAATTAATTTTAAGCACCAAAATTCGTATAAGTAATTTAAAGTTTACTCTTTGCGTAAAAACTTTAAAATGATAATCCGTTCGTGCACCGCTGTAGCATAGCGTCTGCGCCCACCCCCAAGAAAAAAAATCACAAACCCATCTACTTTTTCTGATTTGCTGCCCCCATTACCACCCATTCATTTACTTATGATCGTTTGACGAAATAATCGTATATCCTTCTATCTATTCTCTTTTTATCTTCTCCTTATTTTTCTCCTAAATTCTCTACCTTTTCCCTTTGCCCCCTCCATCTCCATCCGACACATGCAACACGATATTCGCCGTCATTACTGAAATAAGCAGGCCGCTCCTCGCTACACGACATGAGGGACGTGCTGTGCTCTACGTGGATATGTGTTTTCCTCCTGCATCATTAAGGTCGGGATGAAAACCAAAACCGACCTCGTCGTACGCGGCGGAGGCGAACAGGAAAATATTCCTTGCCGCACGCACATGGAATTAGCGCATAGATCGAGGAGCAAGTAAGAAGAAATAGTCGCACATTATGCTCTCAAAGTTAAAAAAGAACAATATTAGAAACTTTCAATTTCGATATATACTAACCGTTTCCAACACAAATACCCATCAAATGCAAGTACGTACCGGTTGATTCAGAGCACACGCCGCAGTGTTGCGGGATTGCATTCCCTAGGGGCTATGGCGCCTTACGGGTGGACAGAGTAGGCAAACCCGCCGAACCGGCGCGTGCTCGGAATCACCCGGTACTAGAGACTTGCAGTTGGATATAATGTTTACTGATTGCACACTTATTGATTGTTCCAGTTCATCATGTCGACGTCGGCATGTACCTTCCACTCGCCCACCCTTTTTGATTTTCCGTACTCCCGTACTTTGCCACTGCTTCTAGACAACACTACCCACTCACTGTGCACTAAAAACATCGTAAATTTACGACCTATTTTGTAATTTACTACTTACAAGTTATGTTAAATTTACGACACACTACGGGACACTCGGGTAGAGCACAACGGAGCGCAACACGACGACGGTCTTCTGTCTCTCTTCCACTCACCAGACTCAGGTGGGAGGGAGAGAGACAGACGACCGTCGGGTTACGCTCAGTTGCGCTCTACCCGACTGATCCGGAACACTGCGATAAATTCCAAGTCGGTACAGCACGTAATGCTTGTAATTTTTCAATTTTGAATTGTAACGTAACACGATTTGTGGACAATTTTCCCGCAAACCTACAACTATTTCTCGCAGTACAGCCTTTGTTCGAGAGGCCAGTCTAAAAGGTTGAATTGCTGTAGCTTGAAGAGCTCGAACCTACGCAGGGTTGGCGGTGAATCGCGTCGCGCACCCGCGAGGGCCTTATGCCCTACGCCTCCTTCCACAGAGGCTCGCCGGGCCTTCCGTTGTCATCTTGGAAACTTTGGCAATCTCCTGAGTGGAAGGAAGCGGACCTAGTCTACGGGCGTAGAGGGGCAGGTTGTGTATGTGTGCGTGCGCACGTGCATTCGGTCTTACGTTCAGGAAAGGGGGATGGCTTTTGCACTGCCAACAGCGAAGTTTGCTAAAAAAAATCATTTTAAATTTAATTATTCGCCCGAGCTTATAGCAGGGCAGTTTGCAATCTGCGTTTTTCCTCTGCGTCGGGGACTTTGTTGTGTGTTGTCGGTGTACGTGCAAGGCGTCGCATCGCTTTACAAGCGCTTCCCGCGCTCAAAGTCAATGGCGTGGAAGCTGCGCGCCCGCGCGTCATCAGTATTGCAAAATCATAGTGAATCGGCAAACGGCCACCTCGTAAATACTGGGGCGGAGCAGTCAGCGCAAAATTCGACGTCACCGGCGAGCGAAGTTGGTGAGCGATCGGGCGAGCCGGCGCGGCGAAATTGCCTCACTTAATCCCGCACATGCACACGAAACCTGTGCACTATGCACTAATTTCTCAACACAACAACAACACGCTGTCAACCTGCAGCGGAGGTGAATTTTGTAAATGTGTAAGATAGGTGTAGCATTGAAAAGTGGCGTTCTGGCTTAGGTTCTAGTCCATTTGTTTCTCCAGCTTTCCTCTAAACTCAGTAGTAGAGCACACTGCAAAGTTCTTGCCAAAACGTATTCTTTGCAGCGTTACGAACAATTTTCTTCGTATAGGTGGGAAGAATTAGTTCGTATTGTATGAAGGATTTAGTTCGCAATGCAAAGCATTTTACAACGCTTCAAAATTCTTCGCAAGCGTTTTACAGTGCAGTCTATCTCGTCCCTTTGCTACGAAGAAAGAAGGGGGATGGAACAAATTTCCCACGGTTGGAGCGGGAATTTGTTTTGCTATACTCTCGTTCAGTGGGATTGTTCTGCTGTTAGATTTCCAGTGTGTAGGGCGCAATGTGAGTAGTTAACCTGGTCTAACCGTCATCTCGTGGTCGCACTCAAAATAACATAAAACAAAATATTCGTAATGGTCCAAATAATAATAATCCTTTTATTTTGTCGGGCGCGTGTGGGTTGTTGCGGGTGGTGGTGGAGGGGCTCATCTAGGGAAATTATTATTTTCGTGGGCCGCCCGACGCCCTCTGAAGTAACGAGCCCGATTACCCCCCACCCCCTCTCCTCACGATTATGCGCCGTTGCCATGGCGACACGTACTGCTGTTTGTTTTAAATTGCGGTTATGCGTGCTGTGTTGGGGTGGCGGCGCGTAGCGGAGCGGGACGGAGCGGCGCGTGTAGGAATGCCAGGCGCGTTGACGCTGCACGTTCTCCGGAGGCTTTATCTGCCGCACCCTTTTGTAAAAAAAAATTTAAAAAAATTACCGCATTTGTTTTGGCAGTGCCGCCGCCTCAAGGTACACGCCGCCGACGTAGACGTTTGGTGTCATTTTTCGGCCTAGAGCAGACAACCGAAGGAGTAAGCGAACTTCGAGTGCTGCTTTTTTTGTGTGCAGAAGACGGCTTTTGGCCAGGAGTCCGGCCCGGCGAATAGAAATCATCTTGGAGAAGAGGTTTCCTCCCCCAACCTCTTCTCCAGCAGCGCCGCGCTCCTCGAGCCAGCAGCCTTTTCCTAGAGGAGCTTGTGCGGTGGCGTCGAGTAGCGCTGAGGGGAGAGCGGGGGAGGTGACGGAGTGCTCTCATGCCACTACTACTTGTTGCTGGACGGCAGCCCTAGGCTAGTGTCGCCCGCGGCACGGCGGCGTGGCGTGGCGGGGCGGGGCGGCAAAGGTCACTTTATCTAGCTCGCCGCGGGGCAGTGCCGTGTTGGCGGGGCCGGCCGGGTCTGTCTTAAAGGGACCGTTCTGCCGGAAAATGGAGCGGCGCGGGGCGGCGCGGGCGGGACGAGCTGAGCTAAGGTTTGCCGAGATGATCTCTACACTAAAGTGCGCCGTGCCCTGGCGCGCTGCGCGCGCGCTGCGTCGTCCACGACACTCAATTTTTCCCCTCCCTTTGTCTGTTGTCCCCGTCATCGTCGTCCTCGCCTCGTCTCCCGCCTCTCCCCTCCCAACTTTTACTCTCCACTTTAGTGCCTCGCGCTCCCCACCTTTATAAGTCTGCCGCTGCTGGGAGAATTGCACATACCGCTGACCTACTACTACCTCGCACCGATTTTCATGCTCGCAACTATACCGGTTCGGACGAAAGACATCGTTCTGCGTTGCGGCTTATGCTGACGCGCAAATAAGCCGGTTTTCACCGAGGACATTGTGCTCCAGCTAGCTGAAGAACCTTGTCGGGGATGTCTCCGACAGCTTGAGAGATATTGTCAGGCGCGGTAATGCCGGCCGTTGCACACTTATACAAGTGCTAAGCAGTTGCACACTTGCCGGATTTTCCGATTGCCATGCTTTCGATTCCATCGATACCTCGAATGTCAGGATGTCGTGGTCAGCGCTTCTCCTCGCAGTGGTCCCACGCAATGCATGCGTGTGTTTGTGTGTGTGTGCTGCTGGTCACGTGACATGATTAATTAGAGAGGACACGGAGTCCTCCCCCCTCCCCTCTCCCGAGCCGAATCCAATACGGCGCCCACCCAGGTTCTATTCTTGTATTTTATTGGGATGCGGAATCAGCACTACGTGAATCACATCCATAAAGGGGCGGCGCGGAGGAGCCTCGGGCAGCGCGGCCGGCGGTAAAGTTTAAGGAGCCCGCCCCCGGCCCGGGGACCGCCCGCCCCCGCGCCGCCCCGAAAGGGGTGGGCCGGGAGAGATTGCGTCGACGGAGTACCCCCCGCCGCCACCTTTCGCTCTCTTCCGGGCGCTCTCTAACTTGTTTCGCACAACTAACCGCACAACTGGCACTTCTGCTGTGTTTTTTTTTTCGCCCTTCTGACTCTCCTCACCCCACTCCTCGAGGGCGAGGGGGGCGGGGACTCCCTCATCTCAATCACCGACATCTTGTGACAGGCCTAACTTTTTAAGTATTCCGGCGCCGGGCGGCGCGTGGTGTGACTGCGTGTTGTCGCTCTCCACCCTACTGAAAATAACGCCAACAGAAAGCGAACGCATCGAAAGAAGGAAAATATGTTTGGAAAAAAAAATCAAAGGCAGAGAAATTATACACTGAAAGTGAACATTATTACCTTTTTCGAAGTGTAGACCATGGCTTATTTTGAAGCCATGCGGGAAGGTGGGGGGGGGGGGGGGGTGCTGGCCCAATTTAATTGCGTACGGGAGGAACAAGCGACAACAGAGCGGCCTCGTAAGGAAGGATGCTGGGGGGAGAGGGGGGGGGGGCAGGAGGATGTGACCTACTTTATGAAAGGTGTGTGTGCCGAGGTGAAACTGCCGTATAAAGTCTGATCAACTTAATATAGGAGTTTCTGTAGTGAAACTGAGCTGCTGCTCGGCGGGACTCATTTGGCTCATTGATTATGCCTTTTAAACGCGTTAATGTACTATAACAGAAATACAATGCCAAAATTGAAGCAGGCGATTTTCTTTCATCATTTATGTTGTTTCGAACGGCTGTGCAGATAAGTCCATTCCTACAGCACGCCGAGTCGGTCCGAGCTCAAAGTGTAAGTGGGGTACGCCCCGCATAGGAGAGCCGGCGGCTTGCAGGAAAG
>NW_026267153.1:761770-764202 GCF_000697945.3 Frankliniella occidentalis
CCCTACCTCTCTCCGAGTAAAATTCGAAGATGAAACGGCGAGTTTATAATCCTTATCGTCAGTGGCAGCAGAGCAGAGAAACTAGGGAAAGGGGGGGGGGGGTGGAGAGAGGGTTGATGGTCGGATGACGGCCGGACGCGGCTGGATCACCCCTTCCCCCTCCACCCTCTCGGAATAACGACGGTGCTTACTTTTCAATTAGCACTCCATGCCAGCCAAGCCGCCACCATCGGCTAGCGGCGAGAGAGAGAGAGAGAGAGAGAGAGAGAGAGAGAGAGAGAGGAAGAATTAGTAGCAGCATCATCATCATGACCATCGCTTTAGCATTTCGGTTTGCATTCGGACAGAGCGCTGAGGGGAGAGGAAGGACTGTCGCGAGTTTAATTTTACGGCAACGATCGGATTGTCTCGACATCCTCTCCCTTTCCTGCCCATCTAGGATCCCCTTCCCCGTCCCCCTCAGCCTCAGCCCAGCGGGCGCGCCACCCTTCTCCGGGTCGTTTTAAAAATGACCGAGTTTGTTTCAATTATTGTCTCTGCGCCAGACAGCCGCCGCCTCCTCCCTCACCCGCTGGCGCCGGCGCCACCGCTGTCCTTCTCTCTGCCCGGCCGATTCTCATTTCCGGCCAGAAGTGCGAGAGAGACCGACGTAATTGGCAGCGGCGCCGCCCTTCTCACTGCTGGAAAAACTCTTATCGACGAGGAGAGTCGACACAGTCGTGTCGTGTGAGGTCCATCCACGCGCTCATTTCTCACGCACCGCGAAAGACCCGCTTCAAAACAATGCCCCCCCCCGCCCAACGCGGAGCTCGTCCAGGAAGGGTGTAGTTGTTACTTACTATAAAGGGTTCAAGCGTTGATCGCATTCGCTTTGTAGTCTGCTAAGAAAATGCAACAGTGACGAACGAGGTCATTTTTCTCGGATTCGTTAGGCACTCTATACGGGTGCTCGGCGCCTGCGAGACTCTGGGTAGGCCGACCCGCAGTACGCGCATGCAAGACCGGCCAGATGTTGCCTATCTCGCAGGCGCTGTGAGAGCGTGCATGGGCTGAACTTGCCAGGTTCGTTACGGCAAATGACGGACGTACTCTCCGGATGATGTGATCCCTAAAAGGCAACAACGCAGGTAAAAAAAAGGTCTTAACCATTTCGAGTGCACTTTGATTTCCCCGTGAAATGTACAAGAGTGCGTACTTTACGTTTAGGTGCGCTTCGGCATTCGCTGTGTGCGCGTGCCGGAGGGGTTTCTTCGTGCTGGCGGTGGCAGTCCGGGCGGTTCGGTACAACGACGCGAAGAGAAGCCCTGGCGCGCGTCTTAGGGAAACTTTTCATTCGTCGCGGCGACACTACGCCACGCTACGCCCTGCTGAATGAAAAGAACTTGAGACACGACGCGAAGGAGGAAGAACAGCCACAACTCCACCACGGCGGCGGGCGCGCGGGACCGGCGCACCCAATCGCAGGGCGTTATTGTACCGCAGTACCCCGCCACGCCACGCCACGCCACGCCCGGCCACGCCCCGCCCCGCCTCGTGCGGATGCCAAAACGTATCCAGCAGGGCGGTGGCTGGAGCCAGCCAACTTTTGTACTCACTGCCGCTGGTAGTGGCTCGCCACGGCACGCCGCTAATGCTGAGCAATTACACCGAAATACTTATTACTTTGCGCGCGCGCTTTACGACGCGGTGCGCTCGTTTTTTTTTTGTTTTACCCCAACGGCCCCGCCGATGTGAAACACACCATCCTACAAAAAACAAAACCCAGAAAAATGGACAAAGAGTTCTTGTACAGTTTTTTAAAGACTTCACAAACTTATAAAGGTTCTAAATAGATAGAGAAGATCGCACGTCTGCAAAGCCACAAAAATAAATTTAAAAAACCCACCAGGATAGGGAGATGCAAAATTGCGTAAATTTGTCTACAGTCCAGAACAACCCTTCTCCTCCTGAGTTGCCCGGCCCACCCCCCTGCCCGCCTGCTCGCAAGCAGGCTCCACCAGCCACCGGCCCGCCTGCCTTGCCGCTCCTCTACCCGCCCCTGCCGACCTCCGCAGGAGCTGTTTATGAAACTCGCTTGTGTCTACTTCCACCGTGAATGAAAATTATGTCTCATTTTGGACCGTAATAAGCGGCGCTTGGGCCGAGGGTGCCAATCCCCAGCGGGGGAGGGGAGGGTGAGTGGGGGGCGGGCACCTCTGTGCTCTGCTGCTGCTACACGTCTTCACTTTCGCGGTCCCGCTTCTTCGCCGCTATGCTGACGCACTTTTCTCCCCTCCACTTTTACTTCTCTTTCTCGTTTTACCCTCTATTTCTCTGCGTCCGTCATTTTAGACCTCTTCGCGCTCCTTCTTGCATCCGCGGCGAGTTCCCTCAAAAGAGTGTAGTGACGCTTGTGATCTCTCTCTCTCTCTCTCTCTCTCTCTCTCTCTCTC
>NW_026267153.1:764757-768609 GCF_000697945.3 Frankliniella occidentalis
CGCCCGGGGGGATAAAAACAGCGCGCCATTCCAGCTGCGGCAGGACAATGACTCGAACCACGAGAAGAAAAAAGAGACACAAGCCAGTCTGTTGTGGCCCCTATACTCTTAGGGGAATGGTTTGCTATGCATACGAAGGCCGACAAAGCGATAATAGGCGACTCGCGCCACATATTTGTTGTGAGGATGTGAGTGAACTTTGTAATACCTGTTTTAATAGGAGTAGCCGCGTAGCATGGTCGAATTCTTCTGAAGAATTAAAAATGTTTGATTTTTCTCACTACTCAGAACTGTAAGGACCAAACAGATTTAAAAAGAGCTATTTCTTTTTACCATTTTTCGTATGCGACTTTTTGTGCCTGCAGGATTTGCCATCTTTGTTTACGGCGCTGCCATCAAATCATCAATGGTTGTTAAATTAAAACATGGCCCTAATATGGTCATCGGAGGTAGTTAAGCAAATGACATCAAATCAATCAAAGACAAGAAGAACTTCTTTAACAGCCCAGCCAAAAAAGCAATCGATTTGAGAGTAGGGTTTCAACTAATTAAATATTCTACAGCTGAGGCTGTATAGAAATTCAGCAAAAACTTAACAGCGAAGATGATTTTCTTTCGTTACTATAAAATTTGACGAACACTTGAAGGTGTTGGAAACGTTTTGTTGGTCTGGCAGGACATGCTAGTGGTTTTTTCGCGCCCTGTCTGGATTGCGGTGGCGTTTGGCTCGGCCCAGGTCGTTGTAACGCTGCAGCCGGTGCCCAGTGAGCCCCAAGGTGGTCACCAGGCTGGCCCCTGGTCTCACCACGCACCGCCACGCCCGAGTTCAACGCACGGCGCCTCCTGGCTTGAACATGGCAGGCACGACCAACTGTTGCTCCCCCCCTTCACATGTTGTTGCCCTCGGGGAAAGGGGAGGGTGTGGGGGGAGGGGGGGGAGAGAAGAAACACTCAAGATGGGTAATCAATCAGTCTTTCAATAAATCAATTTCCCCCTTTTCATGTGCGGTCGAACTGCCCGCACGGCCCCGGGGCGACAGCGAGCGAGCGGGCTGGGTCGTGCGTGGTCGCCCGCTAGAGAGAGAGAGAAGGAAAGAGAGAGAAAGCGAGGAGGGGGGAATGAGGGAAAGAAAGTGGCCTCTCACCCTGAGGGTTAGCGGGGGCGAGTAGTCCCTTGGTGTGTGATATATGGTCGTGTGAAGTGCCCCCTTGCGTAGGGACCTTTGCCCCCTCCCCCCTCGAGTCCTCAACAGCACTCGGTTCGGACGGAGAAAAAGTCACCTCTTGCTCCAGCTAGCCAGCCGCCGCGCGACCGTACAACGGGCTACGCTCCAGCAGTATACCTCGCTGGAGAAAAGTCGGTGCGCGCTCTTGCCGGATATGGCCCTTGTCCTGTGGTGAATCTCCCTCCCCCTAAAACTTAAACTTAATTTGAAGTCGTCGAAAACCCGTCAGGTGTTCGCCAAAACAAACAAAAAACAACTCAGAAATTGGACCTTGTTGTGTTTTCCGCCGCGCCACGCCGCTGTGCACCTGGTGTGCCCTGTAGTAATAACCCGCGGCGTCCGGTGTTTGCCGCTGGCCTCCCCCCTTGGGACGTCCCCCCTGGGCCTTCCCTTGGGCGGGCGGCAGGTCCAGGGTCCACGAGGACCAGCCTCGCCGACAGCCTGGAGGCTCGCTGGAGCCGCGCTGGAGGCTGAGCGAGCCGAATGTCCTACTCTGCTGTGGCGTCCAGGCGGATTAGAGGCTGTGCGTCCGCAGGGATCTTTGGCGTGCGCTCTGGAGTAGTCGGCTGGCGTCGTTCTGGAGAAGGATCGACGCACACACACACACTGATAAATAAAGTGGCGTGTGCACACATGCAAGTACTCAACACTTTTAAGTGTTAGACTGGATATTCGAATAATATAAATATAAAGTTTAACTCTTGGAAGTGTCCAACACCACACGGTAAAAAGAATGTCTTAAAATCCAAGGAAATTTCTTGGATTTCAAGGTCAGGTGGATAATTTCAAGATTGGCCCTTGAAATCCCAGATTCTGTCTTGAAACTCGCCGCTTCCAAGGGAAATCCTTGGAATTTTCGTCTTGTATTCAAGGGTTTTCCTTGGAGCACAATCTGGATACTTCTATGCACACCCTTGAATGCCAGACGAAAATTCCAAGGCCTTCCCTTGGAAGCTGCGGGTTTCGAGACAGAGTCTGGGATTTCAAGAGCCCGTCTTGAAATTATCCACCCGACCTTGCAATCCAAGAAATTTCCTCGGATTTCAAGACATTCTTTTTACCGTGCAGGATTGGCCGTGATGAACCATTGGGCACTTTAAAGTGTTGAGCACTTGCATGGGCACGCAAGTTGAATACTTTATCTATCAGTGCAGACGTTTGGACGACGATGTTGATAATAGGGAATGCGCGACTTGTATTGCGAAGCTTCGGAGAAATGGTGGAGGGGCACTAGAAGCCCCCGCGCGACAATTAGGCCCGCGTGAAGCTCCCCTCCGGTCCCCTCCGGCGGCCACATTGCCCGCCCGGGGGGATAAAAACAGCGCGCCATTCCAGCTGCGGCAGGACAATGACTCGAACCACGAGAAGAAAAAAGAGACACAAGCCAGTCTGTTGTACCAGACGACTACTTGCATCGTGTTTTCTCTCTCTGTCGCGGAGCAGGACGGACAGCGAGCGCACGGCTCTTTTCTCTCTCTCTCTCCCTATCTCACTTGCTCGATGTGTTCTTTTTTTTCCCTCTCTCTCCCCCTCTCTTTCTCGCCGCCCTCCCCACCCAACAACAGTGCAGTGTCCTAGTGTCCTTATTTTCTTTGCAGGACTCCATTAAGCATCCCTTGTTTTTACGCTGCCCCCCGCTCCCGGTCGCCCGGTCGGACAAGAGTGGCTTGGGCTATCGGTACGTCTCAACTCGGCCGACACCGGCACCGTCTGCTGCTTTGCGCTCTGTTATTCTGTGCTGAGAACAGCTGATGAACAAACCCCACTCACCTCTCTTCTTTGAAACAAGTTATTAAATATATATATACAAGAGATTAAATTGTAATTTCTTCCCAGCTAGATAAATGAAAAGCTCTACCAAACGTCGTATGCGGCTAGTTCTCGAAGCACTATACTATGTCTTAGCCCGTGGTTTAGCCCACTTACTGTCAAACATTGTGACAGTAACCTTTTGTTGTAATGGACACGTCTTCTATTCCCTTTCTACCGTCCGCGTGGGGGCGCGTGAACGGGCGCCCTCCAAAGCACCTCGTTGACCCCCCGGACAGTAGCTTGGCGATGAAATGTGTCGATATGAAACTGATCGCCTCGCGAGTGCCGGCGTCAGGTGACTCTGTGTCCCGCAAACTAGCGCCTCGCCTCCTCTGCCCCGCCCCCGCCCGCGTCATCGATATCTCCCCTCTCTTTCCCGTGTGTAGTTTCTTCAAAGGGACTGCAAAGGGGAATGGAGAGCCAGGAAGTTAGTGCGCGTTAGGCCCATCGCGTGGTGTGGTAGTAGTCTACCGCTGCCCCCGAAAGGCTGACGGGGAGCATCGCGAGGCCACGGAGTCTTCTCTGCTCTGCGTGAGTTTGGGTGGGGCGGCGCGCTGTAAGGCGGGGCGGGTGAAAGTTGGACCCCGCGCCCCGCTGTGCCGAGATGTAACTGCCGTGCACGGTGCACGTGGGCGGGAGAGGGGGGAGAAGATCATCCCTCACGGCGGCACCCTGCTACCTCACTTCACCGACTCTCAACCAATATTATCATGGGCACGACGGAGGCTTGAGAAATTGAAATTGAAATAATTTTTATTTAAGGACTTATACAAAAGGGATAAAAAGCCCCACTGCAGTACGCAGCAGTCCGCTC
>NW_026267153.1:773409-774195 GCF_000697945.3 Frankliniella occidentalis
CCCCCTCCACACGACGCCGCCCTCTATCTTCATCTCCACTCGTCTGTTCGCCACCAAACACGGTTTGTACGGCGCGGCGCAAAAGTGAAAAAATACATGTTGACGACGCGTGACGGGAATCCTGAAAGAGCAAAAGGGGGGAGGGGGGGAGGGGCCAGTGTCCCGCCTCGCCCCCGCACCCGCGCCACCTCGAGGAGGGAGTTCGAACGCTTGTTTCTCGTGTACTCCCCCCTTTCCTTTCCGGCGTTGTTTCAACTTTGCAAAGAGAACGCCATCGAGGGTAGGCGCAGCCCAGAGAGGCAGGCGCAGGCGTGGGCAGAAAGTGTAATGGCAAAGTACGCAAATTTCGCATGCTGTTGCATAGTTGTTTCCAGCGCCTTGCCTACTTAGGCAACTCGCCGGCACATGTGTTCATCTATAGCGTATTCGTGGGATTTTTTTCCCCATTTCTTTCCCTTGCAACACTTGGGCCAGGACACTACCCCCGCCCCGCCGCCGCGCGCCATTGCTCACGGGCGCTGCAGCCGGATTCATGAGACGATTGCGGTTCGTTTGCGCCGTGGCGCGCGCTCGAACGGGCCGCGCCCGGCCGTGCGGCACATCCCAGCCGGTGGACGTATAAACTGAACGAGGGCGTCGTTCGGCGGAGCTCTAGTACAGTGTGGTCTACGCTGCGGGGAACCGCGGCGCCCCGGAGCCGGACAGAGGTCAGAGAAGACCGCCGAGGCCAAGCGAGGGAGCGGCTGCGGTGCGCGCCCCGCCCCCGCCCTGCCCCCGCCTCGCCTC
>NW_026267153.1:779230-783993 GCF_000697945.3 Frankliniella occidentalis
GGCCCCAGCCTTGGAAGGCCACCGGGCCGAACTGCCATTACCGCTGATTGATACGAGGCGCGGCGACGGCGGCACCGCTAGGAGGAACGAGCAATGTCTGTCCGTGCGTAAAGTAACGCAAACACACTGATGAATAAAGTGTTCAACTGGCGCTTGACTGGATATTTGAATATATTTTAAAGTGGTCAACAGTAAATCTCTTGAAAAGGGTCCAGAATGGCATGGCCACCCTCATTGGACACTTTCAGGTGTTCAACGTTACTGTCAAACACTTAATAGTATTCACACTGGTAAAACAAAGGTGTGAATCCCTACCTTTAAAAGGCACTAACAAAGTTTAGTGCCTTTGAAAAGGCAAGAAATGTGACCTTTCACACCTTTAGCTGGCTGGCTTCATAAGAGTTCCATAGAAGTTTAGTGCCTTTGGAAAGGCACTAAACTGCGCCTTTGTTTTTCCAGTGCAAATGTCCAATTAAACACCTGGTGCACTTGCATGTGAACGCCTGTTGAACACTTTATTTATCAGTGTTGTGTGACAATATCTCGGTGATACTGTAATCGTGCTCTTATTGTTGCGAAATAGAGACTTCCGGCAGAAAGGCAGCAGCGCGGGGCGGAGCGCGTGTTATCGCGAAAATGGGTTTATTGGTGTTTCCGGGGCACCCCTTCACCCTCATCCCCCCCCCCCCCTTTACCTACCCCGCCCAACCTCCGGCGTCGTTTCCGTTTCTCCTCTGTGTTAAAAATCTCTCTCTTCCTCCCTCTCTGCCTCCCCCTACCCCTCCAACTCCCTCTCACACCCGCCTCCGATGTGTGACCCAACGTTTGGCCTGCGGACCTGACCGGAGGGCGTAATGCGTGCTGTACTTGGAGAGCTTGAGGGCTGGACCATAGGCGAATTGAGCCGTGCAGGCTGGGCTTGATCAAACCTTCAAGGAACCGGACGTTCATATTCGAATGAAGAAGCCAAGTCCGAAAGCCCATAATACAACGTAACCGCATAATTTTAGAACCAAAATAGTACTCCATGGATGGCTTTACCCAAACAATGTTTTTTATATTTAAAGACCTGGCGGAAGTCGGTTCATAATATAATCCATATATGAGGCGCCATATGTGCACGATTACCTATAAAGTGACATTAATTATATATGTTTCCTTTTTCATTTTTTTTTATAAAAGTTCCGTCCTGGAACGGATTGTGAAAGCAGATGATACATATTCAAATATTCTTGCCCAGTCTATAATATTACATTTAGGAGTTCACAGGATAGATTACTTGTACAAATTTGTACAATAATTTTACAAATATCTACTAAGACTTAATAGAAAAGTATTATCTTAGTTTTAATTTCACGCAACTCCCATTTGAAACGCGTATTATTATTTTTTTTAGAAATTTGAAAGATTGGGCAACGGTTTGTTATCACAATGTAGGGTTCTAGGTTTTAATGCGGCGTTGCGGCGCCATATTGGGCAAAAAGCAACATCCAGGTACAGTATTGCCAGTACTGATTCCGTAGCGCTCGGCGTCGAACCCAATACAAATTTGAGACCCAGCGTCTTGGTATATAGCAAATGTCCAGTGGGGTCTGAAGAAGAATTGAGTCCGCGTCGTATCAGTCGACTTAGTTTCCTCGGAACGTTTTGTGGTCTGCAGGCGACTCTCGAAAGAGCTGTGCTCCCACTGATCTTCCGACTGGACGGTGACACGGCGCGCCGTGCTGCTGGGGTGTGCTGCTCTGCGGGCCGTGGGGGTCGCATTTCCCAATTGTCGGCCGCTTTGTCCGGGCGGTGCGGTGCGACCCTGCGCGGCTCACCGGGCCTAAACCTCCGCCCGCTGCGCCCCGCCGCCGTGCTTCGCCGTGCTCGGGTCAGGCCTAGCCCGCAAGCCAAGCTCACATTAATCTTGTTTTGCCCGGACAGGCGCACCTACGAGCCTTGCGGGGCGTAAGGACTGCAGGGAGAGAGAGAGCGAGACGGGGGGAAGGGGGTGGCGAAGGGAGGTCCCCAGTGCTCAACACACAATTTTCTTTTCCCTCTGACGTGAGAACGTGAAACAACTCAAATCACGGGCACGCCTCCGCATCTGGTGTCCTCGGTCTTTTTGACCCCCGGATAGTTGGCAGGTTAATGCCCGTTTCCTACTTCAATAGTTTTGTACTCGCAAAAAAAAAACAAAAAAACAGATCATAAAAAAAAAAAAAAAATCAGACCCGCCCATTCTGCTCCACTTCGCTTCGCTCGCTGGCAACTCCGTACGGCAGCATGCATCATGCTATAACGTCGTAGCGTAACGCGTTACGAACGCAAAAAAAATAATCGAAATTGAAATTGCAACTTGAAGGCGTCATTGAAGCGTTTTTAGCTGTTTTCAGCTTTATGAAAGCGTTTTACAGGAAAACATACTCGAAAAATATATATTATGAAACTACACCGAAAAACAATCGACTAATTATTTTTGTACTTATGTCTCCTTGTCCAACTGCCAGTGAAATTTGTTCGAACGGGCGTATTAAATACGTAAAGCGAGGCACAGAAACAATGAAAGTTGTGCACTGAAAAACCAATTGTGTAACTGCTGAACTTGTAAGTGTGCAAGCGCAAGTTAAATACTTGTATATGTCCAGGCAGAGTTTTTCTTGGTATTATTTGTGCTTTTCCGGTGCACTTGTTAAGTAGTGTCCAATCCCAATCCATCTGTTGAACTCCTGTCATACAATAAGCTTCTGATCTAGAGAAGTGTTCAACAGACAATTGTAAAACTACCCAGTTAGTTGCACACTTGCACGTGTACTACTGCTGAGTTGAACAGTTGCAAGTATTCAACTTTCGGTTGCACACTTACAAGTTTTGAGCAGTTGCACTCTTAGTTTCTGTGTGAGCAAAAATGTGCCTAGGAATTTAGTAGTTTTAGTGTGCAGGCAGACCAGGGAGAGTGTAGGGACAGAATTCGCCTTTATATTTTTAGTGCCTCACTTCTGCAGTCTGCTAACGTTGACGTTCTCCCTCTTCCGAACTTGCCGCCTGGTCCTGGAATGTCATTTAGTTTCACGCACTTGGCTCCGCGCCGCAGCTCCGGGGAGCGGCCGTCCAGTGTGTGAAATTAACGAGAGAGAAAGAATGGCGCGCAGCGTTCGCGCGCCTCACTCTCCTCTCGCCTTCCCGTATCTCTCTCTCTCTCTCTCTCTATCTCTTTCTCTATCTCTCTCTCTCTCTCCCTCCCCGCCTCCATCCCCTGCCCTCCTGCCCCCACACTCACGCATCGCGTCAAAGAGCCGCTCGTCCCGCGGTTCTCCCCTCACACCAACCCCGCGACCTACTTCCTCTGTGAGGAGATAATCGAGTCATCGACCACCGCACCGTTATGAGAAACTCTCGGCATTGTCGGCACACGCCGGGATGTAATTGTTATTTTGAGTAAGGACAACCATGAGAAAGCTGGGTAGCTTTGGTCGTAAATGATGATGGACGGGTGGGGTGCAGGAAGTACGTTTTTTAAATTCTCAGATTCATTCGGTGACAGCTCGGCGCCTGCAAGACTCGGGGTAGGCCAACCTGCAGTACACACATGCACTGCAGGGATTTTGTTGCCTACCCGTCAGGCGCTTTGGGAACTTGCAGAGGCTGAACTTTGCAGTTTCTTTAACGGCGAATGCCGGATGCACTTTCCGAAAGGTCCGTAAGAGTGTGGGTCGAGGGGCGCGTTGGACATGTGAGTACGCCTAGGCCTAGGGGAAGGTGTTGCCGACACGAGGTGCCCGCCGTTCCACCAAAACACTGTTAGAAAAACCTACGGTAAATGTCTACGGTGCGCCCCGTCAATTTGTCACCAGTTCCGCCACCGTAATTTTGGCTTACGGTCCACTCCGTACGGGATGTACCGTAACTTCGCAACACACAGTGAAAATACGGTCCATATCTTTACGGTCCGGTCCGTACATAAAATTTACGGGACGGACCATAGGCAAACCGTACTTCCTTACGGTATTTTTACAGTGAATGTGGCGAAGTTGTGGTGCAACTAGAAGTTTAGCTGCTGCGACGAGGAGCGTGGCGTCCCCCTGTGTGATGAGTTGTCGTTCTGGTCTGTGAAGGTGTAGGCTTTAGGGGTGAGGGGGGGGGGGAGTGAGAGAGCGCCTTTCAAAGTGAACCCAGCCGCCCAAGCCTCGCCACCCACGGCCTCCGTCCACCGGTATTCGGTTTACGATCGCCCCCGAAAGCATTAACTTTTTACCCCAGACCATGGTTCCCTCTCACAGCTCCGCAGCCGCTTTAACACGCGCGCGCGCGCACTCACACACACAGACACACGCGCGCGCGCGCGCGCACACACACACACACACACGGGCACACGGGCACACTCCCAGTGGATTGACTTGGTCGCCACGTTTCAGTAGTATAGTGGCCCCATGTATTGTGTCAGCACCACACTCACCTCCGTCCTGTGGAATCGACCCACACACCCACACCTGTATTGTCGCCTTTCACTTTTTACAAAAAAGCAAAGAAACAAACATAAAAAGTAACCCCAAAAATCATAATCGTTTGTTTACATGGAAGAGCTTTTAGTGGGTTTCGTTTGCTTAATTTCGAGGGAAGGAAATGCTGGAAGGCAACGTGACTTTGACCTTTTTGAACGGTGCTTTGGGGTCGTGAGTGGAGGGAGTGGTGCGAAAATCCTGCAGGGGGAGATCTGTTTAGCATTTGAATGGATGGAGGTCCGAGAGGATGGAGCGGCGGGGGAAGGGGCAGCGTGGCGA
>NW_026267153.1:784058-786423 GCF_000697945.3 Frankliniella occidentalis
AAATCGGGCGAAAGGTGAATAGACGCCTAGCGAAGGAAGGGGTACCGGACCGGAGCGATGAAAATATTCTTGTGATTTTTCCCTCTCTCCATGCTGTACACTAAACTACACTTTCTACATGTTTATTTCAGTATTTTACTCCGGAAGGAACATGCTTTTTCAGGTGCGTTAATCTTTTGATCTGTCTGCAGAGAAGCTTCTCGCATAGCGTTCCAGTCGCGCCCTTCACGCGGCCGGGCTACTTCAAAGCCCTTTCCCCCAACCCCCTTGCCCCTCTATCTCTGTGCTGGTGAGCGAGCTCACCCCCCGCACACCGTTCTCATCTTAGCAAAGAGATGAATGGCTGGAAATAATACGTGAAAAGTCTTCATTTCTCTGTGCCCGTCCCCAGCGCCGCCCATACCTAATTAAAAATCTAATAATCCTAAACAGGGATATGTATCACACTTCCGTCCATAATGGAGAAGGTTCACTCTCTATCGAGGTAATTAATGCCTAGGAGGTTACCTGCAACCACAGCAAACATTTTTCCGGGAACTTCCCGGTTGGATTCGGGAAGTACATTTTCCGGTTGATGCAAATGTTATAACATGCATAGATATGACGAAAAATAGCATTCGTAAAATTACTTCCCGGATTCAACCGGGAACTTCCCCGAAAAATATTTGCTGTGACGAAGGGGAGACGTCACACATTAACTTGAGTGAGTAAAATCACTCTGGATTTGTTTTGCAGTGAGTAAGGGGCTTCATGTGGGTGACACGCAATAAGCCCACATATTTTTATGGAGTGGGGTTGAAGGTGAGGGGGGCAGGGCAGAGAGTGTGGCACGGGGTCGAGAGCTGCCGGCACCGAGACTCGCCCCGTTCCACCCAGACTCACCTGTTGTACGAGAGTTCATCATGCGGCCCGCTTTCTGGTCTCTTTCTCCTTCCCTCCTCCGTATCCCCCCCCCCTCTCTCTCTCTCTCGCACTCGCCAGCTCCTTAGAACCTCTCTCACCCATCCAAAACTACATAAATAATTCCCATAGTCTCCTTTCTGACTGGGTTGCGTTGCGTTGTGCTGGCGCTGGTCTGGGAAAGGGAGGAGGTGGGTCGAGACAGACGGATAGGAGCCGCTGTATGCCATGTGTTCTCTCACACCGTGTGGCTGGTTTGAAGGACGTCTTGTCGTATTTTGCCTAGAAAATTTGCCCAGTAACTACTAAGCGTTTTGTGCTGTTGTAGATTGTTAAGAATTTTTTAAGTATCACTTAACATTTTTCTGCATCAGCACGAAACGCCTAGTAGTTACGTGGCTAATTTTCTAGCAAAAACTTATGAGTGTCTGATGTTAGGGTGACGCCGCAACCCTGCGTGGGCGGCGCTGCGTGGGCGCCGGTGGACGCGTATCGGAGACCGCGGCGCCTCGTATACAGCTTGGTTGGGAATCCATCCTTCCTCCGCCTTTCCTCCTCCTTCCCCCTCCGTCGGGAGCTGGAGCCGGGAAATGGAATAGAAAAAGGTTTGCGCTCGGAGACTGCACGACGCGGATATGTGAGCGTTATTCGATGAGACAGAGGGAGACAGGCCCCCGCCCCACTCTTTTCACCGCATCGCGTAATGAAGAATAACAATAACATTATGTATCTGCTCCATCGAGAGCGGTATTCAGCGGTATAGTCGGTGCGAGGGAGACAGACTTATGGGACATCAAGAAGAGCAAGAATCACAACAAAGTATCTCGCGAGCCACGTTTCCGGGACCTCTGAACTTGAGAAAACTGTCATGTCACACGGTGAAAAAAAGGCCTGAGTTTTTAAAGGAAGGGGGAAAACTTTGAAAAACTCCAAAATTTGAGGAAGAAACTCCGATTTTGAGGAATTACCCTCCAAAAAAGGGACATTTTCACATTTCTTTGAGGAGAGACTCAAAATCTGCTGAGTGTCCTCAAAGAAAAAGAGTGCTTCAAAGCTTTCCCCTTTTCATCCAAAAATCAGTCATTGCTTTTACTGTCGTTTATTATGTAACTAAAGGAAAGCATCAAGTGTTGGTTGACTTTCCTTTCCTTTAATGAAATATTTTTCTGTCGGAAACATGGCCAATTATTTTCTCGATTCTGGACATGCTGTATATGTTTTACGGTGTATGTATCTTGCCTTGAGCAGATGAACGAAAGACTTGCAGAAGAAATGTACGGTTCGCCGATAATGTTGTCGGTTCGGGAGCAACCCCTTCTGTAAGTGCAGCGCACGGCAGGCGGAGCCGATGCCATTTGCCGGGGGAGAGAACTGCCGGGATGGCTCAGACTAATAGACCTGCGAGTGCACCTCCAGTACCACCGCACTGGAGCGCTCTATTGCGGAGGAGAAAGGTAGGGGGGAG
>NW_026267153.1:786703-802362 GCF_000697945.3 Frankliniella occidentalis
CCACCCTTTCTCATTCTTCTCCCCATGCCGTGTCTCTCTCATGCGGTCGCGGACCAGTGCCCTGGGACACGCCCCCTCTCCCCCCCCCTTTTCCAGACATGGTCCCGTGATCCATCAGAGCACCCACGCCCGAGCCCACGCCCGTGTCCAGGACGGTCCGGGATGAGGGGACGGCGCGGGGGTCGGGGGTGGGGCAAGATGGGCCTCACCTACTACATGAGCAGCACCCTCGAGGAAGGCGGCTACGGCGTCCTGTACACGCGCGTGCCGACGTGCTGCCAGGCTGTCGCTGCAGCCCTCTCTGTGGCCTCGCCGTCAGGTGTACTTCACCGTCCTTACGTAGCATCTGCTGGACCCGGCTGGACCACATTGCCTGCGGCCGCCTGAGTTTTGGGCGCTGCCCACCTCTTCTTGGTGGTGGTCATTAACGACCCCACACGATCCAAGCACGGCGCGGACCGATGGCTTCTGTGTCCGGAGTCCAGGCTGGCGGCTATGGCGGTTCTGCCGTCTCGCCCTTTGTGTCGCCCCCCGAGCTCGCAAAGAGAAGGCGAGGGGAGAGAGGGAGAGAGCGAGCAACTTTATGAGGCAAAACTGTTGACGAGCGTGCATTTAGTCCAGCCCGCACAGGGTCTCTGCTCCCCCTATCCCCCCCTCTCGTGCATATGGACCGTCAAGGCGCGCGCTGTGGGGCGGGACTGCGCTGTGCCACCCAACGTGACAAAACAATTTCGGGGACAAAAGCTATGCCAAGAAAAAATAATGTGTGCGGCCAAGAATAATGGACCGCTAGAAAGGGAGAAAAGGAACCTCCGAGACTAATGACTAACAAAAACCAAACAAATGTTTGAAAAATAAAGAGAGACAGTTTTGTGTTTGCTGCTGCTGTGTGTAGCTGTGATGTAGCCCGGACGCATGGGATGACGTGACTAGGACTCGGACGAGCGCAAGGAAGGGCATCGAACGAGCCGGTGTCGTTCGCATCGCGCTCGGCCTCTAGTGAGAGGAAAGTTGTAAATGTTTGGCCTGATTGTTCCCACCGCTTCCGAGACTCTACCCCCAGCCTCCTATTATCCCACTACTTCATGTTGTATTCAATGCCGGTCGGGGGGCGGTGCGCGTGGCTTTCGAAGAGAGAAGATCCAGATGCGAATTGGGGTGCTTCGAGGCTCGACAGCCGAGGCAGAGCAGAGCCAGTGAGCGAGAGAGAGAGAAGAGAAGGGAAGCGAAACATGCTTACTACGGGAAGCGAATGTTTCAAGATTGAAAGGGTTTTCTTCAGAGTTATTCCTGGGCGGGCTGCCTGGCTGGCGGGCGCGGGGCCGCTGCAGGCGTTTAGAATACAGAAGCAGGTCGGAGGATCGCACCTTGAGAGAGATATTGGATGGAGTCGGGCGAGCGGACAGGGGCGGGCGCGGGCGGCGGGCACCCTCAGCGCGCGCTCCATCCCTCTCACCCCCCAGTGCCGCTAGTCTGCCCTAATTTTTATTCCGGTACAACTGAAATTTGACTCGTTTCTCGCGCACCCCCACCCCTCCCCCTCCTCCCCTCCGGCAATCTACTTACTCCACGGCCCGCCAGCGCTGTCGCGTGAGGAGACAAATTGCTGACAGCGGCATCTCCTCCAAGGAGGCATGCCGTATGGGTGTGAGCTCATGTGCGTAACTCCTGGGAGATAGCGCTGCTGTCGGCTTCCCTCTCTCTCCCTCGCTCTCTCTCTCGCAACCCCGCGGGACGGGCGCCAGGCGGGACAGGTCGACATATCGGGCTCCAGTGTTAGACACCCCCTCCCTCTCCCCTGCCGCTCCAAACCTCGCGCCCCTGCAGAAGCAGTTGAGACCGTCGCGGCCTCAGTATAGCTCAGCATCTCCCCGGTGTAGCGGTGCAACCGACAAACGTAGCGAGCTACCCGCCACCTCAACAACGCCGGGCTCGTATAACTGACAAATAAAAAAAAAGAATTCATTGTTCACGCAAGAGGGAAATACAACAAAACCCAAAGCAATAAAAACAGATTTATATAACACGTCTCGTTCTATTTCACCCCCTTCCCCATCTCCTGACTGTTTAAGGCACACGCTCTGATGACTGGGCTCTCCCGCCCCCCGTTTTCTGTTTTTAAACCTGCGCGTGGGTTTACCCTGCTTAAACAGTTAAGACCAACAGGTGAATCCTTATTCAAGCCGGCCTCGCTGCGGGGTTTTTACATTTTACAATTTATGTCGCTGCCCGGCCGCCTGTCCCAGCGGCACACCGTTAGGGGGTGGGGGGGAGGGGGGGGGGGGTCTTATGCGAGTGTCACTGCTGTGTGCGGCGGCGCCCCGCTAGGACCCCTCGGGGGGCCACCCCCCAACCTCCCTCCCGCTCGACCCCCTCTCGGCCCACTCACTGGGCACTCGTTAAGCGCTGGATGAGAAAGTTTGCGGTACACAGCGCCGAGGCGCCGCCCGGCCCGCCCGCCGCGGAGGTCGCCCATCCATCTACCCATCTCTCCGCTGCGCGGGTATTTTCCGCCGCTGCGAGGTCGTGTTTACCACCAACCCGATTCGCCCGCCCGCGCGCGCACATGGCACACATTTCTGCTGCTGGGGTTTTTCGTTTGAGAGGACGCGAGCGCGGGGGGACGGTGGGGGGCACCAGAGTGGCCCTCGTCTGGCCTTGGCCAGGAAACTCGCCCCACTGCCGCCGCTGCGGCTGCTGCAGTGCGCTTGCCCATAACTCAGCGACCACGCGCGGAGAACAGCGGCGGCCGGCCGGCGGTGGCGGCAGCCCGCGAATTGTCGGCTCGCGCGCGCCGCGCCCCCTCCTCAAAACATCCATAAAAGTTTCCTTATTAATGTGTACAAAGTGGCGGGGAGATAAGATTTGTAGCGGCCGGACGGACCTGTGCCGCCCTCTGCCGCACTCTAAGATTGTTTAAGTTTGTTCTGTACCCTTCTCCTCGCGCGCGGGCGCGTGGGTCCGGCCCGGTGCCGCCCCCATCGGCCGTTAATAGCCGCCCCCTCCCCCCTCCCCGCCCCCCTCAGGCGAGAGAGTGAGCCGCGGGGGCTGAGTGAAACATTACGCCGTGATGGGAATATTAAATCCCGGAAAAGCTATCAAAACATATCTGTATCGCCAGCCTGCGCCAGCCCGGCCTCGTGCCCAGCCGCCCGGCACAGACCGATTCGTTCGCGAGGCCGCGAAAAATGTGTGCCCGTATCCTACGTAGAAATCCGTCTGCCCCATCCCTCTCTGTTTTTCTTCACCCCCCCCCCCCTTTTCCTCTCTCCCTCTCCATAAAATAAGTACCCATTATTCGCTGATAAAGTAGTTTTCTGCACTCTCAGTTTCTCCCTTAATAAAAATAGCAGTGTTCGTATTACGAAGAATTGGGTTTGTCAGGTACGAAGGATCTATAGCAGCAGCCATGTTACGAACGATTTTCCTTCATATTATGAACAGCTCCCGTTCGTAATACGAAAAGCCTCGTTTATAATACAAACCAGGCTCTTCGTAATACAAGTAATTTGTATTGCAATTGCTCAAAATCCTTTGTACGTTACGATTTACGAAGAGCAGTTGTTTGTAAGAAACTTACAGCGTGAGATTACACGAGTAAATTACTCCCCAAAGTTCCCAAAAATCAATAGCAAGTAAATCTTTGGAAAATTTCAACGAATTCGTACCAGCGTTATATTTTTAAGTCTTCTGATTCCAGGTTGGGTTTTTCTCGAAGCAGTCGACGCGCCGAGGTAGGCGAAAGTGGGAGAGTCGAAGGCTCCATCGCTGCAAATGGTGTCGGTAAGTTGCAACTTTGGCGAAGTCATACTTTCGACCATCATAGAGGGAACGTTGTGGAAAACTGGGTACCGTCGACCTCAACCTCATATAGGTGCGGTTCGGGACCGGCCGGCCCCTTCCTTGCCTACTTTAGAATAAAAAAAGGACGGCTTAGAGAACACCCCACCCCCTTTATGAAGGAGATGAAACGGAGAATCATCGGCGCGAAAGAACGAGAAGGGTACGCGACAAGAGGGAGAGGGAGGGGTCTGCAAAAGAAAGAGGACAACGACGACGACAAGAAAGGAAACGGCGTGACTCGGCTGCGCGAGGCCCTATGGCCAGGCCACTCGAGCCCCTTGGACGTAGGCAACCGCATTACTCCCGGGCGTGCTGTCTCTCGGCGTGGCCTACCCTGCCAGGCGGGGGCCCTTCTCTCCCGCTCCCCCCCTTCCACGCCACACGCGGCGCACCGCCTTGCCACCGCAGCACAGCACAAGCCCTGGCTGGCTGGCTGGGCTGCGCCCCGCGTTATTCCGGATATTAAAACGTCCGCGTGGCTTTAGACAAGGCGCTGAGCAGCCAGCTGGGAGCAGACGCGCGCTACGCCTCTCTCCACGCCTCCTCGCCATACGAAACGCGCGCCTCCGAGAGAGAGAACAGCAGCCTTTTTCTTGCGATTGGCACCTTGCGGCGTCAGCGGAAGAGTCAGCAGCACTGTAGGGCGTCAGTCAGTCTGTGTCAGTCAGCGCCGCGCGCTACTCGACGTTTCGGTCAACAGCCTAGCCTGCAGACGAGAGAGAGAGGGCGAGAGAGAGAGCGAGCGAGAGAGAGCGAGAGAGAGCGAGAGCAGATAGATATGGAAGATGAGGCAGCAAGGTGGCGCGTAATTGGCGCGTCCGTAATAAGGGTGCTGTGAAGTGGAAGCGGACAAATTGTTTCGGAGGAGACGGAGGAGCTGCTGCTGCTGGCGGGGCGCGACTCACGACCCTCTCCTCGAGCAGAGGTGATAACGCCTGATAAATGTTGCATTCTAGCTGCGTTACATCTCGCGGTGTGGTGGGTAGCCGACCGGGGAAATAATAAAGAGTTGTAAAGTGTTTCGATTCACACCTACTTCGCCTCGTTGCCCCTCCCTGGCCGGTGCAGCGGTATGCAGCGCAGCCTCGCGGGGCCGCCGCCGTGGGCACACGGCGCGCCCCGGCCACAGCAGCGGCGCCGCGCTGCTGATTAGAAATGTTTTTTATTATTTATGCAAAGCGGGCGAAAGTTGAAGATTATAGAGGCGAACTGAGCAGCGTGGCGGCGCGTGGCGTCTCGGCCGCGAATAACACGGCGTAATTAAAGCCGGCGACTGAAGAGTACTGCGCCCCGGGGAGGAGGGGAGGACGGCGGGATTCATAAAGAAATAAACTGAGAACATGGCAAACGAGAGGTTTCCATTATCTTTTTCTTTCTCTCTTTTTTCCCCTCGAGGTGGTATAGTTTACGGTCATTTTTACAGAGGATAAGTAAAAGAGCGACAGAGCAAGAGCGAGATAGGCCTCTATATGAAATTGGGGGAGGGGGCAGTCTGGGCTGCAGAAGTGGCCCCACGCGAGAGATAATTTGGACCGGAGCCAAAGCAAGTCCCGGGGATGGCGCGCCATGGCGGCCCGAAAGGCTTGCGTAGTAAGTGAAATTCTCATACACATTGCCTTGGCCTCAAAATCTGTGTTGCAAATTGCTGGCTGCGCTCCTTTATGTGTCTCACTCCCTCACTCCTCTCTCTATCTCACTCTCTCCGTCCCCTTCTCAATTCTCTGTACCCGCTGCATTCGCTCGCTCTCTCACAATGCTTCGCTTTTCTCCTCCCTCCCACCGTCAGTACACGAGAAAAAATAAACATTTAAGACAGCGAGCCGATTGTTAGCTAAGATAGCCATGTGTCGACTAGTATCCAGTGAGACGACAGTCAACCATTTTTTTTCCCGGTGTACAGCACGATGGAATCGACTTGGTTCCCCACTAGCAGAGTTTGCGTTTACGAATTCTTTCAATAACTCTACATAAATCGTCGTGTCTCTGAATGAATCTTGCTTTTGCTGTTTTTGTGTCCGCTGTTCCCGGTCGCGGTGGTGGTGGAGCCCCTTCTAACAGCGCGTACCTTGTTGTCCGGCCATTCCTCATCCGATGCAGGAAGAAATTAAAACTTCCTCTGCTGGGCGGGCGCTCTCCTTCCCCTATTCTCTCACCCTGCCCTTCTCTCTCTCTCTCTCTCCGCCCGCCCTTTTCCTCCTTCCCTTACTCCTCTACCGACCTTGCCCCATACCGATGCGGAGAGAAAGAGGACTTCCGAACAGAAAGCGTTTTTGCGACAACCGAGGCCAAAACGCGGCGCGGGAACACTGGAAGAGGAATGGAACGTATCCGCAGCGCATCCCCCACCCCCATCCTCCCTTGTGCCCGGTCGTGTCCTCCAGCAGCTTTCTTTGTCGTCCAGTTGTTCCTCTTTCCGCCTAGGTAGCCAGCAAGTCATGTGACAAATGGAACACCCCAAAACAACTTTGCCGCTGCGACAGTGTTTAAGGTCACATTCGCGAATTTATATATTCCCTCGGAGGGGTATGCTTCCCGTTTGCACGCTCGACTCGCTCCCGGACGTAATAATATTCAGACCGTGAGACGCACCATCTTTAGTAGGGGAGGGGAAGAGGAGTCCAATTTGCGAACCGATCGCTGGCCGACGACAGCCGGCCCGGTCGGCCCCCGAGCGGCAACGTGGCGACACGGTGTGCGAACCTGTGCCAAATTGAAGATGCCAGAAAGTGAGAGAGGGGAGAGAGCGAACGCGGCCGTGCGCGGCCATCTCGTGCGGGGATGGAGGAGAGTTCGAAGCGTCCTGCTGCTCTCCGGGCAGCGTTCCCTGTCAGCGTCGTCGTGTAAAATATGTGCCAGGCCTGCGTGGACTGCTCAGCGCAATGGTAAATCGTGGAATGTTTGCACTGCCGCTGCCGCTGTCCGAGTAGGTTTTTTTCTTTTTATACGAAGTTTTTAGTCATGATCGATTTAAATATTTCTGGGACTTTGAATCTCATTGCGCAGGCCTGCAGGTAGGAAAAGTGTTCATAGTTTTGCAAGTAGGTTTTATGTATAATCGTGTGCCCAAACTGCGGAGTGGTGTGTCTCACCGAAAAGTGAGAGAAAGCAAGGGTCGAGATTCGTGATGTATTCTAACTGCAACTGAGCGCTGACCGGATCCCTCGTTAAATCTTTGTCGGCGGAGTAGACACAGCCTAGCTGGGCGGTTTGCCTACCCTCGGACCGGCAGGCGTGTCACTCGGAATGACTTGGGCAGTGAGTGTGAAAGAAAGAGAGAAAATGTGGAGGTGCGGTAGGAATTGCAACAGCACGAGAGAGGAGAGGGAAGGCGGGTTGCTGATGGTAGGGTCGCAAGCAGTGCGGGGGGCAGAGAGCAGTGCTAGCCGTGAGTATTTAGTGCATGTGCAACATGGCTCCACGGGGGGGGCCGACATCCAGAGCCGCCAGTTGTAGAGGGTTTAAGGACAATGGTTGGACATTGTGGTCCAATCCTGCCTGCCCCCCCCCCCCTTCCCACCATTTCCAGTGGGAGTGCGGGTCCAAGGAGGGGGCGGGGATAGGGGTTGACTTCCGGTACAACGCCGGAAGCAGCGCAGTGGGCGGGGGTGTGAAGTGCAGCTATGTGGACACGGGCCGCCCAGCGGGCCGCCATGCAGAGGGGCACGCTGCAGTTTCATTAGAGGCCCGCCCGAGGCTGCGGTCCTGCGTAGATCGCTTGCTCTCTCTCTCTTCTCTCTCCCCTATCTCCCCCTTTCCCCTCTATCTCCCCTCTCTCTCTCTCTCCCTCCCCCCCCCCCCCTTTTTAAGTTCGACTTTTCGCTGCTTCGGCTGTGTAATCTTAAAACAAATTAGATATCTGAGTTACGCACGTTTTTCGTCTTTTGCCCTACAATGCCACTTCATTCCTGGTCCCCCTGTTTAACACGTTGAGTCCCGGGGGGGGGGGGGGGGTCGTCATCACCATCACGTATTATTGTGACCACGTGTGGTCACGTTGGACTCAACGTGTTAAGGAATAGGCGTTCTTCGTGAAAAAAAAATCCATCGGCATCTATTCGCTACGATACGGCCGTGACGGTGCCCGGCCTGACACAAAGGCACCTGCTCCGGGCAAAGTTTTCCCCTCGCTCCTCGTCTGCATCTCTATTTACACCGCTGCGCCCGGGACGCGCTCCCCCCCCCCTCCCTCCCCCACCCCCCCCCCCCCCCCCCCCCCCCCCCCCCCCCCCCTTTCTCTCTCTCTCTCCCTCTCTCTCTCCCTGCCGAGGGCGTGGCGCTGGCTGCTGCCCTTCTCCCGGCCGACACCAATTGTCGCCAACATCTTTCCCTTTCTCTGCCGTACACACCCCAACCACTCGTCCTCTCTGTCATCGTCACCGTCACCCACGCGACGACTTTCGCGCTCGTCTCTCGCTCCCCCGTGTCGCCCTCGACGCGACGCGCTCTGCGCTGCTCTTGTCCGTGACCACCGCAGCGCACGGGACGGGGCCTCCCTTCCTGCCCGCCCCCTACATGCCCGCCCACGCCAGCCTGCCCCTGCGAGCCCGCCGCACGACGGCGGCGGTGGACCTCAGGTGGGCGTCTCCAATCCCCAGAGCATCCCCGGCCCCCGCCCCGCCACCACCTGGTCCTTGGTCCTTATAGGAGGGGTCGCCTTCTCTCCTATTATATGGGACTCGAGCACCGCGCTTCCCCCTGCTCCGCTCCGCTCCGCCTCGCCCCGCCCCTTGTGTACCTGCTGCCGTCGCGGACCCCGATGGAAACGCCGGGCGTTTTCCACGGCCGTGTTGTCGCCGTGTTTGAGCGACTCAAACCAACCCGGATTGCTGGTGGGGTTGGTGGGGGGAGAGGTGGTTGGGTCAGCAATTACGGGCCGAACAGTTTGGCGGGTGGAGGGGGAAGGGGGGCGGCATTCTCCCCACGGGGCCGGGGACGGCCGCGTATATCGAGGGCCGCGTAGGTACCGCACCGCGTCCAACACGAACGACGAGCACCTGTTATCTCCTCCGGGGGGTTCTGTGGACACACACACGCGCACGTACTCTCACACACGCACAGAGAGCGCGCCGGTCATTTGCGACCCCCCTCCGCTCCTCGCCACTCCTCGGTCGCCCCACACACCCATTAACCGGCCCGACCCTCATGGGTTGTCCAAAAAGTCCGTTATTAATCGAGAAAGAGGCGCGTAATTGATTATTGTTCGTAAACTGGGGACGATAAACATGTCCTGTACGTATCCACGCGCCCGCCACGCCTCACCCCGCCTCACCCCGCCCCGCCTCGCCCCGCCCCGCCACGCCTCGCCTCGCCCCGCCACGCCTCGCCTCGCCTAGCCTAGCCCAGCCCCGCCTCGCCCCACCCCGCCTCGCCTCGCCCAGTCCCGCCGCCTTGCCCGCCGGGTCCCTTCCTGCTGCATGCATACGACTGCAGCGGCGGCGGCCAACTTGGCAGAAACTGGGACAAATGCCGCGTAGGACCCAACAACTTTCCGTCCAGCCGGCGTCTGCGCAACGGCGTCGGGGCGGGGCGGGGCGCGGTGACCTCCTATATAATACTACTTGTCATCCAGTCGGTCTGGAGGGAATGGGAGGGGGTGCGAGTAACACCAACAGTATAACGGCGCAGCACTCGTGACAGCGCATGGATATCAGTGTTTATTGTGCATGCACGATATGAAAGGCCCGCGGCGGAAAGGCTCAATCGTGCGCCCTCTGCTGCTGCTGCTCTGTTCTCGTCGGGCTCAAATTCATACCACCGAATTGTCTAGGAGTGGACTTTCTCCCCGTTGAATTTAGTACAGTTTTAAGCGAGTTGTTTTTCCTTCCTTCCCTCCCTCTCTCCCGGGGCCGCCGGCGCGCGCGCGGATGAGCGGGTTTGCCTCACCACCACAATTACCGGGGAAATAATCAAGCAGGGCGTGAAATAAACACGCAGCCTCTCTCTCTCTCGCACTCGCAGGAGGGGTGGAGGATGGGGTGTGGGAGAAAGGGAGAGGGAAAATCTGCGAAAAAAGCAGCAGAGAGCGTCATCAGGAAGGTTTAAAAAAAATGGGGGAGGAACTGAGGAGACGCGACCTCGGCGGCGGCCCGACTTGCGTGCGACGACGGCGGCGGCATCCAAAGAAGATACTGTACTACACCCGACGAGGAGAGAAAATTGGTTACGTAATCATGGCTACCGTAAAAACGTGCGCGCCAGGGGTCGGGAGGAGGGGGGGGGGTAAATAAAGACGGCTGCCTACAGTTTTGTAATTGAACGTAAAGCGCTTCCTTGATTCCCTTTAACGCCGCGCGCTTTAACGAGACTGCCGAGTGAATTCGCTGCGCTGCTTTGCGCGCTGGCCGCCCCATCTTGGAGACGAGGGGTAGGGAGGGGTTTGCGATTGAGGCAGGAACAGGCGTCTGCGGCATCCACACGTGCACTGAAAGTATGACCGACCCCTTTTCTCATTCTGATTCTATCAACAAAGTATATGAAACGAAGGGCGGATGCTTTTATCTTTTGTGTCAGCTGATGGGGTGGAAGGATCCTTAAGTTAAACTGTTGTTCAATAACTGTTGTGTTCAAACTGAAGCATATATACTGAAGAAAAAGTGCAGTTTAAGTGTAGGAAACTAGAGTCCGAAAATAGTAGTCGTTTTTGCAGTTGAACTAAAGTTTATTAGTATTTTGCCTCGTGTTACTATTTTAGTTTAACTGAAGATCCTTTCACCCGGGAGTGTCAAAACCCAGAGAGAAAATGTTTCCACCCACCTCGTGACGAAAGTCTTAACATTTTTTGGGGGGGGGACGGGGTAGAAAAGTGGCGTGCTTGGATGTGTTGCGCTTCTCTCTCCTTACCCCGTTCGTCCCGGACGCGAGACCCAGCGGCGAAAACCCCGACCCGACGGGGAGCGAGCGGAGCAGGCCAAAGGCGTTCCCCAGAAAGTGAGCAAGACCGCGAGGGAATAAAATTAACTTGTGTCTTTATTATGCGTCAGCATAAATCATTCACAGAGGTTCAGGAGGGAGGGGGGAGAAGAGAGAGGTCACCTCGTGCCCCCATCTTGAGGTGTATAAGGGCGGGGAGCGGGGCAAAAGTGATCGAAGCGGACTCGGGAGCAGCGCTAGCCCATCCCACTGGGAGTGCCCGCGCGTGCCGGCATTTCACGTTTTCCCTTGATTACACGATGGAAAGGGCTGGCCACCCTTTGCCGGTGGTGCATCGGCGGAGCTGTAAGTCCTGCTCGCTCGCTGCTTCGCACCGCGGCTTTTGTCCTTCGCGATATTGGCGTCGCTTTCTGCTGCTCCCGGCGACGTTTTCATCTTTCCGAGGAATCACGCTGCCGGACGAACCAGCCCGGGCGCCTTCCACCCCCTGTCGCTGCAGGCACCGCGGGTACGCCCGTCATCCCGGAGGACGGAGGACGGCACGCCTGTGCACCTGGCCGCCCTGCAGCTCCCGGGAGAGGTGGGGAAGGGAGAAGAGAGAGAGAGAGAGGGGGGGAGGGAGGGTGAGAGTGAGGGGAAATAAAAGGGCGTGGGGAGGGGATCGACACGGAGCAGCGTTTGGGAAAGTGGCTGCTGCTCCAATTTACGATGGCGTTCCCGTGTCTTTGATGATATAAAGTGTCAAAGTTGGCGTGGTGCGGGAGGGCAGGGGGCCACCGGCAGCAGCAGCAGCGGCAGCAGCGCGTTGTGGCGCCCCGTGCGAGCGACCTGCAGTAAGGCTTCCTAAATTACTCTCTTCGGCTCGACTGGGCCCCGCCGTGCCGTGGCAGCACAACTTTGTTTAAAGCCTCTCTCTGTTGCGCACAACCACCATACCGTTTCTCGGGGCGTGACTTGCGCCGAGGGGCATGCGGGTCGCGCCGTGTGACGCGGGGGTGTGGCGGGGCGGGGCGTGGCGGGGTGGGGTGACCGGCCGCCTGCATCTCGTCGATACGCGTATAATGAGCCAGGATTATATGCAAATAATGAGGCGTGCGTGGGACGTGTTGTGAATGGGGTGGAAGGTGGTGGGGGTAGTGGTGGTGGGGGTGCAGCCCGTGCATGTGCAACTGTGTAGCGTAACACCTTAAGCCCACAGCCCGAGCTCCGCCACCTGCACCCTGTAAGCCGTACCCCCTCCCCCCCACCCCACGCCCTCTCTCCGTCTCACACTCGCGACGTTCTCATTCCCTCCTACGTCCTACACCGCATGTACCCGCCCCACCCCGCGCCTTGCTACCTTCCGCCGGGTTGCGCGTATGTGGGAGTCGGTCGTGGGAGGAGGGGGTCGTTTGGGGTTGAGCTCCACGTCGAACAGTTCCGTGTAAATCATATACTGCTGGGGGTACCCGCCCGGCACCCGCTCTCTCGGCTTTGTTTACATATCGGTGCGGTCTTTGTTGTTCCGTTTCCTGTGTGGGGCTCGGCGCTGAGCTTGCCGTGCTTCTCTCTGGATCTGTTCCGCGAGGCGTGCGGAGCGCGGAAGAGACCCGCAAACAGGCCCGCGCTCGGCTCGCTCCCTCCCCCCGACAACAACAACAACAACGCGCCGCCGCCGCGGCACAGGCGCTATGGAATAAAAGAAAATGAATGTGAGATAAGTATTGACAGTGTCATTTCCTGCGCGAATATAAAACGGGAAGCAACTGCGATGAAACACTTCCTCGCTTATAAAGGGGCTGGATGAATGAGCCTGAATGCCCTCCTGCTGGCCAGGGCGCAGATGCGCAGTGTAATGCTGTAGTGCAAGGCCGAGCTGTATTTGTTGCCTCTGCTGCCGGCCTTGTGTGCTCTTGGTCCTCATCTGCCCTCTGATGCCCCCCCTCTCTCTCTCTCTCTCTCTCTCTCTCTCTCTCTCTGAGTACTTTCCCCTGCGCCGCGGCCTCTCACTCGCAGCCTTTCCCCCACCATCGCAATTCCACCAAATAACGCCACGACACACAGTACTAGTACTAGCCCGTTTGGTCCTGGATTTCAAAGACAACACAGTGACCCAGAGAGAGAAAGCAAGAGAATGAGAGGTGGGGGAGGGAGAGAGAGAGAGAGCAGTAGTGTCCTTTGGCGCCACTTGGCAGCTGCTACTAAGTGTCCTGCTGCGGCTCAGGAGGAGCAAGGACGATTAAACGTGAATGGCGAGTACTTAAAGAAGGAACACAGGCTCGACCCTCCTCCAGCTTCGACCTGTACCTCATTGCGCCCCTCGGCCTTTCCCCCTCGCCCTGCACCACGCCCTCTTCAAATGGCGCGGAAAAATTTCTCCCTCGGAGACGTTGCTAGTTGGTCTGATTGCAGCGACAGCCCTTCCGAAAGAGAGAGTAACCGGCACGTGGGGAGGGGACAGGACCGCGGCGCAATGAGAGGGAAGGGAAATTGAGTTTACGGCGGAAAATGAAATTTGGTCCGCCCTCCTATAAGCCGTCGGCTTGCTCCTTTTCGGTACGTTGGTGGTTTTTGTTTTGTAAGTTTCTTAGTTCGCATGATTTCTATCGGCACTGCCGGGCTACTTTGCTGAGCGATAATCATTGGGAAAAATAAACGGGTTTCTATAACCCTAGTTCAGGTTGGAGTTAATGTTTCATTCACTTTCAAAACCAATTAAGGCAGACACTATATAGGTCCACAAAGTACAAAAACGCAGAAGAAAGATAAAATGCATAAGGAGTTAGAGTGCATCACCCTGTTTAAATGAATGTGCCCGTAACCACACCGTTTTATCAGAATTCTTGGACAAGCATCGTGTCTGTTAAAAGGTGTGATATAGAAATATCCCTATTGGAACAGCATGCGAAGCACTTAGTATAATAAGTGTGCTTGCCCAGGCATTTTATTTGGTATACTACTTTAACACTGTGCCAAGCACGCTCTTGGATTTCCAATGTATATATTCAATGGACACGTGAAAAGGTCTCATTTCGTTGAAGATCCTTTCTTAAGTCCAGGTGTGACCCCTTGTGCCGCACACAAACTACCATAAATAACAGACCCGTCCGTCGCTGTGATCGTCACGGGAAATTCCGAAAAACCGCCAATAACTCTCACTCAGCTGTAGCAGCCCACGGGTTGGGATTAGCCGCTCCCCCTGTAAATGATCCTTTTTCGTCTGTTATCCGGCCGGTGGCCTCGTCCTCATCGAGGACCCGGGACCCGCTGGCCTTATCGTCACGGCCCGCCCTTGTTTGCATGCCGCGGGCCCGGCCCGGGGCAAACATGGCTCTTGCCATTTCGGATCGGATTGCACTCTTCTTCATGAAAAAGACTCGGCAAATGTTTGCTCTGGGATTTTGGTCGGACCCCTTCTCTCTCTCTCTCTCTCTCTCTCTCTCTCTCTCTCTCTCACTCACTCACTCACTCACTCTCTCCTTGCGCCTCGTCGCCGCCCTCCACTCTGGCTGCTATCGGCGACGCCGAAAGTTATTGAGCAGGAAGGCGACACGTTAAATTTAAGAGAGACGTCATGTGGCGCGCGCCTTTACACCCAAACGAAATACACGTTTGGTTTTTACTTTATATTCAAACGGACTTGATTAATTGTCGTCTACTTGGCTCGACACACGTCCCAAAGCACCTTTCACCTTTTCTAATACATGTCGTGCCGTTGTGAGAGTAAAGGAAGAGGGGGGGGGGGGTGCGAACGGCCGGTCAGGGGATTTCGCCAACCGCGGGTCCCACGAGCAAGTAAATGGCGCTAGACCGGGACTTTATTTTCGTGATTTTTTTTTGTGCACGCGGGGCGAGGCGATGACGAAAGGAAGGGCTGAGCTCGGGCGCGGCAAGTGGCGACGAACCAATCATTTTCCCGCTGGAGTGACTGGAGCGGGCGGGGCGTCGAGCTCTCGGAAATACGATAATGAAGCCATACGGCACTTGTCCATTGGCCGCAGGGCGAGTAAATGCGTTGGCGAGCCGAGCGGGGGAGCGACAGAGAGAGAGAGAGAGAGAGAGAGAGAGAGAGGGAGGGGAGGGGGAGAGGGACAGAGAGAGAGAGTTGGGGTAGAATGGCAGGACGTGAAAGAAAAGTCGCCCCCACAGAATTTATCGGTTGTGGTGCGGGGCGCGGTGGGGGCGGCGGTCGGAGTGGCAGTAGCAGCACTCATTTCCAAAGCGACCCCAAATAAGCATGGCTGCACGCGCCGCTAATTTTCATATTGGGCTTCATCGTATACTTTTTTCTTTCTTTTTTTCAATCAAAAGAAAAAAAAATGTTTAGTGAGCTTGTTCTTGGCGTGTGGTGGTGGTGGTGTGCTGTGGTTCGCTGCGGTTGCTGCTGCAGCTTGTTCCCAATCGTTTCATCGCTTGGCTTCTGCTTAACATGCTCGCTGTTTAATTAATGACCCGAATCAGCAGGGGAAAAAAGAAAGAAGAAAACATTAAAAATTAAAATAAATAATCTCTGCACTCGTTTGTACCCTTCCCCTTCGCCCCCCTCCCCTTCTCGAGCTCTCTCTCTATAGCCCGCTCTCGAAATCTCCCCAATCAGCGAGCCTATATTCCCGATGGCGTCCATGACACCGCCGCTTCGCTGATCTCATCAACCTTAACGAGACGATATTTCGCACAATGTCCGCACAAGTTCTTCGGCTCTGCGCGACAAACGCCAATGACGCCCGAAAATCGCACGGTTAATCTTGTCAAACAAACGAATGTAATTGAAAAAACGAGGCTGTCTAGAGGGAGGAAAAGAAAGGATTTTAAAAAAATGTTTGGGAGAGGATGAGAAGCATAAGGAGAACTGAGAAGAGGTGGGGGGGAGGGCCCCTGCGCCGCGGCCTCTCACTCGCAGCCTTTCCCCCACCATCGCAATTCCACCAAATAACGCCACGACACACAGTACTAGTACTAGCCCGTTT
>NW_026267153.1:802412-807890 GCF_000697945.3 Frankliniella occidentalis
GGGAGGGGTGGTATGAGGAGGAGGGAAAGAATGAGGCATCGAGAGAAGGCCAAGTCGAGATCCCCTAATGAAGTTTGAAGGATTTTAATTTCGACAGGAATTCGTTAATGTTATTATAAAGAGGTGCGTTTGGCCCTCGTCTAACAAGGCGCCATCGTTTGTCAAAAGAAATCCACTGCGATGTATTGTTTCGGTCGCGCATCGGTTTAAGATGGGCTCTGGAAACTAAACAGCACTGTGAAAGATACCCTCTTAAATTTACGACATTTATTTGTTGTAATTTTTATTTACAAAATATATGTCGTGAATTTACGACAGCCCATTCTTGCTCGTCGGTCAATTCCAAGTCGATAGGGAGAACTGCTTGTAAATTTACAATTTCAAATTGTAATTTTACTACTTTTACCATGGAAAATTTCCGCGTAACCCTTTCTTCACAGTGAGAGTTCAATGTATTTATTTTAGTGCCCTCTGTGTGGACGATGTTGTTTCCTCTCCTCAACGCGCGCCGGTGAGTTTGCCTACTCCCCTTCTCAGTCTATGAGTTTCTAGATCGGCTCTGCTGACCATACGGCAATAAAGAAAACCATCACATCTTGGTTGCTGAGTGCATCTGACTGTCATCTTTCATGGCGGTCGAGTAAGTCTCCGCAGAAGTCCATTTGGTATGGAGGTCCATCACCCGGTTGTACATCTGCCTGCCCCCATCTCCCCCCTCGGCCCCTCTGTCTGTCAGCCTCTCTCACTTTCTGCAACTGCGCTGCGAGAGCGACAGAGAAATGGAGAGATCTTTGGCCGAGGCATGGCCATGATGAATGAACAGTCTGGAATGTCGTGACAGTTTAGAAAGAACTTTGGGCGTCGCGGCGGCGCCGGGGAACGTGGTGGGGTTTGGCGGCCGGTCAACGAGGCTATCAAACATTGCATCGCATCAAAATGTCTTCGCAGGTCTTCTCCCCCCACCCCTCACATCTGTCTCTCTCTCGCTCTCTGACACACACAGACCAGCTCCATTCTTTTATCCAGAAGACCCCGTTCACAGAAACAGAACATATTAACAATTGTTTTAAATTGCACTGTAAAATGCTTTCAAACTATATTCTTTGCAACATTGCAAAGAATTTGCGAGCTTTGTATTGCAAAGAATTAGTTCGTATTTCAACACTTGACAATTATTTGCAAGCTCTGCAAAGAAGATAGTTTGCAATACGAACCTATTCTTTGCAAGCATTGTACACTGTGAACAGTCCAAAATGCGAGATGGATGATTGATCCCTCATGTGTGGGGAAAAGGATGAGAGAAAGTGAGAGCGAACCAAATTGAAGAAGAGCCGGGGAGGGGGGGGGGCTCTCCGCTTCTTGCCCATCTCCCTTCCTAGAAAGCTAAGTTTGGTCGTGTAATGAATTCTGACACACCACACTGAATGGCGCCCTTTACAACCCCTCTGCCATCCCCACCCCCAATCCCGAGGGTGCCCCCTTTTCCCCGCCCTTCCCAAGCGGGCGACCGAGATGTGCCGCCGCAAAGCATGCTGTAACACGCAAAAAACATACGAAAAAAATTGGCTGTAAAAATATGTCTCAAATAGAATTGTGACACATCGGACACTACTCAGTTAATCACACGCCATAGCAAGATGACATTTTGAACTGAAACAAGTATTGCAGTTAACTGCAAAACTAAAAAGTGGTGTAGTTTGCAACTGCACACTTTGTAGGGCTCAGTTCGAACTGTGTAACTTTTTGGTTGCGTAGTTAAGGGGGCGCAGTAGCACTTCGATGCGGATTTTAACAAATTTGAGGTGAGTTATTGATCTAAAATCTGTAGTTTACATCGGAAAATGTTCATCCTAGTTCATTCTACTGAGTCTTATGTACTAACAAAGAAAAGCTAAACGGCATCACGATCTGTCAAGTACTGTAACTTACACCGTGCGCACAAGCAGGAAATTTTTTAGCTTGCGCGCACGATTTAATTAACAGTAATTCACAGATTGTGATGCCGTTTAGTTTTACTTTGTTAGTACATAAGACTCTTTAGAAAGAACTAGGATAAAACTTTTCCGATGAGAACTACGAATTTTAGAACAATAACTACTTTTAATTTGTTAAAACCCATCTCAAAGTGCTACTGCCCCCTTAAAACTGTGGACATTTTTGTTTCGCATTTTAGACTGTGAAACTCTTAGTTTTGGTGTTAGATTTGTCAGAGCAAACACGCTCTATGGATTAATTTTTCTTGCATAATTTTCGAATTTCCGACATTTCAGTGTTCTTTGTAAGCCGCAGCGCAGATCGATAATTCGAAACTCCTCTGCACTTTACTGTGGGTACATATAGAGCGGCTAGTGTAAGTGGATTCCCATCCAAATAGGGTTCGCCCGGTCGGATTTTTTTCCGGAAAAATTGGAAAAAATCCGTTTTTTTTCGGAAAAAATCTTAGGAGTCGGAAAAATTGGAAAAATTGGAAAAATTGATTTAGCCTAACCCAACCTTTTAAGTGAAAAACACGCTCAAAATCTCCCCCTGAGCAGTGATGGACGAAGAATTAGATTTGTTTTGGACGTTTTGCGCCATTAAAAGGTGTCTAGGCCATAATAACTGGACTCTAATATTCGATCGTTCTCTTCAGCTAACGTCGGAATTCGATTTGTTCTGACACTCAACAGTGTAATTCCTACAACTACAACCTAAATTTATGACTTTTCTTGGGATTTTCGCGCACTGCGTATTCCAAAACAATAATGCAGCATTGGAGTATTGCAGTATTGTTAGGCAGGGCAAGAAAGGGGCCTGCTGCGGCGACACTCAGCCAGTCAACCCGACACCATTCCCCCAGCGCACAAATATGTAATTTTTGGTTTTGCTTTTATAGTTCTCTTTCCTGCTTATCGAGAGTTAAAGCTATAGCTGACACCTTAAAGTTACTTAAGTACTCTTTATATTTAGTGCAAGTATTTAGGGTATCATCTGCTAAAAACTTTAGTGGCTGGTAAGAGTTGTTGAATAATATAAGACGTCACCGACGCATCCGCAGAACGTTGCGACATTTCCTTGTGGCATGACTCTCCCTTTCCCCCCTCCCTCCCGTCTGTTCGGTGAGACAGATTCCGCCTACCCCACCCCCTTCCCTTTCCCCCTCCTCTGGCCCTCCAGTGCGTTCATCAAACGCTGCTCTTATATATCTCACGCATGACAGGCCGTTTCTGCGAGAGGGAGACGAGACCGGCGCGACGCTCCTCCGGGAGGGTGTCGATGCGTACTGCTGCGCGAAGGGGGGGATGGTGGAGGGACGGAGAAGCGACGACGCCGACGACCGAACCGACCTCTGTAATGCTGCAGGAAGACGCCCCCGCGGAAGGGGGGGGGGGGGGGGTGCTGCTGGCCGGCGGAACCAAACGCGGATCGCTTTGGCGGGAAATTTGAAAACTCTCTGGCGCAGGCGCAATCAGTCTTGGCGGTCTGGTTCTGCTGTGAAGGAGTCGTTGCTCATTGTCATAATGGTAAATGGTACGGTACAACAACTCTCCCGAGCATTGCGCTGCAACTCTGAAAATGTTTTAAAATGTAACGTTTTTCTTCCTTTCTATATATTTTTTATTCCGCTCACTGCCACCTTTTCCTCCTCTCGTTTACGTCGACCAGATCGCGCCATCTTGTTCTTTTTTGTTTTGTTTTTTTCGCTTCTGCCTCGTTGCGCTCGTTCCGCTGCCGCCGTCGTCGCCCTCGCGATGGACAAATGGCTTGCCAATAGGGCGCTTACTACTCGGCGCTCTCGGGGCGGGGCGGGGCAGTCTCGTATAACTGAATCGTAATGACGTCATTAACGACCGGTGGCATGACGCCCAGCGTGCAGCAGCAGCGTCACCACAGACTGAGGTCCGCGGGCTGCGCGACTCGCCGCCGCTCTCCATCTTCTTCACACCCGCAGCGTACACAGCAAAAACAAAATAACAGGACAGTGTAAAAAAATAAATGAAATAAATTATAGTGCACGCTACATATGTTACGCACGCCGGGATGCGCGACAGTCGCTCACCAACAGAGAAACGTGTAAAGTGGAAATACGGTGGATATTTGTGTCCGACGCATAAAAGTGTGCGACGAGTTGTGACTCCATCTCTTCAGTGTGTGATCACGGCAGGCCCTGCTCAGCTATATATGCCTCTCTCGATCCGGTACCCCGTGCTACATTTTCTAGTTTCCATTCATTCACGCGTAGCTGCCTCTCGCGGTGCTCGTATAGTTTGCGCACATCCGTTGGATTGGTCCGATTCTAACATCAAAGCGCTATGTGGCGTTGTGTTCGCGGGGCCACGTCTCTTCCATGTTAATAAGAGCGTAGTATACGGAACGACGAAATTTGGCAGAGAGCTGGAGTGGCGATACGGTTCCGGACAGAGACCGAGAGAGACAGAGACAGAAATGAAACGTCCATCGCAATAAGTTCTTTGGCTATGAGCGATAGCAAAGCCTGTTTCTCCAGTGATCCAAAATGTTTCGTATAAGCACGATAATTCGAAAACCCATTAAACAAGGGACCTGAAAATTTTCTTTTGTTGTACGCCCGGCCGGCCTTTCTGGATTTTGCCTTTTTAGGAGCAAAAGTTTTACCGGTTTTTACCTATAAATCGGCATGTCGAAAATGTGTCCCGTCTAAGTCTTACCAAATAACTTTTATTATTCTGCAGCCTGATTCACCCATGCCTCGCGCATCTCGCGGTTCTAATGCCCACACGATATTTCTCAACATTTAAACTTTTCTTTCCGGCGAGTCCCGAGGGTTAGGGGGTCGTTGCCGGACCTGGAAGGCACGCACTGAATGTGGTCGTTTTCTTCGGGAAGCACTGGCTGCCACGGAGGGGGAGAGGACGGGGAGCACATGGTGTCGCGTTTGTCACAATTTGGATGCGCCGCTGTGGCCGGGGAGGGGAGGCGGGGCAGTAGGAAAAGAAGTGGGAACGAAGAGGAAAGAAGAGAGAGAGAGAGAGAGAGAGAGAGAGAGAGAGAGAGAGGATAACGCGTGTGAGTTGCGGCCCCGGCGCGTTATGTGTCGTAATCTTTCCGACAGACACCATTGGCTCAATGGCTTAGCCTACTACACGCGCTTCTGCCCCCTCCCCGCACCATACTCCCTCGCTCGCTTCTGCTTCCCAGAAAACGTTTGATCCGTGGTCGCGTTCCTTTTCCTCGTACCGCCCCGCTTCCCCCCCGGCCCTAGCCGCCAGCCGCTGGGGACGACGACGCTCGCGGCGGCAGTGGCATGGGCGGCAGCGAGGGTTGCATTCAGTCGAGTGTAAATGACGATGTATTTGAGCCTCGCGCACACGTTTGTGTGCTGTCGTGGTTTAGGCACGCTGGGGCCTCGCGGGGCGGGGCGGGGTGGGACAGGGTGGGCGACGGTGCGGTGGGGCGTTCTGATCACCGAGTGCACCGCCGGGCCCCACAAGGATCCTCCACAACGCCCCCGGGGATCCC
>NW_026267153.1:807940-813521 GCF_000697945.3 Frankliniella occidentalis
CTCCCCCCCCCCTCTCTCTCCCTCTCTCTCGTACTCCCTCCCGACTCGTCTCAGCGCACTGTGACACGCAGACTATCCCGCCTCACTGCCGAGCGAAGTGGGTTGCCTATCCTCCGATTCGCAGGCGCCGAGGCCGAGACGTGGCGCACTTACAGGCCGCCGTGCATCCACTCATTTCAGCCCTCATAATTCAAGCTTTAACGGAAACGTGTGACCGTTTCTGTTGACTAACCTTTGTCATTATTGTGTGCGTTAGCGCTTGTCGGATGGAGAGGCAAAGTGAAGAGAGAGAGAGAGAGAGAGAGAGAGAGAGATGTCACTCAAGTCTCTGACGTTGTGCTCACTGCTCAAGTCGCATAAAACAAGACAGGCTTGCGTTGCACATTCATAACCACGGGGGGATGAGAGAGAGGGGGGGGGTAGAGGCCCACGGGGCGACAGGGACTGCGTCTCTTCTCGTCCTCGTCGCTCCCGCGGCGCATCCGGGCCTCCGGGAGTGCACTTTTGGTCGCCATGTCGGCCGCCATTTGGCCGCCATTTGGCTGTGCCGCCCTCCCAGAAGTTTGTCTCGTAAAATGTTGCATTCATCACGATGGCCGGACGAGCGACCATCTGACTGCCATCCGACCGCCGTCCGACTGTCATCCGACCACATTTTGACATCTGCCGGCCAACCGACCGACCGCCGTCTTGCATCTGTCGGCCATTTGACCGCCATCTGACTGAACTGTTAAAAATTTGCCTCCGAAACGGGACGACGTATACGCCGAGTACAGTGTGCCCGTAACACCGGAAAGCCCGTGTTTTATACGTTATGTTTTACGCTTTTACGGCTCCTCCGTATACCGTTTTGCCTGTGGTGGCCCCGTACATTGTAGACTGTACCCAATTCGAAACTTTTAAGGTACGGCAATACCGTTTTCTCTTTTGACAGATGTTGCCCAAAAAATAAGTAGCAGTGCATTGCCGTAACTATTGTTATTATTTTTTTTTTTTATTTTTTTTTTGCAGTGGGCCATCCGTCCGCGGTCCGACATCTGCCGGCCACATACCCGACCGCCGCCGACGTCTCACTCATTTAAATGCGGCGTCTTGTGCGCTCCTCCCTACTCCCCCTGGCTCCACGATGGACGAGCAGTAGGTGAGTGGATACGACTAGCTTGGTGTGGCGGGCGCGACTGCCTCTCGGGTGCAATATGTACTTCCTCCCCGGCCCCCCCACCCCCACTGCCGCGCGGGTTGCGGGTCTCTCAGGCGCTCCCACACGTCCCACAGCTTTTCCTACTCGGACGCTTCGCTCATATATCTGCGGTGATGTGCTGGCGCTGGCGCGGCCAGGCGCGGCGTGGTGTCCTGGCCCCTCACCCGGGCAGGGCCAGCCGGCAGGGCATCTACTCCATTTTTCAGTGGGCCAGCTGGCCGCGAGGACTGGTCCTGGTCTCCGACTTCCTGCTCGAGTCAGCCGAGGACGTGGCTGTCGCTCGTGTGGCTTACGGCGGCTGGAAAGATATGTGGCTCCGATTGCCCCCCCCCCCTTTCCCCCTTCGCTTTTCCGCATATTTTTGTAGTTTTATTTACGCGTTGCTTATGTAGTGAGTTTTCTCCCTTTTTTACCTCTAAATATTGCCTTACCTACCTGAAGTGGGGCAAGGTCTACTGGTGAGGGGTCCGCCCCCCCACCCCCTTCCCCTCTAGCCTCCCGGGGAGAGCCGCCACGCAACGCCACGCCATGGACCGCCCCCTGCTTCACTGTAATTTATTATTCTCCCCCCTTTTAATTTCATCCAACCCTTTCACGCCCTCTTTTCCAATCTTTGCACCCACGGGGGTGGGCGTGGTGCGGCGGGGGCGAAGGGGGGGATGCAGCTCTCCTCGTGGAGGAGGAGTTTGGATTTAAATTCAGTCGGGGCTGATGAGAGGCGGGCGCGGACTCAATTTAGGTCGCGGCGCCGCGGGTGGAGAGGATCTTGCGCGAGCGCGCTCAGCGGGTGTTTGAAAATGTTTGATGCTGCCGCGGAAAACACACAAAAACAAAACATGTGTCTGAGTAATGTTTGCGCTAGTCGAAGAAGGTGGAGGGTAAAAACCCGCTTTGCTTCGCTGTTTTGTTTTATTTCGGTACACAAACCTGGACATAGGAAAAAGAACAGCAATTGGTAAAAACTTTGAAAATTCTAAAAAAGGATATACTAGAGTATACTCAGCAGAAGCTAGAGAACCAGCGATATTTGCGGATATTTTTACAAAATAAATTAATAAATCATTAACATTTTTAGGATGTGCGAGCGCCGACCTTTTCTTGTTCGGCAGCTGCTCTTTGCCACGCGCTGCCATAGTCTCCCACGCCTCACCCCCGCAGCAGAGAGGCAAGGAGTATGACTTTTGCCGCGCGCAAAATTGCCGTCCCCCGAGGGGCGCGAAAATTTGAGCCGGCAGTGAAAGTTCTTGGCGCTAACGCCTCGGCGCCGCCAGCGAGCCGCCACGGCCACCCTATGATGTGCACTCCTCCCCTCAACCCGACCCCTTCAGAACCTAATTTCTACGCAAATGGAGTGGATATTTAGAACTGTCTGGACCGGGGGCGGGGCACCGGCCCGGACGGGCGCGAGGGAGCCGACCGGGCTGAGAGGCACGGGGAGCCAAATTATTCTACTTTTATCACCGGCAGGGGCCCTCAAGTCGATATCATCCCCTGCATACCTCCCCGCTCGCTGCAACCACTTCCAAACGGGCCGGACCTTTTTAAAAAGCGAGCATGCGAGTCCCGATGCCGTTGGCGCGCGATACCCCGAAAGAATGGATGGAGCATTCTCACGAAGCAGGACCTGCCTCCAACTGAGTTTAAAGGCATCCAGGACTGAAAAACTCGTGTATGTCAGGAACCTTAGGTATCTAAATGAATGTCCAAGAGTGTTGAATCACTCTAATTGTCAAGGGCCAATTTTGTTCCTTAAAAAAAGGCAACGTTTTCGTTGTGCACATCCGGAAAGGATGTTGTTCCTAATTTTAAACGAATTTTGCACGAAAACGTTGCCTTTTTTTAGGAACAAAATTATTGTATCTTTAGATAAAGTGTAAATGAGAATTAATATTGGGATCTACTCTGGAAACTCAAGTGTCGTACAGTATCACAGTTTAAAGTGCAGTACCATTGGTACCATTGCTATCCAAATAACCAAATATGCAATAACAATTTTTTAAAACTTTTAAGAAGGATTCCCAACTCATTGGCGCAAAATATAGAATGCCCAGGGTCTAAGAAGTACCTGTCTCTATACTTCAGCTCATGGACGATCAAAGATCGATAGTTTTGGGCTCGGTTTTGGGATTTATTCTTAGGTTTCCTGTCCAGTTCTTCAAAATTCCTACCCCACGAGTGTTCACCTAGGGGTCTCGCCTCGCTGCGATGGCCAATTCAGTCGGGTCCCGTTGAACTCATCACTATTTTTTTTTACTCTTCCTCCTTCCCATTGCATCTTAATTCTGTCCCGACCCGAACCACGGCCGCCTCTACACTTTCGCTCTTGTCTCGGGGCCGCCGTCGCGAGAGAGGACCTCCCTCCCTGTCCCCCCGTCTTTCCACTTCCCCTTCTAGCCTTGTGCCATATCATGTTAAAATTCTTGGAGCAATGCCGTAATTTGATTCTCGGCGCTCCCCTTCTTGTCGAGGGCGTAATCAAATAATATTCTTTGACCCCGCTAGAGTCGTCCGGAGCTCTTGCGCGCCGCGGCCGCGCGGCCACGCCCGCCGACCCACCGCGACTTTGCGTCTAAGCGGCCCCCCTCCTGGCCGCAAAGAGATTACGCGCCCAGAGGACGCAACCCCCCTGCCGGGCCCCTTTGTGTTATCTGCACCAAGCCGACGGAATGTCGATTCACCTCGTGCACGGCGAATGCTCTGCTAATGGACCATTCCCCCCTAGAGGATGTAAAGAGACGCTGTATCCTCCCCTGTGTCCGCAGTCAAGGCATCTCCGAGAGACGACGCGCAAAATGGAAGGAAATAAATAACACAATCCCCTGTTGTTTACTGTCAGCGACAATTTAACGTGGTTCCGCCCCTCGACATGTCCCCTGTACTTTTTGGGCCTATGGCGCGCGGCGCTCAGGTGTCCCCCCCCCCCTCTCCCCGCCCCACTCCGTACCTCCGGGATGGCAATCATAAATTTGCTTCAAGTGATGAGGTCCCCTGCCCAGCCCACCCGCGCCCGCCTGCCTGCCCGCCGTGCCTCCGCTCTTCAATCTATTCGTTAGGGGAGCAATGCTTTATCGCGACGAACAAAAAACAACGCCTATATCATTGCCGATAATTCATCAGCCCCCCCGTCCCTGCTCGCGCTCACAGGTAACTTGGTGGGCAGACTGCAAAATAAAGCTCCGGCCTCGGGCACGGTAAAAATGACATCTTGGATTTCAAGCGATCAGATTGGTTTTCTAGACACTTTTCAAATCTGCTCGAATTTCAAGATGTTCTTTTTACCGTCGGGAAAATAAACACGCAACCCCTCGCGAAAAATAAAAATAAAATGTATAGCAACGACTGTTTCTTCTTTCTTGTGGCCCATATAGGACTTCTCTCTGGCAAATAATAAAAGGGGCTCAAGTGGAGGTCATGCGAGGCTGTAGTGGGCGATGCGGACGAGCAGTCGCCCCGCCTTGCCCCCCCCCCTCTCTGGACCACGTGGCCGTGTAATTCGGCATCACAGCCTGTTGCGTGCTTCTCTCTCTAGGAAAAGGGCCCTGCGGACCCGATCAAAGCACGCGGTGCCTCCCCCGCCTCCGCTGGCCGCGCCTCGCCACGCAGCGACACCCTCTCCTCTTCTGCCCCTCTCCGACCTTATCTCTCCCCCTCTCCCGCTCCTGCCCTGCCTCTCCTCTCCTCTGATTTCTCTCTTACACTGTCACGGAGAGTACAGCCGTGCCGCCCTTCTGCTGACTTTATATCGTCACCGATACCCCCCACCCTCACAGGAACACCGACACCCCTTGCTTTCTGCCTCCCCCGCGCCCCCCCTTCCTTTCTCACCCCCGTCACTTTCCCAATTTTCCGCTTTACTTGTCTTCTGCCTAGCTGTCTCTTCTCTACCCCACTCCCCGGGGGGAAAGAGGGGGGGGGGGGCTCTCGCCCTCTGCAAAGTCAAAGACTCCCGCCTGGGCCGGGACTCTATTCCATCTCATAGAGCTGTATTCGGTATCAAGGTGGTCCATCCGGCCCCATTTCTGGGTATCGCCAACAGGGGTCAGCCCAAAGTACAGAATATGCACGCGAGGGAGGGAAACATTCACTCCCTTTCGTCTCTGTCTCCTTTGTAGCCCTTGTACGGCACACGTGCGCGCAACCACCACCATCCGGCTGTGCTTGCGCGTCCAGTGGTTCAGTGTGGTTTTTCCCCGAACTAGAAATTGTTTCTCGTCAGTGGCATACGTCCCTCCCCGTGGCGTGCCCCGGCCCGCCCCGCCACACTGCACTACGGCCCAAACGCAATCATATCTCATTTATATTTCAAACGGAGCGGAGCGGCAGCGAGCGGGAGCCTGGAAAAATATCCATGTCATACCACAGGCGAGTGGGGGAAGGAGG
>NW_026267153.1:822565-823401 GCF_000697945.3 Frankliniella occidentalis
GTCTTGATCTGAACTAGTTCCGTGCTTCCTTCTCCTTCCAATTACGAAAATACGTAGTGTGCGAATTCAGTCAATACTGCCGTGTCTCGAAGTAGGTCTCACAAGGGAAGGTTTTTAGGTGTTACACACCAATTTCGCTGGGCGCGATACATATTGCAGGGGACATATGTACATTAAGATTGGCGCCGGTTTTAGCTGCCCATACTATGTTTTTCGTTTGTTTTGGACAATTCTTAGTAAGAAAACATCATAAAAGCAGCAAAAATGTGATTTTCAAATGCCTATATCTCCGGAACCGTTTGAGCTACACCGCCCAGATTTTGCTCAGAGGTAGGCCGAATTGGTAGCTAAATTATCGTGAAGTATAATTTTTTTCAAAAAACATCGAAGAAAATGTCACAAACTATGTGCACCTTCCTTACTTGGATTTCGACTTGGATTTCGGACCATTTCAACAATTTTTTTCGACTCTTCTCATATTTTTAGACGATGAAGGTATCGATGCGAAATACCTCTGTGCAAAATCTGGGCGGTGTAGCTCAAACGGTTCCGGAGATATAGGCATTTGAAAATCACATTTTTGCTGCTTTTATGATGTTTTCCTACTAAAAATTGTCCAAAACAAACGAAAAACATAGTATGGGCAGCTAAAACCGGTGCCAATCTTAATGTACATATGTCCCCTGCAATATGTATCGCGCCCAGCGAAATTGGTGTGTAACACCTAAAAACCTTCCCTTGTCAGTTGTGTTCGAGGTTGTGTTAGTAAGCAGAGCGCCACTGTTTGTAACCGAGTGGCGGAGGTTTTGGCTTCTCATTTAGGCATGAGGCTGTCG
>NW_026267153.1:823451-824609 GCF_000697945.3 Frankliniella occidentalis
GGAGATAGAGAGGGCGATGGGGGGCCTGGTATGACGTTGAAGAGGAAGGAAGGGGGGGGGGGAGAGTTAAAAGGAAGCTCGCGCTGCCATCGCATCCCATCAGCACAATGCAACGACTCCGCCACCACTAACAACGCCGACCCCGAAAATCACCGAAACAAACATGTTATGTTGCGTCGCACTCGCTCTCGCGTGAGAACACTCCGTGTGTGTGTGCGTGCGTGTGTGTGTGCGTAGTTAGGGGTGGGGCGCGGGGCGGGAGGAGGTGTTAACCGCAGGGTGGAGTTGTTGTACGTCCGGGGAGAGGGGTGTTGTTGGTGTTGGTTGGAATCAACGATGTGCTGCTGCTGGGATGCCCCCCCCATCCCCCTTTTCTGCTTACCCCGTCATCCTGCAACACAAGGCAAGCAGCAGCAGCCAGCTCCAGCCGCTCCAGTCGCTCCAGCCGCTGGAGGCAGACAGAGTGTGATGGGAGGTAGGCGCTCCGCTGGCAGACAATGATAGATTCTTCCTCCCCCCCCCCTTCCCCTCCCTCTCTCCCTCCTCGGTCGCGCTCTCTCTCTCACGCTCCCTTCCCCTCCGTCACTTTCTTGTTCCGGTGACAAGCAGCCGGCGGGCTGCTGCTGCTGCCTCTCGGCTCCTTTTATTAAAGGGTTATCTCTTACGTCACGTGATTTTGTTGCAGCCCTAGTTTATATGACAAATTTCACGGTGCACCGCGCCGCTCTCTCGCTTTCCACAATATACTTGTGTCTCTGAGCCTTGTGGCCATCGCTTTCCCCCCAACCCCCCTTCCTCTCCCCGCTCCTCTCTCTCGCTCTCCCGCACGCGCGCGTTCTGCGAAATGTGTGCCTCGTATTCACATCCATATTTGTATTGGTCCGCACGGAGGGAGTCCGTCGCGTCGGGTGGGAGGGAAAGGGTTTTGGGGGAATAGGGGGGGGGGCAGGGGAGGTGCTGGCGACTCAGAACCAATAACCTTAAAAATACTGCCGCGAGGATGTGTGCGCAGAGCAAGCGTATAAAAGAGGGACAGGATGCGTGCGAGGAGGACGAGCGGCGATGGAAGTGAGAGAGAGAGAGAGCAAGAGATGAGGGAGTGAGAAAGAGAGAGAACACAGAAGAAGAGAAAAGGACGAAAAATTGGAGGGAACGGGA
>NW_026267153.1:831399-838760 GCF_000697945.3 Frankliniella occidentalis
TCAGTTGTGTTCGAGGTTGTGTTAGTAAGCAGAGCGCCACTGTTTGTAACCGAGTGGCGGAGGTTTTGGCTTCTCATTTAGGCATGAGGCTGTCGGGGAGATTTGAGCCCTTATTCATTTAGGCGATAAAGTGCAAAAAACGTTTTTTCCTTGTACCTCGCGCGCAGGAGCTGGTAAAAGAAAAAGAATTAAAATGATGAGGTGAGAAGGAAACAGTGTGGAAACAAAAGAAGAGGGTCTTCGGCTAATTTTTAATTTTCGCTCTCTTTCTCTCACCTTCCTCCCACCGCACTTGTTTTTATTTTTTTCCGTTCCTTTATTTGTGGTCGCGGGGCGCGATGCAATTTGCACGCTTAAGGGGAGAAGCAGGCGTCATTCCGAAAACAATTTGAGAGGTGCAGGGGTGAGGGTGAGAGAGAGAAAGCGAGAGGGGGGGGGGGGCATTCGGACGAAAGGAATCAAGTCTCGTTCTTATATAACTGTAATTTTGATTTTAATGTTCTTGAACAATGCTGAAAGCTCCAAGGCAGCCCAGCAAATGCGATCGCTGTCTCGACGCTCACACCGAGCTGCGCTGAGCGCGCGCGCAGACGCTTTACGGGCAGAGATCCCGTGGTGGCGGGTTTTCCTCTTCGCGTCATCTCGGTTGTCGCACGCACGGTGAGGAGGAAGTGCGCTTATTAAAGAGCAGCGCGGAAATTAGCAGCGCGCCTGTAATAACTGACGCGTTGAGGCGGCAGGCGGGCGCGACAATGTCTACCATTATCCCCAATGCGGGGCAGGGTGGGCCGGGGTGCGGCGGGGCGCACCAGCACAGAGCAGCGCCACGGGGATTATCTGCGCAATCATTGGGGTGGTCGGTCGGTCGGGGGTTGTGTTGTCCATCCAATGCGCGGCCCCATATGAAAGCGATTATATCATTTCCGGTGCTGCCTCAGCCTCCCCCCTCCCCCTCTTTCTCTTCCACCCACGAGTGCAAATCTCATGATGTACGAATGACGACTGGAAAACTCGACGTCGCAAACGTATGGACATGCATGTGGGGAGGGAAAGACATCTGTGGTTAAACGAAAGTTTTAGTAATGAGAGGATTTTTAAAATGTGCACTCGATATTTTCTTTCAGAGCGAACCTGAACTCTAGTTTGACTTAGTATAATATGCCGGTTGTGTGTCTCTTAAGTATTAGAGCTTTTTGCTGCTCTAACATTGCATACTGCCGTTATTTCTTCATCGTATTAGGTCGAGGAGGTAATGGTTTAGGAGGCGAGGTGTGTGAAGCCTTGCGACCGGCGTGCCTGCACCCCATGCACCCCGTCAGGCTGTAGTGCTAACAATAACTCTGCGCACCCTCCTGGCCGTGTTTTACACTTAACAGCATTAGCATCACAATGACATCGTACGGCGTGCAGGACGCGCGCCGCCGCCCAGGGAAACAAAACCAGTGACAATGCCATGCAGTGTCCACCCTCCCAAACTAACTGCAACAACATGTGGATGAATCACTGCGCTTTTATTTCGCGTGTATCTGCTTTGGCTAAGTGGATGTTTGAGGTGCTCTCTTTATCCCCCCCCCCCCTCTTTCCTAGCCTTCACACAGTAAAAAAACGCGTCTTGTATTTCAAGGACCTGGTCTTGGATCTTATGGAGAAAGCTAATGGTGTCCAATACCAGGTCTTGAAATACAAGAAGCTATTTTTACCGAGCACTCCTGAGCACTTCGACAGTCTATCGATGCACTGGAAAAACAAAGGTGTTAGTGCCTACCTTTAAAAGGCACTAAAGGTTTAGTGCCTTTGTAAGGCACTAAACTGAAAATGTGTTAAGTGCCCCAGGAAAGGCAAGACTTAGCACCTTTGTTTTTCCAGTATGTACCCGGGTGTTTGGTCCAAAGGCTTTACCAGTATGTACACGGGTTTTTGGTCCAAAGACACGATGTTAGTAACCCTATGACAGCCGGTGGTTGTTCTTGTGCTACACCTACCATGACACCATGTCGTTGAGGCAGCAGCATATCACGGCCGTGTAATAGCATAACAGCATAATGAATAGCATTCTATGTTCCAGAAGCAATTCTAAGGACAAAATGTTGGTCCAGCGACACGTGTCGAAAGAACAATGACATTTTTTGCGTGTATGCCGATCGTAATGTTGCTTTAAGTCAAATGTATAGTTTTATAAAAGGAGTTGGTAATCGTAACGCATTAACATCTGAAAGCAGAATAAAAACAGCAGGGGCTACGAGCTGGTCAAAACCCTCAACAAACAATACTAAAAACGAAACAGGCTGATTTGTGGATAAACAGAAACAAACAAAAATGAGGGGGGAGAGGTGCGACAACAGCAACGCCACCGCCCCGTCCGGCCCGTCCCGCTCACACGCGCCTGCTCGGATTAAATCAGCAGGGGCGGAGGAAATTCAACAGACAGACGGCCCAGGCACAACCATTTGCAAAAACATACGTCCCACGAGGCGCTCTCCCGCGGGATTAAAATAAATTCCAGCGGCGAGTGGCGCACAGCTCCGCGCAGCACGGGTCATGAATTCAGCCAGCTTGTCTCCAACTTTTGTGTTGCATCGTGGTGGTGGTGGCGGCGGCGGCGGCTCTGGGGCGCGTCTGCTGACAAACGGACGGCATGGGCGCGGGGCGGCGGGATAGGACGCGACGCTCACTGAAAGAAAAAGGCAGATTGGGGAATAGGAAAGCAGGCGGGACACGACAAAATGTTATCATGACGACTTCCTTGATTAAAAACGCGCTGGCAGAGCGAGGAGAGGCGTGCCCCCCGTGGCCCGCTCTTCTCCGGCTCCCCCCGCCCACACGCGTCCCCGCTGCGGCTCTCCCGGCCCCGCGCGGCGGGGTGCATGACGGCGGGGCGGGCCAGTTTTGACAAGGTATGCGATGGCGAATCTCTTTGGAACACGAGCAATGCGAGGTCCTGAATACATAAAGAATAATATGGAACCTGGCTTTACTGGGTGCCACATCAGATCAAGTAAGACAGGGAGGGAGAGAGAGAGAGAGAGGATAAGAGGAAAATAGGAAAGGGGAGTTGACTGCGGTGTTAGTGTGTGCGTGCGTGTGTGTGTGCGCGCGCGCGTGTGTGTGTTACAGAGTGGACGTGCCTGCCGCCCCTTTCTCCTCCGTCTACTGGGCGTCCGCCTCGCAGATATGAGCCACCTTGCAACGCCCGCGGCATCCTGATGGGGTCATTACACGGGGAACGCGCGGGGAAGAAGAAGAGGAGGGAGGAGAAGAAGAAGAAGATCGTAATAGTAATAATAAATAGGTAACGGATATATAGGACCGGAAGACGAAGATGAAGACTGACACAAACACCCAGCCAGTCTTCTGTGGTCATCACCCCTCTCTGCCTCCTTACCCCCCGTCTCTCTTATCCTGTTCCATGCCCGCTCTCCCTCGGGCGCGCGCATTCTCCCGCACACAGACTGCACAAGCCCTAACTGTCGCTCCTGTCTGGCAGAATGCCGATTGCGTGTCCCCGAACGTGTTATGCGCAAAGTGATTCGTATCGAACCTCTACCTACACCCACCCTCCCTTTTCCCGCTCTCCCTCCGTCCGCCTTTCCGCTTACCTCGTTTTCCGCTCTCCATCTCCCTCTCACCCTCTGTCTCCCCCCCCCCCCCTCTCTCGCACTCACACATACACGCTCGTGAGCTACCCCTTTACATTGGCCAGGGCGGGGTTTTCATTCGACTGCACCCCAACTTTCTCTTTCCCTCCCCCTCACTCCACCTCTCTCGCTCTCGAACACAGAAGCAGCTGGAACACACCCGATGTCCATCCGTAATTGCCGTTCTCTAATTTATTTTTTCCCCCGCTGCTCCGTTCCGCAACAGTTATTCGCGTCTCTCTACCGACAATTGTGTGTGCGTGTGTGTGTGTATTCGGCTCGTGGGTGTGCGTGTGTGTGGAGTTAAGTCCCAGCCGCACCGCAAGCTTTCGATTTCGCGCAGAACACGGCTCATCCAGCGAGCGGAGGGGGCGGGCCTGGAGATCTATTCCAGGTGAATCAGAAACCTCGTAAAACCGTCGTGGTTAAATTGTCCGCCTCGTAAACGGTAGCAGCTCCGCGATACGCACCCTCCCCTTCTTTCCCTGCTCCTCTCTTTCATTCTTTCCTCCTTTTCACTCTTCCTCTTCTCTTCCTGTTTTCCTCTTCCGCGCTCTCGCTCTTACACTGTGCCACTGTTGTGTACCGCTCATTTTCAGTTGGCCGGACTCGAAGGGGCTGGAGAGTGCTTTCCTGCGTAACCTCCAGGGACTCAAGCGCGAGCGTCTCCAGCGCGCCCCGCTCCAGCGCCCCGCACCAACAGCGCTCGGACAGCCTGATCACGTGACCGAACCTCCACGTCCGCGAGGCTACGGCCGGGATGTCGGCTGTGGATAGAAAGGGAAGAGAAGGAAGAGGGGCAAGGGAGGGTGTCCGTGTCAACAACGGCCGTGAGTGGCGCCGAGTAGATCACGAGCCGGGTGCCGCTGCGCTGCTGAGAGTGGCTGAGGGTCCGCTGCAGATGGGCATAACACGGACCAACCCCTTTTCTGCCAATGGCCTTGTCTCCCCGCCCTCCGTGTAGTGTGGCCAAATTTTACTGTAAAAAGTTTTGTTGGAAATTTCGAAACAGGGAAATTTGCACCCCGAACAGTTTTGAAAAATTTTAAATGCAAACAGTTCGGAAACAAAAATTTTCCAATTGTTAAGAAAGTTAAAAGCTTTTTGGAAAATTTTCATGAACTTTCGACGAACATTTCAATTTTTTTTTACAATGTACCATTTTTATTTTCACTTAACCTGAAATTTACAGTGTTCATGAAAGAAAAATAAAAGGAGACAGAGAAATGCGTAAGGAATTTTCCGTGAGATGGGCCGAGATGAGCAAAAATGTCAGTTAAATAAGTCAAGAAATAGACATCATCATTGTCGAGGCCTTGGAGCGCTTTGTGACCTTCATGGTCACGACCTCAGGCCTGACCTTTTGGACGGGGCTCGGGCGCCGGTCGCTGCCACACTGTCAGCCCTTCTCAAGGCAATCCTCTTGCCCCGGGGCGAGTGCGGGGGCGGAGGTAGGCGGGCGGGGGCGGGCGCAACACGGCATTATCGTAGTGTAGTTATGGGACACCGAGACGCAAAGCGAGAACGCGGCACGCAGATCCATCAGCACGGATTGGAGGATGAAATTCGATACTAAAAATGATTTCTCCATTTGTCCGTTTCTTTCAATTATATATAAAAGACAAGTCCATAATTCGAAACCTACAAAAAATGGGCTCGCAACTTTAGAGCCTCGGAAAGGAATCAGACTTACTTGCACTGGGATAACAAGTCGTGAAATACATTTGTATCTCCTGCTGAGTAATTCATAAACATTTTTCCGGAATAAAATAAAAAATGGTCACTACTCATTTTATAGTCAGGTTTAAAAAATGCATCTTGCAAGAGGCCTTGCAACAAGCGCTCGCACTAATGTATCTTTGCAATGGACGAAAACAATCTTCGTTGTCATTTAGAGTGTAGGGACCTGGACCTGGAGCCTAGCTATGAGGGAAAGCGAGTTTCTCGCGCACGTTGCGCTTGTATTTTTCACGCGCGCCGGTTTCTGGTCCCGAGCAGGTCCACGGTTTGGCCTTAGAATTTCGCCCCCCCCCCTCCACTTCCATTTTCCCCCTTTTCTATCGCCATTCACTTCCCTCTCGATCGGTGACGACGCCTTTTATGAAAGGGCGCTCGGCTCGCTCACGCGGGCCCCACCGAGGTGGGGGGAAGGGGGGGTTCTGCGTCCGTTGAAAACATATCCTCTCTCCTACTCCCCCTCTTCTGTGGGTGCAGAATTGGGGGGAGGGTGGGGTAGGGGAAGAGCGAGAGAGAGCGAGAGTGTGTGTGTGTCAGGGATCGGGATAGAGTGAGGAGGAAATGTAAAGTATAGAATAAAAAAAAAATCGGGCGTGCAGAAGGAGTGTTTGGTATTGGACCCGCAGGCCTTGCTAACGAGGCGCGGCGCAGTGCCTGCACAATGAGCGTCAACCTCATAAAGACGCGCCTCAATACATCAACTTCGATTTTATTATTTTTCCGCGTTTTTTTTTTTTCAAGAACGCTGACCAGTAGCCAAGAGATTAGAAGGGCACAAAGTGTGATGCGAGCAGAAGTTGTTTTGTGGACTGCGGAATGGATTAGTCTTAGTCGCCTTGTGAAGCGAGTGTGGCAACGACGACTAAAAAACTCAAAACGGAAAAAAAACACGCAAAAATAACACCCAAAGTCGTGGACCTCATCGGACGCTGGAAGTCGAATAGCGAATAGACGATGTGTTCCACCGGCTATTGGTCAACTTGGCAACGTTGTAGAGCTTTCTGCTACAGTCGCTAAACACTGTTAGTGCAAATGTCAAGTATTATACATCATACAAAAAGACTTCCTTCTCCATCTGTAAGCTTAGTTTAGCATATGCTATGCTATGGAATTCGCTCAGTGAAACACGTCCAATAGGACACTTTGAATAGTTTTTTAATTAACATTTTCTTCACTGGTCAGGTCTTATTTTCGTCTTCGGCGGATATTCTCACCTGCCCACGGGCTCCGCGGCGGCGGTGCGGTGCGCTGTGAGGGGACGTCATGGCCGGGGGCCTCCGGGACGGCACGGGGTGCCCTTTAATTTAGAAGCCGCTCGAGTGTGAATTACGGGCCCCATCCCCCGTTAAAGAAAAAATAAAAATAATAATAGAAAAATAAAATACACGTCGCGCGTTAGAAGAAGAATGAGAGAGCGAGAGAGAAAGAAAGGGAGGTCAGGCCATGCCCTCTGTGCGAACAATTGAGAGCAGAGTGGCCGGGGGATCGAAAGGCAGCGGCGCTCATCACCGGGCGCCCGCCGAGTGCCGGGTAGGCAGTCCCGCCAGGCACCGCGGGCGTCGTGCTGCCTATGTCTGGGCGCTGTGCGCCTCTGACTCGCGGGCTTCACTCCTCTCTCTCTCTTCCTCTCTTTCTCCCTCTCTTCCTCTTTCTCTCTTTTCTCTCATTCGATCGTCCCTTTTCTCTCCCTCTTACCACTCTCTCACTCCCCTTCTCTCTCTCTCTCACTCTCCCCTCTCTCTCCCTCACTCTCCCCTCTCTCTCCCTCTCGAACCTCCCGTCGGTTCCTTCAGACTCGTCTCCTCCTCTTTCCGCTGCCATTCTCCCCGGGGCGCTTGGGCGCGAGCGCGGCGCCCCCGAACGATATTCAAATCAGGTAGGCCTTTACCCCCGGCCATAACAAGAAGGGCGGAATCAGCAACTAGATAACTAACTGAAACGGCGCTGGGCATTAGCAGGAGGAGGGTGAGGGCCGCGGGATGAGGGGGG
>NW_026267153.1:838810-843133 GCF_000697945.3 Frankliniella occidentalis
CCCCCTCCCCCGCTCCTATTCTGAACGCTGCTGCTGCGGTGTGTAGCCCCCCCCCCCCCCCCCCCTCCTCCTCTCTGGCGCCCGAGGCTATCTTAACGCCTAATGCACACAGCGCATCGCGAACACTTGACCTCCCCGCCCCGCTCCTCCACCCCGCTGACCTGGACCTGAAGAAGGCGCTTCGAGTGGGAGTGGTGAGTCGACCAGTTCGAATAGCCGCGGCTCTCAGAGAAAGGGGGTAAGGGGATGGAGAGCGGTCGAGGCCCACTGTCCTTCATATAAAGACGACATGACGACGCCATCTATATAGTGTCCACAGCGGGCGCCCCGCCCCACCCCGCCCCATCCCGCCCCGCCACGCCCTGGCCCCGGGGCAATGTGCATTGCCAGGGCCCGGCGCCACGGCGCGCCACTCAGCAGAGCTCCACGCCCCGGCAAAGCAAACGTTTCGTGTCCTCAATTTCCGGCCGTTCCTCCCGACCATTCGTTCTGCCATAAGAAATAAGGCCTCCGCTGGGCCCCGTTGCCCCGGCGCTGTAGGCGGCGGGGCAGGGCGGAGCAGGGCGGAGCAGGGTGGAGCCAGGAGGCGGGGCGGGGGTGCGGCGGGCTCTGGCGGCGGCCGCGAGAACCACGGCGGCAAATTATATGCAGGGTTGAACTGTATAGAATGAAGAAGGTGTCATTCACCCCCGAAAATGTAGTCATCCAATTCAAGAACATATCCCCAAAGTTTAAGAAGCAATGTTCTTCTTTCAACCCTTTTTTATTTAACACGTTCTTTGCGGCCTGTTGCATTTGGGGGTTTTGGGGGCGTGACTACATAGTGGTCACGCCGCAGGGAACGTATTAATTTGCTTGTAAGAAGTGTAGATAGTCGGGTTGCCGCGTGGTTGCCGGTTATTGACGAGAAGACTCGCGAGCATTTTTGATGACGTCTTTATTTGAGTTTGATGTCAGGATACTTCCTAACTGATTCACACTGAATTTGTCAGCGTTTAAAATCTGACAAAAAAAATACGTTCACTGTTTTTTTAAAGGTATTGATCATTGCCATTATTGGCATTGAAAACGCCCTCAATGCCACTGGGTTGGCAATGAAGCGCCTTTTTGGCAATGAACAGCGTAATGGCAATAAGACAAAAATAAGACCTTTCCAGCGGCAATGAACCGATCATTGCCAACCCAACGGCAGTTTTCATTGCCAGCCCAATGGCAATGTTCTAAAAGTAACTTAAAATTAATTCGTTTTTTCATTGTTTGCCTCATTTTGGCATTAAATTATTGCCGACCTTTTGGCATTGAACGATCATAGCCGCCTGTTTGGCAGTGAACCGTCACTGCCGACATATTGGCAGTGAACCTTCACTGCCGATTTTTCGGCAATGAACCGTCAATGCCGGCACTTTGGCAATGAACGTTCAACGCCACAATATGGCAATGACTGAATAGCCAATAACTTAGAAGAAGTTCACAAACTGACATCCACTCATTGCCAAAATTGGCAATGAATATTGCCTTTGGACTGGCAATGAACCATCATTGCCGCTGGAAAGGTCTTACTTTTGTCTTATTGCCACTGCATGGTCATTGCCACAAAAGGTAGTACTTTCATTGCCATTGGAGGTACAGTGTTTGCATACAATTTGATTTGATTCGTTTCGCGCGCCCGAATGTGGATGGTTTCAGTTCCAGAAGAAATTTCTTTAGAAACTAATTTAACTGTATTTCACTGGAAACCCAAGTGTGTGAATGTCGCACACATTTTCTAGGAGAAATTCACACGTTTACCCCTTTCGTCGCCCCCGAACAAGAATAACGGATCTGAAAACCCCACGAGTGAAATAACCGATCTGCATACGCGTCATTTTTCGGTCGACTTTAGACGTTACCCAGCCGTCAACGAATGAAGTTTTTCAATTTCAGTTAACTACATCTTTTTCATGAAGACCTGTAGTGTCCATACACGTGCATATTGTTACTGAAATCAATGTTTATATGCGCTGTTAAGAGCTTCAAAGTTAACCCAAAATTTCGTGGTTTGCAGATCGGTTATTTCTCTCGTGGGGTTTTCAGATCCGTTATTCTTGTTCGGGGGCGACGCTTTGAGTGTACAAAAGGATATTCACACACCTGCAAGTGTGCGACATTCACACACTTGCGTTTCCTGTGTAACGCTAGAATCCGATTCGGTTTCCCGCCAAAAAATGTGAGGACGTTCGCTAGGTTCGTCTCTCGCTCTCCTCGCGCTCGGGGGAGCCTGCTCGTCCCCGTCCCCCACCACGCGACCAGCCGGGCCGGCGAGGCGACGCGACACTGAACAGCACTCCCTCGGAACGGCTGGCCGTGTGCACGGCGCGCGGCGTAGCGCGGTGGCATCAAAGTGTGGGGAAAGGGTTAGCGGCGGAAATAAAAAGGATACGGAAAGTCCCCTTTTCATCCTGGAAAGGGGGGAGTGGCCGGTGAGGGGCAGGGGGCTCTGGGCAGTCGGGTCAGTGTGGAGTGTGCGTGCGTGCGTGTTTGTATGTGAGCGCGCACTGATTCTACCAGTGGAACCTCAGGTGGGTACAAAAGCCTTCGTGAGTGGAAATTGTAGTAACCGCCACAAGGTAGATGTAAAAACTAACGCAGGACACGAAAACTTCCGCAGATTATGAATTCTGAAATATCGCCGCAAAAGGTGGAAACGCAAAAACACAGGTGCGCCGCGCGCGAATGTCGAAAATAACTTGAAGTATGGTGAGGTTGTATATGAAAACTTTGCCTGGTGGCCTGCTCACCGGAAAAGTCTGGGAAACCGGGAATAAGCACAATAAGAATAAGAACAACAGGTTATTCGTAATGCAAACCAACACTTTCGTAGCTTACGAAGGATGTTGAAGCGTTGTATTACGAACTAATTGTTCGTAATGCAAGCTGATTGTTCGTAAGTACCTTCCTAGCCTTACAACATTGAAAATGCTAGAGTCAGATATTTTACTCTCAGGAGAGTGAGATGAGTGACACAAAAAAGCTCACTCTCCTGAGAACGAGATATCTAACTCTCACTCAATTTGTGTCAGAATTTCCGATCCTCACCAAAAAGAGTGAGGTTTCCCAGTTCAATTCGGCGAGGTCAGGGAAATCTTCCTCTTTCAGAGTGAGAATTCGGTGCATATGACTCAAATAGGGTGAGCCTTAGTCATCGCTCTCAATGCGAGTGAGGCAAAATTGTCACACTAATTTCGAGCACGACACCTCACTCAAAGGTTTTCAGTGAAACAATTGCTTTGCAATACAAACGATTTGTTTGCAATACAAAGGATGTATATTGTTTGTAACGTTGCAAAGCATTGAGCTCGTCAGCATTTTACAATCAGCCGGGAATATGTAAAGGTACCGGGCAGCGGCAGGCTGGTTATGGGGACCGCACCCCTTTCTGGCAGCGGCACCTCTGAACTCGCCCCGCCCCCGCGCGTCCAGAACGCAGAAATTCCGGCCATGTTTCCAGTCGCCGCCGCCGTCCGGACGGTGTGCAGTATAAAACCACACACAATGCAGGCGCGGCTGGCACGAGCGCCCACACACGCCCACACACGCCCACACACGCCCCCCGCCGCGCCACAGCAGCCTGTCGGCAGGCCTCGCCCCTGTAATGAGATGGTGGTCGAATGGGTTGCCTAACTGTCCGGCGGTGCGGCGCGCGAGGGGTAGGGGGTCGGGAGGTGTAAACGGTTGAGAGGGGGTGAGAACTGGGGGCCGGGAGAGGAGAGGGCACAGGGGGGCTGAATCACCCGACCCGTATCACAGCCGATCGCGAGAGTGGGAGGCGCCCTGCATTCACAGAGAATCTCTCTCGCTCTTCTCTTCTTCTCCCTCTCACTCGCGCACATCATACATACACACACACACGTGGGTGCTCCTGAAGCCCAACCAATAACCTTTGCGCTGCTGCGGTACCTCCCCCAACCGCCATACCCACTTGCCCTGCATACCCCCGCCCAACACGCCCGATACAATACATCCGTGAATATGATTCTCTTTTCATGGCGCGCGTCGCGGGTCAAAACGCCACGGCGGAGGCAATGAGCGTCGGCCAGCCCATGTCTGGGTATAAAGAGCAGGGGGAGGAGGTACTTGGCTGCGCGGGGGACGCAGTGTGGTACGCTTCGCCACCCCTCTCTGTTTCCCCCCACCTTCGGCCCACGCGACGCACTTGGGGGGTACACAGCGGGTGTTGGTGGCGCCCCTCTGATCCCTACATACCCCCACCACCCTCCCCAATTTCACTGGCGCGTTGTTTATATTTGCGATTGGAAGAGGGGTAATCAAACCTGCGCGTAACCC
>NW_026267153.1:843208-844055 GCF_000697945.3 Frankliniella occidentalis
CCCTCTTCCCCTCCTTCCCTTCCCCCGCAACGCCCACTGTCCCAGCTCCCTGCGCGACCCTGCGGAGCTGCTCGGTCCCCCCCTTCGTATTCAGACAAAAGGCCCTGGCCCGCGGGCGCGGTGTGGAGCGCGGCGTAGCGGGTCGTGGCGTGGTTTGGAGTTGTGGTTTCACCGTACTCGTGCCCTGCAGGACAGAAAAGCTCGAAGCTCTTCCACGAAAGCCCATATGTTCGATTTTCACTAGTGGTACGCGGCTATTTCCCTGAATTATTCAAAGGTTGCTGCGGATAAACTTTTTCTCTATGTCTCTCTCCACTGTTTTTCGAATGGCGATGGTCATCGCCAATATCGGCAATCATCGTCGCTATTTTGTGACTATAAAGCGCATTTTGGCAATGAAAGCCCTTTGACGATAGGACATTTTCACTACCGCTCCAGTGGCAACGGGGTTGCCACGCGTCAGGATAATCAGTATAATCTGGATTATGTGAAGATTTTCAAATGTTGTCAGGATAATCAGGATAATTTCCAAAATACTTGTCGATGAAGGTATAGCCTTAAACGGCTATGATGGCTACTTACACGACCTTTTCTTCGTTCATTGCCAAAATATGGCTGTGGACATTTCAACTGGGTTGGTAAGGAGCGACTTTATCGCCAATAGAGTGGCATTAAAAATGTAGTATCGCCAATCGGGGTTCATTGCCCAGAAATAGAAATGGTTTCATCGCCAAATAAGAAATAGTGCCAGTCTGAGCAGTTAGGATATCAGCATGCCATTGGATCGTCTTGATCTGAACTAGTTCCGTGCTTCCTTCTCCTTCCAATTACGAAAATACGTAGTGTG
>NW_026267153.1:850990-851712 GCF_000697945.3 Frankliniella occidentalis
GGCCTGGAGGCACCCCGGGCGGGGAGGGGGCGGGGGTGACCGCGAGAGTGAATTGAAGCTGTGGTCAGCTGGAGGGGGAGGGGGGGAGGTCAGCGTCCTCGACGCTAAGTAGAGCGAGGGAGGGTGCGGTGCCTGTAGTTTGGGGTGTAAGGGCAACGGGGTATGGCTGGCGGGCTGTTACAGGCGCACCGAACCATCAGTTTGTTCAGCGATTCACTGTTTTTTGCCCGGCCCGACTAAACCGCGACGCTCCACGGGCGATAACGCTGCCCGATATCGATCTGTTTGGCGGCCTGGGCAGCACCGCCGCCTGGGGTTGTCTCCGGTGGCTGGTGACCCGGGCCCAAGGTCGGTCGGTCGGAGCTCATCTGCTAATGCGGTCTGTCTGTCTTTCTCTCCGTCCGTCATTTGCAGTTGCTTGCAGATAAATCTGTGCCGTAGTAGAGAATCATTATGAACGAAGGTGCAGGTAAGTGAAATTAAAGCAACCAAACTTTGTAAGTGTGGATACTGCGAGTTTTCCCTAAACTATGCCGCGCTCATCTCCCATCTACACCCCCTTCTCTCTCTCCCCCCCCCCCTCTCTCTCTGCTCGCGATGGCAGATTTATTAGCGCCAGTGCCGCGTGAGTGGCGCCTTGCGAGTGGGAGAGTCAATATCACGCACTCCTCCGGGGGAGTCCCCGAGCGGGGCCCGCCTGACTAGTGTCGCCCTATAACTTA
>NW_026267153.1:851772-855633 GCF_000697945.3 Frankliniella occidentalis
CCCCTCCGCCTCCACCAGCCTGCGTCGGCCGACCTCAACAGAGGAAATGTTGCCAGAAAAGTGGTGGGGAAAAACGCCCAACACGCAGAGCTGTGTAGAACGGTTGGTGCACACCTAATAGGCAACATCTGTTTACTCATGCAGACGGTTTCCCAAGGAGGCAGAAATAGATACCGTTCGCACTGAACACTCTGTCTGCAGATCGGTTTTTTGTGTCATACTTAAGAATTTCGCCAACAAGCAACACTGATACGTACTTTATACTGCGGCATTGCCTGCTTCCTAGCATACCGACCTGTAGTTCAAGTAGAGTTGGAACACGCGGAGTTGTGGGTTCGATTCCCACGCACGGGTGGGGCAGGTCCCCCTTTTCCTCGCTTGTTTCGTTTTCAAAATCAATGTGTCTAAGGAAGAGTAAGGACTCGGCAGGCAGCCTTCGCCGTGACGCCGTACCCGCGCGCGTTCAGTGGGGCACTAAGTAGTGGCGCGAAGTTTCGTGCTTCGAATCTCTGTCAAAATATATTTTTCCTCGGGCCATACGAAAGGGGATTGGTGAGGGCCGACAGTGTTCATTCCACTGGAATGTTTTTGGCCTGTCAGATCAATTTTTATAAAAAAAGGAAAGCGGGGAAGAAAAAAAAGTGTGCCTCACCCGTATCTGTGACTGGCCCCGCGCAGCTAATGAAAGCTACTTAAACGGATTGAAGAGGACTTTGGTTGTTGGACTTACGGGTGTCGCAAGGTGAGCAAGACTGAAACCCAGATTCAGAGGCCTTACCATCAGGGGTACGCGGGATTCGAACTGAGCTGTCTTTTGCGCCTGCTTAATAGGCAACATCTGTATACTCGTGCAGACGGTTTCCCAAGGTGGCAGACAACACCGTTCGCATTGAGCACTCTGTCTGCAGATCGGTTTTTGTGACATACCTTTTAATTTCGGCAGCAAGCAACACTGATACGCATTACTCCGCCGAATTCGTTCTTGCTTTGCACATCGTCTGCACAGACGCTTTAGCAATATAACGACAAGTCTAACCAACGAAAGGTGGAAAGTCCTTGAATGTCCTGGAAATTTGGTTGGACTGTCCTCCTGGAAAATTGTATTTATTGAATTAGATGAAATGTTCACTTTAAATTTTATATCTAGTTATGAATTTTCGAATCCTGATATGACGATGTGGAAATTCACATAAGTTTGTAATCCTCTCCTAAGTAAGGCGTGAATTTTCAAATAATTTTTAACATATTATCGTTAAGCCTCTCGAGTCTCTAATATTTCATTGTAAATGGTCATGGAAGTTTTGAAAATTTAGTCCTGAAATTCCTGGGGGAAAAAACTGGAAAACGCCAGGAGCCAGAATGTGGGAACCATGATGGAGCCGCTTTCCGCCGCCCTTTGAGGCTGGTGGGCGGGGGAGCAAGTGGGGGGCGGTGGTGGCCCCCTGGCGCCCCGCTTGGCGCCGCCGCGGCCTCGGCGGCCTCCTCCGGGTCTCGTCGCGCGTCTCATTCACTCACGCCGCCCATTCACAGGGGCTAAATGACGACGCAGAGGCCGCAGGCAGCCGGGGCCGAGGCCGCATTGACGCCAAAACAAAAAATACACAGTCACACACACGCACACACAAACACACACTCACAAAAAACACGGGAAAACGGACGAAAAATATAGAGAGTGGGGAGGGAGAGGGAGAATGACGCGGCCTGCTAGACTTACGGTCTAACTGCCGCGCGTACACGGCGGACAGTAATTTGACGGTAATCCGCTGGGGAAGGGGGAAGGGGGGGGGGGGCGGCGCGCGTGTCGCGAGGAAAGTGGGGACCATTGCGTTGTGTTTGCGTATTGCGAGCGCGTGTTGTTACTTTGTACGGGACAAAAACACAAACACACACACACACACACACACACTACCGCGCACGCGCACAGAGACACACACACACACACACACACACACAGCACCGCGCACACACAGACACTCACATGACGGCGGCCACATCGCTGGTGTCAGCGAAACATGGCGTTATGAAAATGGAACATACGCGGGACCGCCCGGCCGGCTGAAGAATAATATGAGAATGGACAACCTAGTGGCGGGCCGTAGCCCGCACTGCGCCCCGCTGAGCCCAACACCGCCACGCCACGCCCCGTCGCGGCCCGCCACCAGGGAGCGCGGCCATGGGGGACCTGGGCCGGCCGACCACCATAGGGGAGCAGTATGGGGAAGGTCATGGGGGAGTGGTAAAAGTCATGGGTGTCGTGCGGGAGCGGGAGAAGGGTATGGGGGGGAGGGGGGGATCATAACATAGTCAACGAGAACACGGCACGGTCAGCAAGTTGACCGTCCCCGACTCGGCCGCCGCCGCCGCCACCCCCCGGCCACCCCCGAGGCTGCGCGCGGACAAGACGCATCGCGCCAAGCGTGCTAAGTCAGCTCTGAAACAGACAAATGCGGGGATGAGCAGACAGAGACGAATCGCGACACCAGGGCTCCTTTCCCCCCTTCCTCTCTCCCTTCTCTCCATCCCTTTCCCCCTGCCTTTCTCTCCGTCTCTCCCTGTCTCTGCCCAGCTAGCTGCGCTGTGGTCTGGCCCGGTTGTCAGGTGGTGTATGGAAGCGGGGTTGCCTACTCGACAAGAGCATTCAACAGGCAGTGTAGTTACTGGTGCATAACACGAATGAAACAAAAATACAACATTCCTTTTTCAATGCAAATTCTACTGTAATTTACATTTGTGTTTTCAGGCCAATATTCCACTGTTTCTTACACCCCCAATGGCTCAATCGCCCTGAAATCTTCAATACTCTTGCTTGAGTGTAGATTATTATTCTATCGTCACATTTTTTGTATCAGAAAGAATTTCACACCAAAAGGAGCACACCCCCCAAGCTCTCACCTCCCACTGCTTTTTTACGCTTTTTTCCAACACTTGGTTCTTGGAACCTCAGAGGAGGGTTTCAAGGAGAGTTCTTTTTTGGTCCAAGTACGGCCTGGCCCTTTTCAAACCAAAGGAATAACATCGGGTGTGTGAAGTGGCAATATATTCTTTACTCGTTTCTATGTTACGAGTGCAGGTGTAGGTATTATAAGAGATAAAATCACAATCTACCGCTAAGTATACTGAAGTTCCCCCCCCCCCCTCCCCTTCCCGCGTCTGATGATGTGGATGCGGGTGGGAGAAGTATCGACGATGCACCGCAGAGATAATAAATATGTTTTCTCAGGGCGCGGGGCCGCCAGCGTGTACACCACCAACAACAAGAAGAGGGTCGGGAGGACGACGGGGAGGAGGGGCAAGAAAAAGCTGGAATAACGTGATTGGGCGCCGTGATAGATTCGGCCCGGTCGTGTCTACCATATCACAGTCTCTCTCTCTCTCTCTCTCTCTCTCTCTCTCTCTCTCTCTCTCTCCCTCTCCCTCTCCCTCTCCCTCTCCCTCTCCCTCTCTGACATGCGAGGGCAAACATAAATCTCCAAGGCCGCAGTCCAGCGCTCCTCCCTGCCGAAATCTGCCGCTGGATATGAAGTGCGAGTGGCAGGGAGGAGGGTCTCTCCCCTCTCTCCCTCCCCCCTCTCTCTCTGACCAGTAGTACGACAAACCGCCGCCAGGTCGCGCCGCACCAACGCAAGGGCAAAATTAAATTTACTTTTTATCTTCATTTGTTTTTGTTTTTTTATTCCTGGCGTGTGCGCTGCCGGCCGCTGCCGCTGCCGCTCCCCCCGGGACGGGTCGGGGCGGCCCTGGGCCTGTGGACACCTCCCGACCCCATCCCCTGGTGACAGCCGGCGGGGTCGCCCAGGGCAGAGGAGACGGTATTTCACCGTTTACATCCCTCCACCTCCACGCTGCCCCCTCGCCCCCCCC
>NW_026267153.1:855683-872708 GCF_000697945.3 Frankliniella occidentalis
AACTCTCCTTTCCACCCCTCACCCCAACCTCCTCTTCCACCATAACCTCAAATTATTAATTGTTTCCATACGCTCGCTGCGATATCCATCGAAACTTCTCCGTCCCCGCGCATAGCAGCTCTCTATTCCGCTCCCCCCGTCTCTCTTTTTATATAATATGTTGAGTTTTTTTCCCGCGCCGCGCCCCTCGGGCCCTGCGAGTCGTAAACAATATAACAAACAGGGTAGCAGGCACACAGGCCACGTCATATTTTGTCCAGGGAATGAATCGTCGTCGTCGGGCCGGCGGCAGCAGCAGGGGCCCTGCGCCCCCACGGGAGGGGGCGGGGAGCGCCACCTGGTCACACGTGCCCCGCCACGCCCCAGGAATGCTACGGACGGTGTGCTGCCCGTCCATCACTCGAGACTCTCGGCGACGCACTACGATGTCCTCCCCTGTCCCTGTCCTTCCCTCCCTCCCCCCTTCCAGCCCTAATATGAACACAACACCTCTGGGAGCCCTGCGCTGCACAGTGTGCGCCCCGCAGGCGCGCGCGCCCGCTGCAGACGCAAGCAGGCCCTGCCGATGCACGCCTCGCCCCTCCCCCCTCCTTCCCCGACGTATTGCCAACCTAACGGTCCTCTATTAACTGTCCCCTAATTGCAGTACGAGTCTCAGGTGCCGTCGTGTGCCGCACCCCCTGCACCCCCCTCAGGCAGGCTGCCAGGGCTGCCGGAGGAGGGTGCACGCTGCAGCGCTGCCAACTGCGCGGTGCAGCCCGTCGTGGTCGGGGCGCGGCTGCAGCTCGCTTTTGTTGTCAGCGGGCGGGTTGGCAGCGCTGCCACTATACTTTCAGCAGCGGGTTGATGTTAATGTACGAGCGTTTGCGGCGTCACGTTGTCGCCCTGCCGTCGCTGCGATCGTGTCCAGTGAAATGGCGCCGCATTCCGTCCGCGCCAGCAGGGATGGACCGATCCATAGTACAGTCTGCAGCGGAATGCAGTGCAGCAGGACCGCCCTCGCGCTGTCCCCTCCTCCCCCCTCCCCCACCCCCCATATAGCCGGTTTTGCCGACTCACCGTGAGGGCAAAGGGGTGCGTGGTGTGCTCCGGCACTAGTGTACGTGGGAAAGGAATGCGGGGGGAATATAGAGCCCGTCTGCCCTTCATGCATTTTTACACATAAAAGAAAAACGAAAACAAGTAAACCGCTTCATCGTGAACGTATTTTTGACATGCATGCAGTAGCCCTCTATCTTTCACTATCGAACAAATAATTTCCTCATTCGGAAAACCGTCCAGTTCACGAAAAATATAAACCGCGATAAAGCCAAGAACAAATTTTGTCAACCGACTTTAGATTGAGTTACGTTGCCTTGTCGATGTGAGAGTGATTTGGTTTGATTCCATTCTGATTAGTTTGATCGTATTTAGCTCAAAATTGGGGTTCACAAACTTCAATAGTTTCAGAAAGTAACTGATAAAATTGACTCTCTTGCTGAGATGAGGATTGATGTGGAATGAATTAAGTAAATACCCTGCTAGTTTGAAGTCTGGACCAAGAATGACTTTATTTGGTGAAAATAGCAAACAGGGGGCGACAACAGTGCAGCCAACATCAAAAGTAAAAAACATCGTACTTGTTGCCAACATAAGGCGAGATCACACTAAAAATTCAACAGTAACTTTTCTTACTAAATCCCTTTCCTCAGCCATACATACTGAGAAATAGATTTCGCCAGTGTTCAAAAAAAGGGCATGTGATACGAAAAAAACACCAAAAAATGGCGCGATATGTTGGTCGTTTGTGTCGCACACTTTCCAGTCGGTCGCGCAATACTTCTATTTGTGGAGTGTGGGGCCATTTCTGCGTTCTCCATGCGCACGTCGGGGCCGCGCGGCAGCGGGTCCCTGCGACACCCCGCCGTCCATCACCCCCATCCCCTCCAACCCCTTCCCCGGCCCCTCCAGCCCCGCCCCTGGAGGCCGAGAGGACAGTCGGCCCAATGGTGCGGGAGAGTCGTAGAGCGCCAGGGCCTCGACGACCACCTTCATTACCAACAATTTTTCAGTCGTCGTGTACAGGGGCCGCTTGCCACGGCCGAGGCCCCGCGGTCCGGGTGACTGAACGGGCTCAAGGGGATCCCGCCGGAGGAGGCGCTGGGGGAGGAGCGATTCTGTCAGGACATTATGGACATTCGACAGTCTGTCCCCTTGCCTTCTCCTCTGCCCCCCTCCTCGTTTTTATGGCGCAATGCCAATATTTTATTCCACTTTGAGGTGAACGACAATTTACGGCCCTCATGACCCGAGCTGCTCCGGCGGCGATCTGCTTCCCTGCTTCCCCCGGCGGCCGCTCACGGCGCCACCGCCTCGCGCGTGTGCGCGTACCCCTCGTCCTGCCCCTCCCGCACCTCATGTCATATCTAGGACCAGGAGGGTGGGAGGGGGAGCTGCCAACAAACTAGAGGAGGGGGCTGGGGGTGAGGGGTCCGGGGCGGCGGTGGTGGGGGTGTTCTCGCACTAAATCTCATCCGGATAGGTGGGGCACGTAGAGGCAGCGTATGCCATATGGTCACCATTAGAGCACGTCCGGTGAATCCAAAATGGAGGACGATATGGGGAGAAGGGGGAGTGGGGGACGTACGTGGCGTGGAGATGGAGCCCAACCGGCAGGCAGGCCCGGCCGGCCGGGGGAAGATGGCCAGGGAAATCAAGGCGAAAGACAACCATCAAGGCCGACGTTGCTGGGATCATTTGCCAATGCACACTCGGCATCCTTTTTTTGGTTTATCTTTGACTCTTCGTGGTATCGGACCATGTCGCATTGCCCGCAGATGACTGCTCCGATAACTGTATTTATAGCTCATCCGACTGAAATTCTCTTACTTTAAGAAGCGGTCACAGTGGACGTCGGGAAGCTCGGTGTGGAGGTCGTCGAGAGTCGCGGAGGTGGCTGGCCTCGCGGCATTATCACGCTCTAAATTTATTCGCGAACAGAAGTTGGCCTCTGCAAGTTTTTGCGATAAGCCTTATCTCCCGTGCGCCTGCCCGTGTCTAGCGCTGGGCCCGGCCGGCAGTGCGGTGTCAGGAGAGTCCACTGCACCTATGAATCTCCCCCTTGTCAAAATTGGAGAGAGAAAACGGGGGAGAGGGACAGAAAGTGAGAGGCGAAAGTTGGGCAAGACAATCCGTCATTTGCCTCAATCGCTCGAGGCCAGAATTTTTTTTACCGTTTTTCTAGCCGATGCCGTCGCCGCCTAGTCGCTAGTGACCTTCAGTGTAAATAGTTTACCCCCTCCTCTAACTTGTGACACTATAGACTTCTTTATTAATTACCACTCAGCCTCGCACCACTGTCACACTGACAGAAAACCTGCAGTCAGTGTAAAATCCAACGTCGTACTTGTAATTCAATTTTAAACTGTTATCACCTCTCCTACACTTTACTATGACAATTTTACAATTTTAAAATGAAAATATTTGATTGCTCCAAACGAATTGTAGATTTGTTTTACCTTGCATCCCTTTCTAGTTGTGTCTTTATATTGTTTGAACACGCGTCACCAGCAGCACAGTGTGAGGGTCTCTATGTCTGTACAGGCCTCTCCCGTGCGCCGCGCACTGCTCTTTGACACTACTGCAACCGCGTTGAACGGATCGATCAAGAGTGCCAAGAGCAGACCAAGGCGGGTACAGCACTAAGTGCCCTGCAGTGTGTTTGCTCAGCTGGTCAACAACTATGGTGCGCCCGCGCCACTCCTGCTGTTACTACTCTACTACTACTACGCCGGCACCACCGCCACCCTTGCTCCCCGCTCCCCCTGGGAGCCTGAGCTTGCCTGGCCGGCGGCTGCAACTCTAAGATTTATTACACGTGTGCGCCTACCAAGCAGCGGGGCTGCCCCTACTCCTGCCCCTGCTGGTGGCCGGCGTGATTTCAGAAAGCCGAGAGCCTGTGTGTGCACCGTGAGAGGCTCAGAGACCGGCAGCAGGACCCACCTGGTCTCTACCTCGCTCCTCTATAAAGTCTTCACTTCAGTACAGTAAAACTTATCGCAGAAAGCTGTCTATAATATGAAGAGCACGTGTGTGCCCGTCAAACACATTTTAGTGCGAGCCAATTTGGCATTTATTAAAGTTGAAGTGTGTGTACCAGAGTCGTCATTCATAAGAGCACTGGTCTCCACCTCTATAATCTTCAGCACGTCATTTCAAAAACTCGGTGAAATATTATCCTGCAGCGTTTACATCTTCTATGAGGAACTACGTGGACCTGCAGAGAGAACGTGGGAGGAAAATGCTCAAAATAGGGTATACCATAGTCACACACAAGAAAGTCAATGCCTGTAACATGCACGATAAATGTATACTTGAATGTTTTTGTGCAAATGTTCGAGCTAACTTAAACCTACATTTAGTGCACGATTTTGTGCGCAAGGATGCATGATTTCGCACAAAGGAATGCCTAAAAAAAGTAAGTGTAGAAGTAGAAAGGTGTTCAAAAAATTTGATTGTTAAAATCTCTGCGAGTAAAAGACACAAATCTAGTTAGTGTGTTGCGGTCTAGCTCTTGCAAGTACCCAATTTCTGGTTGCCCCGCTTGCTCCGACGACCGGACACTTATAGTTCTCAGCCAGAAACATTTTTCTCAGTGCGGCCGCTCCCTTGCTGGCGCCGGCTCAGGCGCAATTGGCCTTGGCCCGGGATAGAGGAGGTGTGTAAGTGAAGCCCTGCGTGTAAAGCCCGTTTTTTTTGGAACCGTTTTGAGTCCCACCATGGCGGACAGGACCGTTTCGGCTTACCGTTCTGTCACCCGTGAACAAGCCCCCCTCTCCCTCCCCCCCCCCCCCCCCCCCCCCCCCCCCCCCCCCCCCCCCCCCCCCCCCCCCCCCCCCCCCCCCCCCCCCCCCCCCCCCCCCCCCCCCCCCTCCTCGCCTTCCTCCACTTTCACCCACACGGACCATAATTCTTTGTCACCATTAGTTTTGTCCACGCAATTGGGAACGCTGGCCAGGAAAGGTACCCCCCTCTTTTCTCTTCCCCCTCCTACTTCCCCTCTTCTCGCCACACACTGACAGAAAATGATAATAATACTAATTTCAGGGTTGTTATTAATAATTAATGGGCCGAAACGATTTCGATTAATTCTTCTTGACGGCCTCTCTCTCCCCACCGAGGCAAAAACAGACGACTTTGTTTTACTTTCATGTAGTTTGTTGTATAACAGAAAAAAAAGGCACGTTTATTTCCTTTTTTCTAGCAATAACACATACCCTGCGGGTCCCCGTGGGCACCAAACTACACTACACGGGGAGACACATGCCAATCGCTGGTAATGAATCACCTGCCACGCCGCGCCGCGCCTCCACCGCCCTCGTGGAACCAATCGAGCAAGAACATACTTCCACTCTTTTATTTAGCACAGCGGACAGTCGAAATTGAAAGAATGAAATGGGGAAAAAAATCTAATCAGGCGTCGAATGGACCTCCGTACTCCGTACCGCCACCACCATTGGTTTGTTGGTGAGGGTCTATCGATGTGTGTGTGTGTGTGTGTGTGTGTGTGTCTTTGAATGACCAGGCACACGTAGTCAGTGAACCTATTCCCGAAGCTTATTTCCAGCGTTCTTGTTGGGTTTGCGCCGGTCGGAGTGTACAGCGGGGCTCGCACGCCGCTATTGGTCACGTGTTTAAACTAAACCGCACGCGAGGGGGCGGGGGGGGGGGGCAGGTTTGCCTATTATGCACTAAGTACGCAACCCGCCTTCGCGTCTGCATGCGGTTGTAACCTAAAAGATGTGGGCTCATGGGCCAACCTATACGGCTGACATTCAGTTATGGATGACCGTTTATTAAAGAGGCTGACCATTTGGTCCATCCATTGGAAAGCTCAGATGAATATTTTCGCCACACTTAAAAGTCTGCTCTTTTGTACTCAGAGACTAAACTTGTTACACACATTTTGTTACGAAACTTTCCTTAAATTTGGCATTTATAAATGAGGTCTACTTCCACAGAATAGAATTGTGGAAAATTAAATGACATTGCAACATTTTAACCTGCCATATTGTGTAGTACTTTTCCTCGTGTGTATTTCAACGTATTTTTCTGCACGTGGCGTTTTAGAGGGAGAGAGTAGATGGAGAGAGGGGAAGGGGGGCTGCACGTTGTCCCTGCCGAATCGCGGGTCCCGTCTGTGAATAGGAGCCCAGGGGGTTAGCCGTCACGGCAAAGGTGGTCTAATTCGCGGTGCGACGACGCACTTACGTAATATTTATGCTCCGTAATGACCCCTCCCCTAACCATGCAATGTACTCACCTCTGGTGTACTTTCTCCTCCCGTTTTATACGCAATTTTTTAAAACACGTTCCCTGCCCCTGCACCAGCTCTTAATGCTATATTTTTTGCCCGCGCTCATCAGCAACACAACTATATATTATTTCTTAGTAAAGAGAAAAAGCAACTCCAGTTTTATAATTCCCTGAAACGATGCCATGCTTTTTGTATGTGCGTGTGTCATGTGCTACTCGTTCGTGCGTTGAACGGATTGACTGAGTGGTGTGGTGATGTTTGCACTGAAAACTGTGTAATGACGCATGTCGATCGGTAGAAGATGACGCGGCGCATTTTAGTTTTTGTGGAATATATTCGAAGTGAGCTCTCAGATTTAATTTTCGAAAGCAGCATCGGATTTTCTGTAAAATTGCTGATCAAACAAGCCTACATGTGAAAGAGTTCGGAGAACAAATAGCAACATTGTAAAAGACGTTAACATGCATGTTCTTAGAGAACCTTTGTTCAGAACCGTATCACACGTGGGCTCGTTTGATCGGAAATTTTTCGAAGAATTCGATGGTGCTTCCAGAAATGAAATCTGAGACCTCAATTAGAATTTTATTTCACTAAAACTGAAATACGCGTTGCGTTATAATCTAGTGATCGACATGCGTCATTACTCAGTTTTCAGTGTGGTGGTGAGAATGATATCAGTGCGTGTGTGGGAGGGGTGCTGCTGTAAAGGGAGAGGTGGCGGACACTTTGTTGACGGCAAGGGTACATTGAACCGTCGATGCTTTAGGGGCCTTCTATTCCCGCTCGTCCCAACATAGCCGAGAGGACAGAGACGGTAGTGCTGCCACCACCAGCTTTCCAGCATCAGTGTTCGCGCACATGTCAAACTAGCTACAGACGATAGATACATCGTCGTGTACTGAAACTCGAAGTGAATGTCACTCACGACCTGCAGGTGTGCGACAAAATATTCGTACAACAAAATTAATCTAGAAACTGTTCTTACCGAAATTATTCTAACTGCCAGTTGAAGTGTAGAGCTCGGTGACCAACGCTCTATGAATCAAAATAAAATGTTCCAATTGTTTTGAAACATAGGTCAAATTAAAATTTGCCTTATTATAGCAATGTTTTAATCATTGTATATTATTCGTTTTTCAACTTTTTACCCTCAGTAGATTTTTGTTTTTATTATTCTCTGCTATTTTTTTCTGTTTCAGAAGCGAATTGACAAGAGTGGCACGGGCCGGCAGTCGATCCATGGTGCGCAGTGACGTGATATATCCAGGCGTGCCTTTGAGGCTGTCCATCACCGCTGGGCAGGCCACGCCACTGCTCGTCTAGCAGCATTGCGAACGCGCAGTCAGCAGCCAGGAACACGCGCTATGGGAGCCATCGGACATATTTGTAAGTTTCATACATCATTTTAAAACTTTGGCTCATGACTTACACCCCTACCCCTCTACGTAAAGAAAACATTGTCACTCCGCTATGCCTACTGTGCTTTTCGTCCTCTTTTGGTGAATTAATTTACCTTTCGGCTGATGACCAAAGGTAAGGTCGCCCTGTTGGGTAGTGGGCCTGTTTGCAGCGTACTGCTGATGTAACAGTCGTCTGTCCGCCGCAGCGTCGGTCTTTGCGAATCCGTATAAACACGCCAACTCTGCCGAAGCTGGCTGATTCCTGGCTGGCGATGCCGGGGCTCCGACGCCACGCCACACCTAAGCCCGCCGGGTCACGAGACCGGCCAGTTCGACTCCGACACCAGAAACACGGACCCAGGACTTGTGGCATTGTTGACAGAGAAGCATTTGCAAACTCGAACAATATTCGTTTACATTCATGCTACCGCTTAAACTACGCGAAAACTGCGCTAAAATCCCCTATTGTGACGGCGTTTTGGTGTCTCTTCGAATGAATGGTGCTCAAAGTTCTAAGATTATGCATTTGAAAGACCAGGATAACTGTCGTTTTATTGTGTCAATTGCCACAATTCGCATTAATGCGCGAAGAGTCCACCACCGTTACTCGTGTGTACCCAAAGAAAATTACTTGCGCACAACTCATCAGTACTCGCCTTTACTCATCATTACTCGCCATTACTCGCAACTGTTTTTGCAAATTACACGTGGAATACTCGCAATTATTCGCCAATGCGTCGGTCCCGAGGGGTACATCACTCCGATTCTGGGCGTACACCTACTTTTAGTCGATTTTTTTGGGCCGTGACTTTTTGACTTTTTTTGACTTTTTTTGTACTTTTATTTGACTTTTTTTTGACTTTTTGATCAAATTTATTTGACTTTTATGATTTTTTCCCTGCTATTTTTTTTAAATAAGGGAGAGTTGTAATTTTTCGGCTAGTAATAAGGTTTTTCCAAGACTTTTTGGTACTATTTATAGCATGAATCGAATAAGAAGAAAATTCGTAATCAGAGTACACCCCCTAAGTAAGAAGAACAAGGTATTTTCAGTATTTACGTTTTTTGGTGAAGAAATCCCATGAAATCCGATAATTTTATTTTTCTCTCTTCACCCACCACCCACCCACCCCCCTCCATCTTTAAAAGACAGTGATCTAGGACTTTCCGATACAATCACAGTTCCGTAGCTTTTTGGCCCCTTACAGGCAGATATTGCACTCGCATGTTGACTTTCTGTTGACTTTTTCAGTGCCTTTTCTCTGACTTCTCGTCGACTTCTCGTCGACTTTCATTGACTTTTTTTTGACTTTATTTTTGACTTTTCAAATGACTTTTTGACTTTATCTTGACTTTTTTCTTGACTTTTTTAAGCGCGTACACCTACTTTTAAGAGTGGTGTACCCCTCGGTCGGTCCTTACTACTCGCACAAAACTCGTCAATACTCACGAATACTCGCCGGTGCTCACGGTGCTCACCAATACTCGCCTTTACTCAAAATACTTTTGTGTACACTTGGTAAGGGAGTGGAGAACCCCTCGGCCATACATGTGGTCAAGTTGGACTAAGGTGCTAACCTACCGCAGCAGGGAGTGACGTGCAAATTTTCCCTGTGCCGATCAGACTTCATTGTAGAGTCGTTTGGCGCGCGATTCTGTGTTAGGGTGTATTGATGCCCTTCCATGCGTTCTCTATAGGCGCCCGCCTATCTCTCGGTTGCTCGATCTGTCCTTCTCTTTCTATCTTTCTATCTCGCTTTCTCCCGCCCTCTCTCTTTCCCTCTCCTTCCTTTCCTTCAGCTCGCTTTAAGGATCGAAGGGCGGTCGAATAAAAATTGGAATTTTATTGGAGGCACAAGCTCGCCAAGTTCAGTGGTGTGTAAATCTTGTGATGGGAGGAGAGGGGGCAGGAATGAAGGGCGGCCTTGGAGGGAGGGGGAGGGGGGGGGCACGAGAGAGCGGACAGGACAGCAAGTCGGACCGGGCGACAGAACCGGCCAGCAGACCTAATAACCAAATGCACACCAAATACATAGATGCTTGCTTAGCACCGACGACTCTTTGTTGCTCCAACCTGACAGCTGAGCTATCCTCTATGTAACAGTCTGTGCACTGCACTGCTGGAGAGCCGTTAGTTACGCCTCAGTGCAGGTGTAACAACACTGCTTTGGGAGCTGCATGTTCTGTTTGTTCACCGGTCGATTTGTTCGTCTCCCCAACACACGTGAACTTAATTTACTTTCCGCGTATCTCGCTCCGCACAACTGTGTACCTGCAGTTTTGCAGTCCTCACTCCCCCCATTCACCTTTTCGCGCCCGTCGTTCCCCCTTCCTTATTCCACGTCCGTAATGCACGCTGCACACTGCCGCCAAAGTGCGTAGTGTTGTCTAGTCATGGCTAGAACTGTTATTTCGTTATTTCGGCAGCCGCTCCTCAACCCCCCCCCCTCCTTTTCCCATCTCCCTCTTACTCTCTGTCTCTCTCATCTTTCAGCGTCTCTTTTACGCTCCCCTTCCCTCTTTCCCATCTCTCTTACTCCCCTCGCGGTGGTGCTCTTCTTCGCCCGCCGAGAGAGAGGGGCGGGAGCGGGCGGGAAAGGGCGTGCTGGCGCTAAAGGGGGGTGGGGGTATATGAGCCGACTGATGTGTACCTAGAGGGGGTGCGCGGCCGCGGTAATACGCAATTCAACATAACGTTATGAGCGTTACAGCGCCGGCGCAGCGCCGCCAAAACTTGGACCTCCATCATTTCTTGCTTTCTCGTCCATTTCCTCTCGCTTCCTTCTGTGGCTCCTCTTCCCTTTCCCCCGCGGCTCCTTTTGTTTCCCTGCCTTTCCATCGTTGAACTTGCGCGAGCGCGAGCGCGGTCCCTCTCTTAGAGAAAGGCTTAGGGAGAAGGGCAGTGTTAAAAGGGGAGCACGATCAGACGAGAAAGAAAAGGGGGGGGGGGGTAAGGTTGCGACGGGCTTGTGACAAGAGAAAAGGGATTTGACCTCAACGGTGCGGCCGAGGGCACGAAAGTGTCTGTCCGGCTTCCTGAATGCGAGATGGGAGGGGCCGGGCTGGGTCACGGAGCGGCCTGCCTTCCTGTTCGGAAAGCCTCCCCTATTGGAGGTCTACCGGGTCTCCCCCCCCCCCCCCCCCCCCACCCCCCCCCCCCCCCCCTCCCCCTAATGAGTGCGACGGAGACGGACTACCGGCTCATCCCAAATGTGTTGGAGCTTACGCCCGGTGGCCCGGCGCAGGTCAGCCAGGCAGGCATATCAAACGACGGGGATATAATGCAATTGGATTTCGAGTCCGATAGTGCGTGAGATGGAGCACACCCTGTCAGAAAGGGGAGGAGAGGGGGTGAGAAAGTCACTGGGAAAGATGAGAGAGAGCGCGGCAGGTCGTCGTATAACCGGGCTATGTGCGATTCCGTCATTCCTTTGCCAAGCGCGCACTGTTAAAAGCTTACGGTGGATTTCACCGTAAGTTACGGTGAACCCTGCAGCACTGTAGCTTACAGTGAACCTTGCAGCACTGTAGCTTACGGTGAATTTCGCCGTAAGTTACGGTGGCTGGCACTGTAAGCTCACCCAGAAAAGCGTGTTGTCGGCCCAAGAAATGTTCTTGAGAAATCGATTTCTCAAGAATATTTCTTGGGCCAAGAACACGCTTTTCTGGGTGCTTACGGTGCACCGCGGTGCCAATCACCGTAGCTTACAGTGAAATTCACCGTAGGCTCAGAGCTGCAGGGTTCGCTGTAACTTACGGTGAATTTCACCGTATGCTTTAAACAGTTCGATGTGACGCTAACTTTTAATGTTTGTTTGACGGGGTTGAAGACACTTTTCGAGTCTCTCTGTCTCCAGGGTGGTGCGGCGGTCAGGCGGGCCTAGGCGGGCTGGCGTCCAGACCCAGCGGCCTGTGCGCCAGGGCGGGGCCGACCCCCTGTTATATGAGCCGGGTCCCTGGAACCAGTAATTTGTCACGGCTTGGCCAGGAAGCGACTGTGACTGCTGCGGCCCGACCAGTCCGGGCCACGCCACGACCGCCTTTCTTCTGGAACAGGGCACGCTAAGACGACAGTGTGAGACCACGAGCGAGGTCTCACCAAGATTACATCACAAACGCGATGGGGAAGGGGGGGGGGTAAGAAATTTTTCTGCGCATTTTAAAATTTGACTTGCCTCCGTCCTTTTTTCTGACTGTGGCTGTGGCTAGGCAGAGGGTTTAAGTTAAGGGAGAGGGGCAAGGGGAGGAGGGAGCGGATCCGTGTATCTGTTTGGGAACACCGCTCCGTTGCAATCGGATTCCAAGAATACATTATGGACTTCAGATGGCGCGACATGGTGGTGGCCCCGCCCTCCTAAACCACACACTCCCCCACCCTCTTCTCTCTCTCTCTCTCTCTCTCTCTCTCTCTCACACACACACACACACACACAATAACACGAGCTGCTTGTACGTACGACTGCTCTGCGTGTACAGGGTGCGGGGAAGGTAATATAGGTGGGCACTACTGGATCCTTACACTGACTATACCTCGGGCAGGCTGACACTACCGGAAACGAAAAGGGACCCAGCCTTTTCCCCACAGCAGTACTATTAAGAAACGTGATACACAGATCTTGTTTTAGTCTTCCAGACGATTTTTGAAATCTTCATACCTTTTCCCAGAAACTGGTACGGTTGCCATGTTCTGTAATGTTATTATAGCAGCCCTCAGTAAAGGTTTAGAAGGAAATGCTGTCTAAGAATTACAAATATGAAGAATGCGCGTGCGTCATATTTCTAAAAGAAAAATGAGACTGTTGCAGACTAGATGCGTACTTACAAACCACACAACACGCACAAAGGGTGGTGCGGTGCGCTTCTTGGAACCCCGCTGTGATTGATGTCAAAGCGGCTGTCAAAGTACGGCAAATAACCTCACGCGAAGAGACTGCTACTCGATAAAATTCATTCGTCCTAATAATTTTCACGATTTCTCTGCCCTTCATCCCGTCCCCCCGGCTGATGCCGACTGGGTAACTAATTTCCCTATATTGGCAGCGATGTTAACTCACCCCTCGCCGGCCGACTGCTGGAGAATGTCCAGGCTGTTGGAGCTGGAGAGTGTCCAGTGTCCAGCGGCACTGAACGCAAGTTACAGCGGTGGCGCGGGGGTTCTTTTTTTTTACGAACCTCCCGGTGCCGATCCCGCTCTGCTGCAATTCCTTCGTCAGAGGGAAGTCCATCTCGAGCCGCCGCCGCCACGGCAGCAGTAGCAGCAGTGGTTAAAAAGTTCTGGGCGGCAACTGTGTAGCAGCCGGGCAGGGCGGACGGTAAGACCCTCACGTAAACAAGTTTTTACAGGAAAACTATTTTGATGTTCGTGAAAAGAAAGCTGTGTATAATCCCTTCTAAAATTCCTTTTTTATTCCTTGCGTTTCGCATGTGTGCTAGAACGTGGTATGCGCGTAGCACGGTGGGGCGATGGTTTGGCAGGGTAGCAGCACCTGCCAAGCTGTTGCTGCCCAACTGAGAGCAGCTAGGGCTACAACTGAAACAGCCCCCTCCCCGTTCTTTTGCCCCTTCCCCCACGGGGCCCCGAGGTGCGGGATAGGATGGGGGGAAAGGTGGGGAGGGGGGGCGGCCCCTAGGCTTGCCCGTCGTGTGCCCCTGGGATGCAGAGTAGCCGAATGCATTTGCTGATTGCCGGGCAACGCAAAGCGCGTAAAACGGAGCAGGGAAGGCCCAGCTCAGCGCGGCCCTGTTGCGTGCCCCTTCCGTGTGCGTGGGGCCTGCGTCTGCCTGTCCGAGCCCTTTAAAAAAAACGCGAAAACAAAAGTATAAAAGCTGGTTATATTTAAAACATACACGTTTCAGGCCGTGTGCTCTGCTGGGGAGGGAGTGGGGCCGATAGCGAAAATCCTGTCGTAATGCCGCTGCATTACGAACATCGATTGGAACGCACCCCGCCGCCCTCCACGCGCTGCATCGCCCGCGCATGTATCGAAGAAAAGAAAAAAAAGAGAGAACGGCGGTGGAAAAAAATGTGGAATGGAAATAAAGGAAAAAGAAGCGCGCGGGACGGGAATTAGAAGCGTGCGCTCCTCCGTGTGATTGCTTCCATGCGCGGAGATGAATGGTGTTGAGTCGTTTTTTCGGGAAAGCGACGCGGCTCAAACCATATGGGGAGAAGATTATTCGAAACCATTTGTTGTTTTACTTATTTATTTTTCACTTTGTAAATAATTACAGTGTGACCCAGTTGAAACGTTTTGCTTCTGACAATGATATGATTTATTTTTGTCAGCCAAAAGTTTGGGCCTTCGGTTTCGTTCTTAATGCATGTGGCATCAAGTCTCGCTGGCGGGTGACTCTAAGGATTATAATGATGAGACAAATTTCACAGTCTTCGAATATAACTACAGGCGCGGGGAGGGCGACCTTGTAATCATGTAGTGTGAGATATGGCGGGTATGTTTAGCCGCGCGGCGCAGCCCTGTAGATTTAGGCAAATGATGTGACAGCTGGGCGGCCCCGGGGCCAGTCTCACCCCCGCGAACACGTACCCCCCCCCCTTTTTCCAACCCTTTTCCACTTTTCTTTCTCTGTCTAGCTCCTTTGACTAAGCCCAAACTGTCTCTCTTACATTCTCTCTGTCTCGGCTTCTCCCCACAGAGCGCTCCTTAGCCCCTCGAGTGGTCTCGAGCCTCTCGCCCCCCCCCCCTTTCCTTTTCCGATGTTCAAGTAGCACGATTCTCGGTCACCTCAATCCTTGTCTGTTTATCGAAGAGAAACACCCAAGCCTCCCTCGCTCGCCCCCTCTCCTTCCCCTGCAGTCCCTCCTCACATACTCTTCAGGCCCCGCGGGGGTGGAACCGGCGGAACAGCCGTGGTGTTAGTCTGGACGACGAGTTATTCCAACGGGTTCCTTTCCTCAGTTCCCCTATTCCTCCGGTCTGGTCGACCCTGTTTCTAGGATTGAAAAACACGGCAGTCTGTCGCAGCTGCTGTCTGTGGAGGCCACTCCCGCGAGGAAACACAGTTCTGGCTTCTACTCAAAGTGCCGACCGCGCCCTCGCACGCGTTTCGCCCAGATCAGATGGTGTCAGTTCAAGTTTTGGCATTGGAAAACCTTACGCAAAATAATTAATGAATCTCCTTGCCGGGCAGTAAACGAGAGACAGAGAACGAAAGGGGAAGGGGGATGCTGGCCCAGGAAAAGGCAGGGAGGGAGCAACATCGGAAAGCAACGGAGAATCACTTTGTCCGTTGTAAAGTGAGGAGATTTATATCTTCATCTGTTGCCAAGTAAGTTAGGACCTGCAGCCGCGCAACGCCCCGCCCCGCCGTTTCCCTCGAGCTTCTGGCGTTTGCGGAATTAAAGTGCCACTGCCACTGCTTAATTGCTCATATCGAGAGGGCGCAACCCGGCGCTACAACTAAACTCTGGTGGTTTGAAATATGGTCCGATCCTCTTCTTATTGCACTGCGAGTTCGGATCAGGGTGCTGCAGACTGCTGACCCGGATCTTTGCAATCGTATCTCATTTCGCGGCCTATGACTCCTGGCTAGCTTATTTTAACGGTAGAAGTCTAACTGAACTTGTGATATGGTCTTGCCTACTGACTGAAATCTCAGCGACGATTATGTGCCAAGCTCGTAACAGGAATCCGATTTCGTCAAATCATATTACTTTTAAAATAGCAGTTAAAACCCGTCAATTCACAAATAATACGATTAGACATTAAAACGCTTGTAACATTATATGTGCTGCTAAAATCTAAGGTAGCAACAAATCCCGTTAAACACGTCTCGAACCGAATATACATACTACCCATAAAGAAGTGTGTGACTGAGCTGTTACACCTTGCACGAGTCGAAACTGCCTTAGTGTGTTCAGGTTGAAAACGTGACTTATCAGTGGCACGTAATCGGATTTCACTATCGCTCAAAATTGCCCCCAAACACCTTAGTGTGTGCTCCTCCAGAGGATGCCCTATAATCTCCCTTCATCTTCGTCACTCGCAGTAAGAGTGGAACGGCTATTGTTGATCCTCGCCGCCGATGCTGCTGCCAAGGCCAAAGCCTAGAGAGCAAGGTGTCTCCTGCCCAACCGACCTTCGATCCGAGTTTGGATCGCTTTCTTCTGATGACTTTGCAGCACGCCAGTAGTTTGAAGAGCCAGGCCCAGCCTCAGTCCTTCTGGTCTCGGCCTGCCTGCTGCTGTCCTCGCTTTGTCTCGCGGCCTCTGGCTGGGGCTGGGCGGCGCGGGGCCGGGCGGCGAGGTTATACGGCAAAGTCGACAAGAAATCAGGGATCTCGTCAAGCAGCGGCCGTCGCACCACGCCGCCCGACGAGGCCCGGCGCCGAGCCCCAACAGCGGAAAAAGTCGCCGAGAAAGTCGTCTTTGCGAGCTGCAGGTTGAGGCGGACTTGGGGCCCCCTGAGCCCCATCTGCTCCCCCTTCCCTTTTCCCGCTCTCTCCCTCTATCCCTTTCCCTCTTCCCTTTTTTTACCGTCACCTTCCCTCCCTCTCTTTCTCTCCCCTCTCATTCCAGGTCCATCCGTCTGCCCCCCATCCTCTCGACGTGAATAGGCAGCAGGGCGCAAGGATGACAACGACGCTTATGGGGTTGGCGGACTTTTGTCCCCGGCCAAATAAAGTCCGACACGACACATTCCTCCCGGCATTCTCGGCTTCTTTTATTACTATCTCGGCCGCGTTTACTGGGTTATAAGCATCGCCACCGCCCCCCACTCAAAGCGACTTCCCGCCCCGCCACGCCACCCTCCATATAATGGAAAGTATCCGGATTAATGGAGTGGATAAATTGTCTGTCCATTTTCAGCATTTCGGTGTATCTTACTCGCTCCCCTTTCTGACTGTTTTTACTTTGCATTTCACGCTCGTACTTAGACGCTGCAGTTGCCGGCCAGTGACTTGACCATGTGCAAGACGTCGAATATACCAGGTGGCTGATTAACCCGTGCACTTCTATAGTTATGCTGTACCGCACGCACGAGTGCGTCCGGGCTTGCATCGCCCCTGACTACGGCGCCTTACGAGCCGAGCGAGGAGGCAATAAGCAACCGGCACTCGTGCGTATGGTACAGCATAACTACAGAAGTGAGCGGGGTTGATCAGCCACCTGGTATGTTAGAAACAATGTCATTTTAAGCACTGAATCGGTTCGGTACGTTTTGCCAAGCTATATTGTCTTTGAAACCAATCGCAGTCTTGGACGCTAATGTTGATAACTCTGTAAGAATTAGTATTTAAGAAGTGCTTCCCGCATTCTGTTGAAAACCTGCGTGGGAAAGGGTGGAGGGGGGGGGGGGAGAGAAAGAGAGC
>NW_026267153.1:872868-890159 GCF_000697945.3 Frankliniella occidentalis
CCCCCCCCACCCTCTCTTGTTTTCTGAAAGGCTGAAAGGACCCTAACCAAACCAGGGCAGCGAGTGCGAGCGGGTGCCACTCCTCGCTGTGCCCTTTTATCACATCCAACTTGAAATCACGCGCCGGCCTTTTGTCATTCATCTCTCTCTCCCTTCTCTCTGCTCTCTCTCTCTTTCTCTCCCTCCCTCTCTCCCTTTTCTTTCGCACTATAAAAGCCATACAACACACAACAGTCCCCCGCGCCGCATACAAGGCTGACCGTCGTCCGTGTCGCGTATGTGGCGTGCAAATTTATTTCTCTCGGGCAAAAATCGCTCCAACGAGAAATAAAATCGTTCTTGAGAGAGATATTCGCCCCTGTATTCTGTTTTTAATTTCCCCCGCGCAGGAAAAAAAACAACAAATGGAACACATTGTGAACGTAATGGTTCGCAAGAGGGTAATTTCCAAAAATACAGAGCAGGCTAAAAATGAAACAAAATAATGATGGCGAAACAAGTGACGGGTGCCAAGCGAGTTGCCTTCGAGTCTTACGCGGCCGTGCAGTCGGCCCTTTGGACCGCGCGACCGCGGGACGCGGCGGTGGCGGCGGAGGCCGATTGAAATGGAAATTGTGTATGGAACGCTGGAATGGCCTCGGCTCAATGAAAACCGATTCCATTTCCATTTCAAAGTTGTTGTACGGCGACGCGACATGTGTGTCGGCACGGCCAGTCCTTGGGCTCCCCCTCCCTCTACCCCGCCCCCCTCAGGCTTCCGCCTCCGCCACCAGTAACTTCCCCGTTCCCCGGTAGCCGTCCCGTCCTCGTCACTCCGCCAGCGGTGCGACCGAGACTGTCGGGGGCGGCGCGGGGGCGTCGCGGGGGCGGCGCGGGGCCGGCGCCGAGTCATGCTCTTCATTTCCGCGCGCCGCAGAGAAATACACACGTGGACGCGTCGATACATTCACATTAGGGTTCGGATGTGCCAACGCCCCCCGGCACGCCCCCTCCCCGCACGGCCACAGCGGCGTTTTATTTACATGTAAGACCGCACGGTTCAATGAGCACCGAAAAAACTATTCGCAACAGAATGTCACCGTCAGCCGCTACGCAGAGACGCGGACTTGCTTTTTACAAAAGCTGGAACGTGTGTGCGAGAGAGAGATAGGGAGATATGAGATGAGAGGACGGGGACGGTCCACGCAGCGACCAAGCTCGGCCCAGCGAAGCGCACGCGACCAGTGTATTCGCGGGCCGGAATATATGACGACAGCTTCCGCGACTTTGCAACCCCGAGCTCCTCTCCTCTCCCTCCCTCAGCCGGCGAGGCCCCAAAACCAAACGAGTGAGCCCAGCAGTCGAGCGAGGAGAACGCCGTGCAGTGGCCTCGCCCGGCGACACTCCGCCGGATGAGTTGCACGATTTTATAGGAACGGAGAGAAATCTTGCTGCAGTGCCTTGCAAACTTTTGCATCAGAGGGATCGTCGTAACTCATACCATATATTTGCGTATTATATTTTGTGGGATTCTGCACTTTTTATCTTAATATAAAAGTGACAACGCTCTTTAATAAGTATTTCGAAATCTTTCGTCCTCTGATAATTTTTTTCTACGGTGCTTTATTCATTTCCCCGGTGGAGTCAGTAAGTGCCGCGTTGCTGTGTACCATAGGACGCGTCTTCCTGATTAGATGGAATCGCAGCGAGTGGGCTTCATCCCGCTTGCTCCACCACTCCACGGCTCCATGCCCCGCCTTCCATCAATACGGCTGGGTAGTGCTGCCGAACGCGCAGCGTTTTAAACACACTGCCGAAAGCACCTCTCAACTCAAATTCAAAGAGGTGGTTGCGGCCGAAATTTTAAATGTGGCATTTTTAGACAGTCCCCAGTGGCTATCTCTACCCGTAGGCAAGTCAGCTCAAGTTGTCAGTTCTGTCACATTGTCAGCGTCATGCAATGACGTCAACGCATAGATTTGGTCCTGGCGGACCCCATGGTCGTCTCTGGAACAAAGCGATGCCACCAAGTAATAAAATATCACTTATGACCAGTTTTTATTTCCGTCGCCTGGGTGTGACTGGCGCTGCGGTCCCCATGCGCCGCGGCCCATGCTTTCGGTTTGTGACGAAGCGATGCCTTAGACAGTAGCTCACCTGTGCCCGAAGTGTGTGCCTAGGCCCCTGGGGTTCGCATTTTAATAGTTCAATGATTTAAACGCGTCAGGTGGTTCTTGCGTTAGTCCGTATATTCAGTTGGGTGTCCAGGAGTTCGTCGATAATGCGCAAACGTACAACGTAAAAAGTATGACGTCTAAAGTAAGTTAACGCTATCAGCTGGACTATCTCTCACGTTAGCGTTAACCGTTTTTTTAACAATAATTGTGTTTGTTATTGTGTGAGCTTCTAGCTAAAGGGACCTTTCTCTCTGTACTGGAGCGAACACCTTGGGGGCCGCTACCACACACAGCGACAGTGTGTGGGGGTGGGGTGAGGGGTGATAGACTGATTGATTGACCGAGAGTGCTTTTGTTTTCGTTTTTATACTCTCTCTTGCTTCCCCCCTACTCTCTCTCTCTCTCTCTCTCTCTCTCTCTCTCTCTCTCTCTCTCTCTCTTACTCACTCCATACACACACAGACACGATACACCATCAAGTAGAGCAAGGTTTTCCTCGAATTTGAGCTTGATCATTGCTAGGTGACGACAGACAAGAGTATTTGTTGTTGCCCTGAGAATTTTTTTTTCCAAAAAATGCAAAAAGGAATTGATTATTTCCTACCTGGTTACTACACACTGCTCGGAAGCATGTGCGCATTGAATTGCCAGTTAATCGGAGTGTTAATCGCCGAAACTCTATCTCGCTCGACGCCGCTCGACTCTCATACAAATTTCATCCGCTGAACATTCTCGTTCGTTCGTTTGGTTCGTTTTGCTTTCTGCTGAAGGCTCCCACTGTCTAATCCAGTCCCAACACAGTCCACTCACTTGATCCTCGGCGCTCGGATCTGCTGCGGAGAGAAGCGGAAGAAGAGGGTTTGGGGGGGAGGGGGAGAAAGTTGAAGGGAGAGTTGTCTCGCGACACCAGCTGTGTGGACAGGGTGCCATCCCGCCCCCGCGCGCAGACAAGTTTTTAATCCCGACGGATCCTGCCGCCTCTTTGGTCCAGTCCGAAAGCAGCGGCGTATCTTCTTGCAGCCCCTCTCCGAGTACCCGAGGGGAGTCGAGCAGGCCCCCTACTCTGCAGCTCTGCTCGCTTCTTTCGCTGCGGGGCGACACAGTAGGGCGGGCACGCGAGCGTGGCGTGGCGAGCTCGTGAGCTCCTCTGTGGCGGTGCGGTGGCCAACTCGGTGACAAATTTGAGAATAGGTCATCAGGGGGCCGTTCTGCGTCGCGCTGCCCGCGGCGGCCGCGCCTGTCCTGCGACCTCGACCCGACCCCGACCCCACCGACCCTCTCTTTTTCGACGGCTGTATCGTGCAGGGGTAAAAAAGAAAAGAGTTAACCTACCTGCTGTGCTTGCCAGCTGCAACGAATAATAAAAACTGCGCCAGTATTTTTTGTTTAGAAATTTATTTTTGTCTGTTTTATGTGGGGTAATGGGGGGGGGGGGCGTGACCAGTCTTAATCCCCTCTACTCAGGGGAGTGCTTTTGCCCCTCCACTGTAGGTAGCTACGACCCAGCCGTCGTCGTGAAAGGGTACGTCATTGTTGTGCGCAAGAGTCGCCGTCGCACAGTCCCATGTCAGTCAAGGAGGACCAGGAGATAGTCTCTCATAACGCTGGAGGGTGACGGTGGAAAAGGGGGGGGGGGGGCTGGCTGGAACATTACCCTAGACCCCAGGCTGCAGCGGGCCTTGTCGGTCGTAAAGACGGCAACGACACACACACACACACACACACACACTCGGGTACAAGCGCGCGTCGGCTCGGGTACCCTTACCCTTTATACACATCCATGCGGGCCCTGGCTCTAATCAGTTTTAGGATTACGAAAAATCGGCATTTGCCAAGCTAGGAGGGTGTCAAGGGGTGAGATGGAATGGAGGGGAGGGAGGTTGGGGGAAGGAAGAGATGGGGGAGAGAGCAAAGCAGGGGGGGAGGGGGGGCTAGTTAGCGCCAAGCGCCCCTTGGTGCGTATGGGGTTGGCCCCACCCACAGCAAGGGCCCTGTTCGTTAGACAGGATAACAAGACCCGACCAGCAGGGATAACACGGGCAATATGAGGGACAAGTAACCTTACACCGCGCCGCAGTCGGGCGAAGAACACACCTACATCTCAGAGGCATAAGCCACCTAGACTGGCGCATTTCAGTTTTCCGTGCCCTGCCCTTCCAGGTCGCAAACGGAGGGTGGATGGTTTCGGTATGTGCAAGGCGAAGACAGCTATACTCGCTAATTTACCTCTAGGTGATAAACGTCCATACAAAATAATAAAACGATCTCGGGGTAATTGACCTTTAAGCATTTGAATGTACTCGCTGTGCAATATCGAAAGTTAACAATATAAGTTCATCAGAACTTCATCAAATAATCATCCAAAATGATCAAATTAATGTTCATCGGAAGCCTTTGAAGTTCTTATAAAAACTTATTAAGGTCTTCGAAAGTTCAACAAGACCTTTTAAGTGATAGAGTAGTCTTAGACCTTTTACGCTTCGGTGAAAATGAAAGGTCATCCATTTACGAGAATTGTTTCGGCTTAATCAGTGTGGTGCGTAACATTGTCCGCTGCCACGTGATCTAATCCGTACGGCAGTATGTGTTATATCGGCGCTTTGCTTTAGAAGTGATTGCTCCCCAGGTTTGTGCCATAGAGCAACCAGACCCCTTCAAGGGAATTGCTTAAGAGATTGCGAAGAAGCCCTCCACTCGGATCCCCCGCCCCACTCCGCCCCTCCCACCCGAGGTCTCTCCGGATCTCTGCCGCTCGCGACGCCCTGTCGCCCCGCGCCGAGCCAGCCACACCTGGGACGCCGAACCACCACCTAGCCTGACAGTGTTCTCAAACCTTGTATTTCAAAACAAAACAATTGTATTATTTATTATTGCGGCGATAAGATTTTTCTACAGCATTTGTTTGAGAAAACCAAAAGTGTGGCTTGCTAGAGTAAAAATGTATATTTTCCGCTCTCGCTTTTGGTTTTCTTTCCTCATGGAGAGTTAAAGTAAGCTCACACCTTAAACGTTACTTATGTATTCTTTGTATGTAGCAAAAGTAACCTAATGTATACAGGGTGGTCCACAGACCCCTTCCTTTATTTTGCCTTATACTGTACCGCATGCATGCGTGCGGGCGGGCTTGCCTACTGTCGCTCACCATGGGCGCCTTATGGCCCCGTGCGAGTAGGCAACCCGTCCGCACGCCTGCATCCGGTACAGTATAAGCAAAATAAAGGAAGGGGTCCGTGGACCACCCTGTATAATCTGCTAAAAGTCTTTCCTTAGTTCGCAGTACGGTTATTCCCGGATGTGCAGGCGGAGAGACCCCACACCGTCTCCCACCTGCCCCCTTGCTGAGGGGCTCCCCAGTACCCACCGGTACCTCATGTAAAAGGGGAGGGGGCGCAAGCGACGTGCGGCAAATACCTGATGGGCGAGGCGCGCTGGACCAAACGGGAGATGAGAGAAGGGAGAGGGAAAGAAGGGCGAGGGGGTGGGGAAGCAGGCGCCTGGCATAGTTCACAGACCCTCTGCGAGGGTGGCCCTGCCCTTCCCCACACTGCTTCCCCGTCAGCCCATCGCCCGCTCCGCTCCTCCACAGCCCCTCCTCCCCCTTCTGCCGGCCGCGCTTCTTGGCGTGAGACTCGGTGCGACGCGTCCTCCACCCCCACCCCCGGACCCCATCGTCTCCCTCTCCTCACCCCCTGAATAATGGAAGAGTCTCAACGGAAGTGGTCTTTGAGCCAAGTAATTGCATACGTCTCCGCCCAGTTCGTCAGGCTGCCAAGACATGGCCTGCCGAATCGCCCTTGGCACGGCGACCCGGGGCCCCGACCGCAGAGTACACCCGTCCCGATAGCAGACCGCGCCCCGCAACTTAACATTCCCATAGGCAACGAGCGGCAGTTGTGCTGGCCGCCAAAAAAAGAGCACGATCGTTATATGACTAAATTTGCTGCACTCCGTCACATGCTTTGCACGCTTGCGAGGGAGGCAGCGCAGCACCCGGCCTGCCTGCTTTGCCTGCCTGCAATAACGCGGAGTGCCAGCGGGGCAGGCAGGGCTGGCAGCTGGGCCGCATGACTACCAAACCCAATTATGTAATTTGACACGTTGGTTTGTCGCGCCCAACTCCAACGCGCGCCAGCAGCAGCGACGTCAGGCTGCGACGAGCCGCAGGCGCGCCGACCTAGAACGGGTCTGTCACCCTCAAAACCCCTTTAAAAAAATAAATAAAAAAAATCAACATTTACTTATTAAGCTATGACCTTTTTAACCCAGCAATGGGAGAAACAGTAGTTTATTGTCGATGTCGTTATCTTGACAATTGAATAACTTCCTCTTCTGAAAGCCTACTTAAAGTCTTCCGAAAACGTATATCCACCGGCTTAATCTAACCATGACCGGAACGTGTAGTTAACTGACCATAGGACTTGTATCCAAGGAGGGCGCCTCGCTTAGATTATTAGTCGCGATCAGGACACTCGTTTAAATATATCGCCTTCTCAGCAAGAAAGTTGACGCCCCTAAAGAGCCTAATAGACCATGTTCCCCTTTACAAAGTTGGCAAGGCGTTGAATTTGGTGAAATTTTGATTCTAAATAGAGATAAACCGTTCCATTATCCTCTCCTAGTCCGACGCATACTGAACATTCTACAATTTAGTTGGAAACAACTCTACAACCCAACCTCCTAACGTTTTCCTCTCGTGTGCCATTGATGCACAGGCTGCACACATCGCGCCTGAGCACGAGCCGCCAAGCAGCGGAATTAGAGTGACCCATCTCATCACTCTAGGCAGCACTGCACCCGAAAAAGAAGTACCTTGACGCTCTGGTTGGAAAGGGTCACTTAAATAGTAGGAAAACATATGTTTAGTGTGTTGGTTTGGGAAATGATTAACAACTTTGATAAATAGCAAACTGACGATAATATTTATTTATGCAGTATACATAAAACAAATTTCATTACAAACAGGCATATCGTTTCCGCGTTTTGATACACTTTCATAAAATGTTCACATATAGCCTTCACATAATGTGATTGGTAACCACCTACACTTTACTGCGTTAAAAGAACAATGTCAAAAAAGAAAAAAAGAACAACATTCAGTCAGAAGGAAATATCATCTTGCAATCAGCTCTGCACACATTAGTTACATTTTTACAGATCCCCACCTTTGCCCTAGCGCTACCTCTTCACTCATTTCACACTCACTCGTAGAGATTTATCTAATTTTCATATGTACAATACGTTAAAATATACCTTTTGAAGGATAAGAGTTAAATATAAACAAATATATGAAAACATCTCACATTTAGAAAATGTGTTTTTCTGCAATCTTCTCGGTTCCTCAATGTGGCCACGGCAGTTTTGCAAAAGGAAAATAAAAATAAAAATATAAGACCTATCATTAAATTACAAACATGCCACATTGCAACATGGGAAGCGAGCCGAGCTTACGGAATAACACATTTTCTGGACCATATATTCACAGGCAACACGGCAGGGACTGGTTCAAGCCTAGACGAGGAACCCCCGCCAATAAAATACAGTTATGTACACAGATGGCCTCGACTGAAGGCACACGCGCACGTACGGAGCAGACAAATATTATTTATCCATTAACGCGGCGGCAGAGCGGCTCCCACAGCCATGTCACATCATTTGCATGCGATTTGCATAGAAACAACTTAAAACCGCAGACTCCGATGGCGTATGGTCCCGGGCCCCCGCGCCGCGACTAGTAGTGCTGCTGCCTGAGCGGCCCGACCGTGGCCCAAGGGATGGTGAGGGGAAGCCCAGGGGAAGCCCCGCTGTCCGACTGTCCGCGGCCCCGTTTACACAGACTACGGCGCACACACGAGCGCTCGCTCGCCCGGACCGGTAATCAAAGAGACCAGGCGGTGCGGGGAAAGAGCCCGGGGTGGAGGGGGTGAGGGGAGAATTAGGAGGCTGGTCGGACCCGGTATGACGGATGGGGATGCACAACATGATTGATAACTCGGCCGACAGCGCCGGCGCCGCGGACGTGTCCGGAACTAGTCTTCGATTCAGACCGAGAAGCCCACCCTCCCCCACCCCTGCTACTGCTCCTTCCGTCACACCATGAAAAGACCGACGTAAAAAAAGGGGGGGGGGGGAAATCCAAGGAAAGCAGAGTTTTGGGAAATGCGACCAGGGAGTTGTCGGTTTGGCGAGTAAACACTCAGCATCACCAATCACCACTATATTAAGCGGCGCGAACACATTTACTTAAATATGAGAAGTGCCACAAAACACAAAGAAATTACTTTTTTACAATATATTTAAAATTTTATCCTATTTGGCAAATGGTTTTTTGTTCATTATACAGTATCACCACTTCGTAAAATAGAGCAACACATATCCTCTTACGCGCCCTGCAGACACGCACTTACATTCACTCGCCCACACACTCACACTCTCACTCCTCCCAAACCTCTCACCTGCCCTCTTCGATTTGTTCCCTACTACGTTTTACAAAATATCAAATTCTCTGCTTCAACATTTCTCTCGCCAGCGGCAATAAATACTTCATTGGTCCACACAACTCGTTTGTTATCTTAAAAGATTTTTTCCATGTAAAATCTTTGTTCTCTGCAGCCTACTCTAACGGCGGGACGGGCCGAGGCAAGCAGGTGGGTCCATCATGATGGTCTGCCCGTAGCCAGGACGGCAACGGGTAGCAGGTAGGGGATGAGGAGGAGAAAGAGAAGGCGTCGGGGCGCTGAGGCTCCTGAGGAGGGCAGGGCTGACGCCGGCGACTCCATGCACGTCCGGTAGTCACTGTAGGGCAGGCAGGTGATGGCGCAGTAGTGGCTGCGCTGGCACTGCGGGTAGCAGTTTGACGGACTATCGTAAAGGAATGCCGAGTTGGCGCGGTAGTACCTGCAAAACATGTGTTTTTATGTGTGTTTAATTTTTTTATACAGGACATCAGATTGTAAATTGTGTTATTCGAATTTTTTTCGAAGGCGTTACCTTGCAAAAGAGGTAGGTCCTGCTTCGGAGCTGGTAAAGGACTCGGCCACCTGATGGAAGGAGCGTGCAGATACCTCCCGCATGGAGTAGTAGCTCGTGAGGTTGTAGCCGAGCTTCCACTCGGCGCGGCCCTCGCGGTTCGCGCGCTTGAGGTCCAAGTAGTACTGGGAGTAGTCCAGCACCTGTACATAGACACATGCCCACCGTTTTTACCAAAGAACAATGCAGGTGTATTCGAATGTCGTTCCACGATAGACAAGAATACTTACGTTGCCGGTCGAATTGTCGTACTTGTAGAGCCGGATGCCGGGATTGTTGGAGCCGCCTTGCGTCCTACGGGGGGTCACTGAAGGCGGCATCAACATCCACGACACGGGAGAACCTGCAGGGTGAAAAACACAAAACTCAGTTACGCTGCTGTTTTGTTTACGTCGCGTGCGTCGTGCGTGGAGATGGGAGTTTGGCATTGAATCGTTGACATGGGTGTGAGCGTGAAGTCTCCCTTCCACTCCTCTCGCCCCTTCTTGTCAGTTTCAATACCGTAGCCAACACGTTTTCCTCCTCAGAGGTTCCCCTGAGTAATGTAGTTGGAGTAAATCTGTATCGAGTAGTAGCCATAATCTGGCCTGCACTGGCAGCAGTGGCGGGGGGCGGGCCGGGGGCGGGGTGCGGCGGCGTCTATAAGGAAGACCCAGTGATGAATCGTGCCCCCGGTTCGCGTCTGCGTCGCCGACTGGACAGGACAGGCAGAAATAAGCTGCTACATCAAATCAATTACTTTACATCACGTCGACCTGATCCGGCTGCCGTCCGACAGGCGTGGCTGGCGTGGAGTGTGTTGGCTGCATGCGGAGGGGGCGGCGGCGGGCGGACCTGCTCCGCTGTTAATCAAATTCGACGCGGAGGGACCGAGGGGCGATTGCCCCCCAACCCCAACCCGCCCCTGGTCCTACAGCGGTGCTTACACTACACTGCTCTTATCAACAGCCGGCAGTCAGCCTCCATACGGACCGCGCACTCGCTGCGGGACCCATGCTGCTCCGTTGCGCCCTGGCCCTTCCCTCCCCTCTGCCTCACCGCTCCAGCAAGCCCCGCCGTTCCCCCGCCCTCCAACCCGCAGTGGGACGCACCGCGGCTCTTCGCAAGCCGATCAATTCCTTCGTTAACGTCGCCATACAGCCCACAAAGGCGGCCCGCGCCGCGCACCAGCTCCAAAATAATAGTCTATTTCCTTCCGGATGGCCGACTCGGCCGGACCCCCATTAATTTTCCTGGAGCATGATCGGCTTTTCCTTCCCCTTCCCTCGTCCCTGGATCGCCTCTCTACATGTTTTCTTTTCATGTCTGCCTTTCTCTTTTTTTCCCCCGCTGATCATCGTAGAAAACGGAGAGATTTTTCTGTACTTTGGACTATGCGAGTCTGCCGCCCCGACTCCCCCTCTCTCGACACCCCGAAAAGCCACGTCCCAGCCAGAAAGCTTGCCCCTTTCAGCTTCCTCATCGCTAATCCATCTCTTTGCTCGATAAAACGCCGGAAAGGCGAAAACAGTATCACAAGGACTGTTTGTGACGGGTGATTTGCCATTTTCGTCGACCTAGCCCCCGCTAGTTCCCCAAAATTAAAGATTCGCAGCAGTACCTGAGTCACCAGAAAGACTTACCAGAGTCGTTGTAGACGACGCGAAACGTGTCCGAATGCCTGTTGCTGAAGAACTGCCCCACAATGATGTCGGCGTTCCGCTTGACCAGCTTGAGGAAGCGCGTGTTGTGGTGGTCGAGGAGCCCGCCGTGGCCGCTGGACAGCGTCGGGTTGGGCGCGCGATCGTCCGCTCCGGGCCCGGTGTGTCCCACCAGGTACACCTGAACAAAACGAACGAACTAACGTCAGTAACCTGATACACTACACATTATCTCCCGAGCATCGCAGAACATAAACGAGGAAGCTCTACGCGGGTGATAATTTGAAATCGCGTAGGCGCTCGTGTGGGTCTGCGCCGCGCAACGGTTAAATTTTTAATTACCCTCTGCGGGCGCTGTCGCGCTCTACCTCCCACACGTCCTCCATGGTGTCAAAGCGAGAGCCGTCGCTCTCCTCCCCCGACTTGGACGCGGCGCGCACTCCACGAATCCAATCTAATATCTCAGGTTGCCTCCTATCTCCTTTCATTGGCAGCGCGGCGGCGGGGTTCTCACAAAGGGGGGACGTGACGGTGAGGGGCTCGTTTGAGACAAATCAGCGGTCCTCTCTGTCGAGAGAGAGGTGGGGGGCGAGCGCAAGGGGGGCTGGCGGCAGGAACACTTACGGCTTTAGACAGGGGGACGTGGGTACACTCGGAACATGTGAGAGCAATCGGGTGGATTAGGTGTTGAACATTAATTTATATATACATTCCAGATCCATGAATGTACCAGATGCATCTGGTCTCGTTACGCCAAAATTTGAGTTAAATGTTAAGGCACTAAAAAGTACTAAAGGTGCTAATAATTGCCTTATTTGGCAATAATTTTAATAGCTTTGCTTTCAGGAACGCACAAGCGTGTGCATACCAGGTCAAATGTGTGCTTGGAAGGGAGAGGTGTGTCTACCTGCAGGTAGAGGCACACAGTGCACATAATGTGTACTTTGTGGGTTGAGGTAACCTCCACTTTCAGAGGTAGCGTGGTGCAAGGAGGGCTAAACGAAGATGCCATTGTTGACACTTGCGTGTGCATGCCTGCAGGTACGCTGTGCCTTTCTTGCACATACATATATATGTGTTCGTGGTCGACAGTTGGTTTTACGGTGTGAATTTGCAAACGCAGTAAATCCAGCATTCTCACCCTCACGGTGCTTTTTGTTTTAAATTCCCCTTTATTAAGCCAAACACCTCATTCCCCTAAAACTTCTTGCAAAGCTCATATCTTTCCTTATTTTTCTTTCCCTCGACACAACAAGTCAGCATGCGGGACAGAGAAGCATGACAGAAATAGGCGTATCCGTAAACAAGAGAGGAAACAAAACAAGCAAAGCAGGGCGGCGCGGTGCTGCGAGATTTAAGGTCGGGTGACGAAGGTGGAGAGCGAAGTCGACGGAGGGTGCGGGCAGCAGGCATTCTGGGAATAGCGGGGCGTCGTCACGCAAACACTGGCCGCCCCGAGGCCCAATTCACATCTTCCGGCGCCACCTCCTACCCCCCACTACCCCCTCCCCTCCTTTCTTTCACTGTCGGTTGCTGGCCCCCCGCAGTCTCTCCGAGCGGAACCCGATCAGGGGCGCCGCAGGGAGCCATCTTCATCATCTGCTCGGTGCGATCGCTGGCCGTGACAGTCCTGCAGGGAGCGCTTGCATTGCGGCCGCACCACGCTCCGCTGCACGGGTGGCGCGGCCGCTGCACCCTGCGGACCGTGGCGAAGGGACCCATCAGTCTTGGGCGGGAGCTGCCTCTCCGGGGCACCATGACGATCGTGACCAAGGGGGAAAAAAAATCATCTAAGATATTTTCTCGTCCTTTCCTTACTTTCCCCCGTTTCCTTCCTCCCGTTCGTTAACAACTCTGAGTTACTTTCCGGCACGTGCATGTGTACGTCAAAAGGAAAATCGCTCAATCTAGTGGGGAGCGAATGGAAAACCGTTCAACCTCTGGCGTCTAAATAAGATATTTGATCATAGTGCGTTGTGTTTGCTTTTAAAACAAAGTTTTATAACTCGGGATCACTGTCAAAATTATGTATTATTACCGCTCTCCCTCTCTTTTCGATCCATAACTTTCCCAGTTAGATACGTGGACGACGATTGGACGTCAATACGTCAAAATGTCAATACGTCGATATTTTAACCGTAAGCATCTACGGTCGGCGTCTACTCGGCGTCAAATTACGCTTAAGTTGAGGCTTCTCACAGGGGCAAAAGTACAAAATTTTACGGGCAACGTTAATGGTCGCCTCTGCACGTCTCTCTCTCTTTTTCTCCCCCTATCTGTGCGGGACGAGCGCGCCCGCGGTAGGCAGTCCCGCCCGCCGGCAGTGCTCTGCGGCACTGCCTACCTACCGGTTCGCAGGGGCGCTGCGGCGGGGTGGCACGGAGCGCGTCTCGACAAAACAGCAGAGCAGAGCAGTGGCCTTATCTCATTTACGGGTGGGAAAAGTGCGAGCGCAGCAAAAGAATGAGGGAGGCAGGGAGGGAGGAGAGAGAGCAACAGGGAAGCGAGGCAGAGAGATGAAGAGACACAGAGAAATGGAGGGAGTAAACAGAGATCTCGATAGGGATCAAGTGTATGTATGCCGTTTAGCTCAGTCGAAACTACATCCTAAAAATCGAGAGGTGGGAGGTCGGAGAGTTTCAACGCGCCCAACGACGCTACGCACACGCACGGCCCGGCTGGCGCAACCCGGCGCAACCTTCGGCATCGTCCCCTCCCACGCGCGCAGCGACCGCTAAATGCGCACAGTAAAGTTTAACTACCGTAATCTTGGGCCTCATTTTCGCCGCTCGCCATATACTGCCTGTCGTCCGCTACCACCCCTGCACACCGTCGTCCCCTGCTGTCTCCTTTCGCTCAATTATTTCTATTTTTTCTAAATTGTTTCTTTTTAAAAAATTGCAACCCTGCGAATCACGTTGGAGAATAATGTATGTCTTATGAAAAGCAGCGCCTTGTCAGTTTGCAAAGCGCGCACGCACTAAGAAAACAAGTTTGTTTCAATGCAAAAATGGGGAAGAAATACTTCTTTCTACATCCAACTAAACAAATACCAAGCATTTCAAACTAAATAATACCGGTCCAATCAGTAATGTCTGGGTGTAGATGGGTGGGTTTGTTGGCTTGTTGGGTAACTGCGACGAAACGTTTAAACGTTTTTTAAACGTCGATCCTGACCCTTCAATCCATGAAAGGATATTACAATTGGTCTAAAAGTCTGAAAATAAATAGAAAATAAAATAAAAAGACGAATTGGAATCAACAAAATTTTGATTCCGTCAGACCTTTGCTATGTTGATTAATTAATCATCTAATTAGATAATTATATTACGTTGACATAAGTGTAATCTGTTTAACAGATACTTCATTTTGTGATGGTCAGGATCGACGTTCAAAAAAACCTATAAACGTTTAGTCGTAGTTACCCAACAGGCCAACAAACCCGACACCCTTCTACACCCAGACACCATCGGCCGTCTTTCTCGACCAGGCGGCACATGTAGTGATATTAAGGTCGTTCACTTCCCTCGGCGGCCCTCGGCGGCCCCTCTGCTCGGGGGGCGATGTCAGACCACATCCGTCCTCCCTCTACTCTCTCTCTCTGTCTCCCTCGCTGTCCCACAACCACCAATCCCAGCAGGATGCGTGGCGTAGCGTGGCTCTACAATCAGGGTATCCGCCAGCCCAGACCGGCCCAAGCGCGGCATGGCGTGGCCTGGCGGCGTACACGGACAGGCAATCACAAGCTGATGGTTCGGTTCCGGCGTTTGCCCCGGCAGCCGGTCAGTATCCCTCAGCAGGGCCGGCGCCGAACGCCGCACGGCATCTACTCAGACGGCCCCGCCCGCCTCACCCTTGTTCTTCGCCTCGCCAGAGACACGACGGAATGGCACCATTTCACCCGCCCGCACCCCCCACGAGCAGCCGCGCAGCCTCCTCTCCCGTTCCCCTCCCAGTCCGCTCGCCGCACCGCAGACGAGACGTGCGAGACTGATTTTGTGACAGTCAAACGGAAAGAGATTCATATTTCACGTCATCGTGCTGATAATGGAAGATGGATGGACAGCTACACTCGAGGGATGTGAAAGTGGACATGGGAATGTAGACACCAGAAAAATCATACAACATCCCCAAAACTGATTGCTGATAGTTCGGCAAACTACACCCAGAAACCGGTTCCGTTGATTCAATAGAAAGAAAATATAGATAGAATTTCTCTCTTGACTTAATAGCATTTTATTGATTCAAGGGAAAATTTCCCATAGGGTAATGGAAAATCGATTAAAGTTGCGAGAAAATTCTATAGTATTTTCCTTGGGTAAATTTCCATTGATCCAATGAATTCTCCGTTTAATCAGTGGAACTATTTTCTGTGTGTCCACCGTTGAGTTTTCAACGGAAGTAGAAATAGGCAACCCATTGTGAATGCGACAGCGACAGTACAACCTAACATATGGTGCGGAGCCTAACTTGATTTTACACATGAAAAAACAACATGACGAGTACCACTGACAAAGGTGGTATGTGACTCCAAAGAGGACTCGAGCTGTGACCACAATCATCGCCACCACCTCCACCCCTCCGCCCGCCTTTCCCCCTCACACGCCGCGCAGCCGGCCAGTAAATTGAGACAGGCGTGTGTGATACGGGGAAGAGAGTGTGGAGGGGGCGCGGCGACACTTCCTTCGAAAGAGCAAGGTCCACAACCTCGCGCCGCGCGCGCCCAGGCAGGCGCCCAACGAGGCACCGGGCGCCCACACTGGTGGGTCGTGCGAGCGTGAGCGAAGCGTGAGGCACTCTCCTACTTTTTCCCTCGAGCAAACACGCTCTCTTTCTACTCTCACCATTTTTCCCCTTAAGACACACACACAGAGTACTCTCACCGCCCTTCACATACACACATACGGCGGCGGCAGATTAGTTCTCTATGAGGGATCAAAAGGAGCATGATGACAGCAAATGAAAAGGAGAAGGAGGAAGAGGCAGAGGAGGGGACAAACAAGATGACGAGAAGGACCACGACAACAAGGCATACACCGCAGCCCCAACACGACTCACAGGCTACCCCCACCCCCCTAGCTCGGTTCGGTCCGTGGGACCAAAACCACCACAAAGCCGTCAACCCCCTCACCCTTGTCCTCCCTGCGTCCCGGACGCACGCCCGTCGCAGGCATCGGGCGGGGGACCCCGCGGCCCCGGCCGCCCTAGCGGTCCCCAGCGGGGTCAGGGTGGTTTGTGAGCGGGGCCTTAGGCTGCCTCGGGGCCCTCGCCCGAGCGAGCCCCCGCCTTCCTGGCGCTGCATTCAAAAGGACAGGCACATCATTTGTGCGGCCCGCCTGGGTACGACTGCCAGCCCCTGTCCCTGGAGGTCCCGCCGTGGGCTCCGCCCGGCCCCGCCCGGCCCCGCCCCGCCAGCAGCGCTGTATCTTTTGCGACTGATGGTGAGCTGAGGAGGGTTGCTCACTGCGACATGGCTGCTTCTTAAACGGGTTGCCAACATGATGATGAAGAAGCCCGGATTACCAAATCACACGGCATTGACTATGCGGTTGGCCATGACCTGGCACAGGCGGGTGTGCCCCCCCCCCCCTTCTCTAGCAAACGTCACACGCTAGGCGCAAGGCAGAATGAACGACTCATCTCTGTGGGCGTGGGGCTTTGCATGCAGTGCAGTGAACTTGCATACTTCGTATTTGAGGGGGGGGGGCGGGCGTGGGTGAGTTGCCGCCTACGAGCCCCTCCACCGAGCACGTAATACAACATGACACGGCGACACCCTGCTCGCCACCCGCTGGCCGCGCCTTACCCACTTACCCCACACCTCCCCACACTGCCCTCACCCTGCCCGCCCTCACCGCACACCGCGGCCTTCAGCATATTTCCCAACCGTCTTGTCCCCTCGGCGGAACGGCCCGGCGCGGCGGGCCGGAGGCCCACGCGCGCGTTCACTTTGCGTGAGCTCAGGGCACAACTCAGAGACGAACGTGAAATACGCAGTCGTGCATGGCCAGCCTCAACGAGGGCCTCACGGGCTCCGGGGTGGGCCGGGCCCGGCAAGCGAAAATGGAAAGCGATTTTGCCTTTTGCCGAATTATTCTACACTACAGTTTTACTACTACTTCCGCTTCCTGCCCGCGTCCCCGTTTCCTACCGGAAAAGAGGCAGCGAGAAGAGGGGAAGGGGGCGGCCGCGAACAGGAACTAGGGGGGGAACCGGATGGGGAGCTCAGATTCGTATGGTAAACACACAGGAGGTGGCGCACGGCGTGTTCGCGCGCGGCCCGAGTGGTCAGTCGGGGTCGCAAGGGGAGGGCGAAGGTGGAGGCCAGCGGCGCGAGCAACGTCTCACTCTCCCACAAAGTAGGCGGCGGCCGCGGCTGCGACGGCGGCGCTTGGCAGTCATGTAAAATGTATGGCGCGACCGACGACGAAGGGGGTGTGGTGGTGGGGGAGAGCGGATCGGGTGGGGG
>NW_026267153.1:890299-892251 GCF_000697945.3 Frankliniella occidentalis
GGGGGGGGGTCAGTGGGTGGGGCTCCACAACCCACGCACTGCGTTCTGTGTGCTTCCCTTTGACCGACTCCGAGGCCCGCGTGCGGCGCGCAGCCCGGCTCGCCACCGGGGGCGGTATGGTATATATATGCGAAGGAAAGTGGGGCGGGTAAGGCAAACCCTCGAACCTTCCAAAGTCCGCCAACGGCGACGGAACGCTTATCTTTATTCCCACAAGCAAAAATATACATATATAATGGTAGCAGAGGAGCAGCAATGTCAGAAGACAAAAGTAAATCGGAGAAAGAGTGAGCGAGGGGAGGTAGTGACAGAGAGAGAGAGAGGGGGGAAGACAGAGACGCAAAGAGCCGGACTGATGTGGGCTTCCGCCCGCTCTACACCATGCGCCCGACCATCCGTCCCTGCGGCGGGACCGGCGGGGTGGGTCGGAGCGGGATGCGGACAAGCGGGACTAGTCGCAGCGAGCCTGGCTGCCAAGAAGGGCCGCCGTTGCGCGAGGCGGAAAGCGAGGGGACGACAGAGGGAGGGGGAGGGAGATATCGACATTTGCCAAATTGTCAAAGTAGTATCATTATCAGCGGGAGCACCGCACCTCCCCCTTTCCCTTCACGGTGCTGCTGGCTCCGCCGACGCGTCAAGTTGCTGCGCCTATTTTAGAGCACGGCAGTGTTAGTGTTGCGAATAATAACAATCGGTATTCCGATCGATATGTACCGGTATTAAAGAAATGAGTAGAAGGGGACAGACCAAACGAGAGAGAAGGAAAAAACAAACGCAAGTGGGTGTAGGCGGCGTGCCCTCTTTAATTATTCGACGCGCGTAATGTGATCATGCACGAGTCAATTTGACGTTATCTCCCCCGCGGGAATTCCTGACGCTCCTCCCCGCTCCTCGTTTTACACGCCCTGTTTACGCCACACCGACTTGTTTTCCTGTGTTTTTTTTCGCCTTTTTTTACTACTTTTTATCTTCTCATCGCTCTCTTCTCCCCTGCACGGTTCTTACATCTTCGCTCTCTCTCTCTCTCTCTCTGCTTCGCTTCGGGCGTGTGGCGGGGCGTGGGAGTGGCGCTTGCTTGGCAGGATCCAGCCGAAGGATGCGAAGTAGATTTAAGAGAAGAGATCTCGGCAGCGGTGAGGCGACGCGCAACCAGGCGGGCTGGCGGAGGGGTGTCGGGGTCAGTATCGAGACTGTGGTCGGGCGGGGCGGGGCGCGGCGGCCGGACTGCCTACTGAATAAAACATGCCGACTCGAGGGGGCCAAAGGGCCCCCAACTGCTCGCGGGTGGAGAGCGAGGAGGAGGAAGAGGACGAAGGAGGAGGGGATAGGGTGTTGGCCCGGCAGCAGCAGGAGAGGGGGCCGAGGCCGGTTGAGGAGTGAAGAGCTCCGCGAGCAAGGTGGGGGAGAGAATGAGAGAGATAGTACACCAGAGCTGCGAGAGGGACTGCCAGAGAGAGATAGGGTTGGTAAAGAAGAGGTAGACGCCTCGTCCCTCTAGTCGTCGCTCTACTCTAGCAATGCGACCGCCTCACTGTCTGTCTTGTCCGTGCTGGACCCCTTCCTCCTCCTCCTCCACCCTCCTATCTCCCCCTTTTTACTTTATCTATGCATGCCCCAACTCCTCATTCCTTTCGATAAGAAACGGAGAGGCTGAGTGTGGACCTGCAGGTGTCCCCCCCCCCCCCCACACACACACTACCAACAGGTGTTGGCGGCGGTGCACGCATGCACGCGATCTGACTCTACACTACTATTATGTCAACATTTACTTTTTCGATTGTCTTCGCTTTTCCTGAATTAAACAGACAGTTTTCGTTGCCCTTCCGCATATCTACTAGCTATATGTACGCCAGACCACGTCTCGCGTAACAGGCTTCGCGATATCTCACGAAACACTGTTACGCTGCGACGCGCCTGGCGCACATATAGCTAGGCCTGCGGCGCTGACACCC
>NW_026267153.1:892649-898053 GCF_000697945.3 Frankliniella occidentalis
ATGACCAGATACAAGCAGGGCACGAATCACAAGTACCACACGCATTACACCACCACCACAGTGGAGTCATAAGCACTGAAAATCCAATAAGGAATGTCAGACTCACCGTCTTCTTCGCGATCCTGGCCTTTTGCAGCTCGTACTCGAGCCACGACCACTGGCCAGCGGGGTCCTCGTCGTGCACGCGGTTCTCGCGAACCTCCCAGGGCTCGCGCACCACGCCGGCCACGCCCTCCCGGCTGCGGCGCGGCTCGCCCCAGGCGTCCCGCGAGGACGCGGTGGACCTGCCGGGCTCCAGCCAGAGGTTCGTGTTGAGCGCAACGATCCTCAGCGGCTTGCTCTTCTGTTCGATCGTGTAGTAGCCGCCTGCGTGTAAAATAACAAGTTAAGTCAATCCAACACTGATCACATACACTTTCTTATTCCCTAATTCATGTAACTCCAAGTTAAGTTCCAGCGAAGAAAATTGTCCACGGTGGTCAGTTCAATTTCAATAAGAAAGAAGTCCGAGTTTGAGTTAGTAAAGGGTCTTATAAGAAGGCTAAAACCACCCATCTTTTGGTGCAGCAAACTCACCCTTGTAGAAGGTCGGCATGGCCTCCTCGGGGAGCCAATTCCTCCAGATCTCGGCGGCCTGCTTGTAGTGGTCGGCGTGCCGCACGTCGGGCCCCAGCACGGGGAACACGAACTGCGAGGTGAAGGCCCTGAGCAGCAGGGACGTCACCGTCATCGCCGTGGACGAGTCGTGACCAGTGACGGGGCCAGCCCTGCAGCACAAACACGGGACAAACACCATAACATTATACCTCGAGAGTTAAGACATTCACACTCTGAAATAAACTGTATAGGATAGTTGGGTGGCTTTGGTGCGCACTGATCTGGTTGGGGCCGTTTTGAAGTGTCAGCCAACTATGTAAGTCGTCTTCCCACTGGACGCCATGTGCCAAGGATTTACAGCGTAGACTAGACTAAACGATATGACACGTCGTGTTTAAATAACACGCTACCTAGTTAACACGTAGCAATAAACGCATCAAAAGCCGACGCTTCTCTTTTCCTTTCCGTGTCGTTTGGACGGGTCGTTACATAAAACGCCGAACAGCTGGATCAGCGGCAGAAGCAGACCGGCAAATGACCGGTCAGACATTACGGAGAGCATTTACATAAAATCGAACCACGGGTGGAAACGATTAGAATGGGGAGGGGTGGGTAGGAGAGGGACCCAAACGGAGGGGAAAAAACGTAAATAAATGAATGGCTTCATTAGTGTCGATAATTATTTATGTCGGGGTGCCGAACCCTCTCCGCCCGCCGCTGCGTCACAGCACAGCCAGAGGACGCGACAGGGAACGCAGGAATTCACGTGCCAATGAGATGCCAGCTCTACAACCGTAACATTGTCTCCTGGCTGGGAGAACAAGGGGGTAGGGGGCAGGAGAGACAACCTCCCCCAGACCAGCTCCACCGGAATGGCTCGGGACCGACCGCGACGACAATGGCCAGAGTCATCCGCGGCGGGCATTCCATATGCAGGCGAGGGATGCCTCAGAGATGCCATTGCAATGAGAGAGAAGGGGAGGGGGCAGCGAAAGAGGGGCAGCATTCATGGTCCGGCACACACATGGCGAGTCATCGGGATCGTCGCCAAACGGACCAAGTATTCATGTAATTTACGGACATACCCCTCCCACCCCCACGGTCTCTTGCAGCAAGCACACGGGTGGTGAATCAATGGCGCCCCGCTGAAGTGGAGAATCGCGAATTAAAATAATAGCAGCAGCTGCAGCATCACGGCGCGCGCTATCAGGGCAGGCGGCGGGAGGGGGGGACTCCCTCGGGTGCGATAGATACACGCGGCGGCGGCGTACCCCTTTTGCTTTCGCGGGGCGTGGCGGACCACTGCAGCCCCCCCCCCCCCATTCTTTACCACTCCAGCAGGTGGAACTTATCTCCCTCGAGGACAAAGCGAACGCGATACATTTTACTGCGCCGCTGGAGAAGGAAGAGCATGCTGGAGGCTGGAGCGTCATGCATGCTCCTGGTTCTGGCGGCTCGCACACGGCGTGTAAACCCGTCAACACCCGGCAAGGCATATTGCTGCCGTGTTTATCGCAACTGAAAAGTTAGTCGATTGCGGCTACCAACGGCGCCGCCCTGCCAGCTTGCCAACGCCGTGTCCTGTCGCCGCGCGCGCTTTCTCTGGCGCCAGCCCTGCCTCTCGACATTGTCTTCTGTTGAGCGCCCGCCCACTTCCCCCCGCCGCCGTCGTCAGGGATCGTTTACACGCGCTCAAATTACTTTCATTTCCAAGAGAAACCCGAGTCACACGTGCATCTCTCCGTATCGCGCTCGGCAGCAGCAGGCGACCTCACGCACCTCCCCCCCCCTCTAGCAGCCCCACGCTCGCACGGAGGTAAGGTCGAGGTGGTGGCAAGAAAAGACCAGAGGGGGGGGGGGGCTTATGTAACTGATACTGATGTGGTCCCATCCGATCAGGCGAGGGTGTCGTGGGCGTGTTGTTTTAGAGGGTGGGCCGGGCCGAGTCAGGCCACGCGTCATATGAGGAAAAAGTAAAGGTGTATGAGCCAGAAATAAACCCGCGGAAAACGAAAGATCGAATGTTTTAGAAGTAAATAAGAAGTAGAGAAGTCTGATCACAATATCGCTTTCAATATTTAGGAAATATTTCGTGTTTATAGACGGTTTGGGCGAAACACGTTTATAGAAGGTCTCGGTGGGCAGCACTAAATGTTATTTTCTCTTACCCGGTCCACAGGACGAAGTCCACTTCCTTGGCGATGTCCTTCATGGCGGTGGTGGCCGACTCCAACAGCGACAGCGGTGCGTCGCAGTGCAGGTCACCAAACTTGCCGTCCGGACGTCGGCTCTCGCCCATACCCAACACATTGCCGTTGCCACTCCACCGCCGGCAGTCTGCAAAAGAGAGAAAACGAGAGAGGGTGAGAACGAGCAAGTGCGTTCTGCTGCGGTGTGTTCTATTTTTCGGCTTAAAAAACATAAGAAGCAGTACGTCTCAGTGGTTGCTGAGCTTGCGCAGGCGTGGCTGTGTTCAAAAGCAAATCTTATATTTTTTTAATAACTTCTCAGAAGTGGGCTAAGTACATGGCAGGCGTTTACCTCAAGTTATAAAGAATGAGACACAGTATCGCAACCAATGTGACACGAGTCACAACACAAAGCTACAGTTTTGTAATCAGTGTACTTAATAGTTGTTTTGCGTAATTTATGTATGCAATGTTAAAAATTTTGTTGTAAATGTACAACACTTTTGATGTAAAGTTTGATAGCAACAAATGTTGTTGAAAAGCAACACATGTTGTAATCCAACAACATTCACCAAATTTTCATTCTAAAACATTGGTTCTTTACTTCCTCCTGCACCAAAAAATTGTAATAAAACAAATTTGTTCGTTCTGTTACGATACATCTGGCTATCAAAATTTACAACGGTTTTGTTGTGGTTTTACAACATGTTGAAACGTAGGAATCATTGTTATGGACCACTACGGGCGAAATAGAAGGAATCTGGCCACGTATTAATACAAACAAACGATGTTTTTTTTTTTTTAACAAACTATTCATTACAAAGGGTGTGATAATTTGAAAATATTTTTAAACAGTGGCGCATATAGGTTTTCGTAGCTTATGTTTTGTAAAACCCAGTCGAGGACCCATACACTCATCGCAAATAGCTAAACTTCCCTGAGGATTCGAGGTAACGATTGTTCCATAATTTGTCTTTACATACGCGAACACCTCTGTCCCGAACGCCACCCGCGCCCTCTTTTGTTCCAACTAGAGCGCACAGACACCGCAGCGAATTAAAGCGGGGCGAGCGGCTCCCGCGGGTCACTTTAATCGGATCCCTTTTTGTCACAAGCTCGTTGCGTTGCCATTTGGCGTCAAAATAATCCCCGTCCCCTCCAACCCCCCGCGCCCCTGGCCTCATCCCCCGGGGAGGGGGATCCAGCGCCAGGACCAACCCAAAGCGCTGCTGATGGACGTACAGGCGGGATGGGGTAGGGGTGGAGGAGATGGGGAGGCGTGAGGAGGGGTCGGGGGTGGGAGCTGCAAAATGGGACCGTGGCCCTGGTTCCACGCGTCGCTACCCCCGGGGGGGCCGGCGGGCGCTGGCTGAGTCCTACACAGCTTCCTCTTGAAAGCCCGGATGCTAATGTTTAGAGATCCATTTCCAAGCTCCCGTGACCGCCCTGGCGGAGCCCTGGCGCCCCCTCTCCCCCTGCTGCTCCGCCTCCGAACCCTATCCGCTTGCTTGGCATGATAATTTATGGATGACCCCGAACTGCAGGAGCATAGGATGGGATGAGTCGCGCTCAGCCAAGACGCGGGCGTGAGAGAGGGAAAGGGGGTGGGGGTTAGGGGGCAGAGGGGCCGACGGGCCATCTCTCGATGCATTAATTCGACATTTGTTTCCCCGGAGCTTCGTTTGCCGGATGTGAGTGCCCGTAAATCCAGCAGGGCGAGAGGCGCGGCACGCGAGGCGTGGCGGGCGGGGCGGGGCGTGGTGCGACGGGTGGTTTACCACCTCCAGACTACACTTCTCAGATCCCGTCAGCACTAAAACCCCCAAAATTCTTAGTATGTCTGCATTGGTCACGTGCGAATAATACTTCCGTAAACACACAGTATACTTTTACATTTGATACATTTTTGTATTTTTAGTAGATGCTACACTCAAAATCATTTTTATTTAATTTATACTGACACTCTAATGTTATGTGTGTATGAATGCTTGTGTATGATTTCTCGTGTAGGCGGCCAAACCTTGTGACTGCCCCACCTAGTGGCCTAGTGGTGCCATTCTTGTAGCACCAGTCCACCAGCCCGACCATACCCAACAATACTGGGCTGGGCCTTCCCGCGCTCCACTCTCTCGACTCTGTCCCTCTCCCCTCATGTACGGCACTAGGTGATCGGGATTGCACTTCAAAAATTTCAAAACATTAGAGAAAATTAGAGCACAACCCTCTCCTTAAATGTGTTCACCATTTGCTTTTAATCACCGATATTTGATTGATATTTTTAGCCGAGTTACTGAGCGCTTCATCAATCATACATTTGAAAAAACAAGAAGTCAACTTGCGTCACCTATTCACCTATATCACAAAAGTTTCACGAGGTTCCGCCCACAAAACACATCCATTACTTAGGCACACCCTTCGTTCTGCTGCGGTACATTGTAATCCTACCGCGCCAACTCCTACCGAGTTGCGCGTGAGCCTGCAGGCTATGAGTATGAGTGCCTCCGTAAAATAAATGTTTTACGAGTATGAGAATATCATATATATATTTTTTCTTGCATAGCGGATTACTTTGTCAGCCTCACACACTATTATTATATAGTAATCATAGAAGAGGGTAA
>NW_026267153.1:907135-912313 GCF_000697945.3 Frankliniella occidentalis
CCCCCCCCCTTCGCCCTCCCTCTGGCTCTCTCCTCTCACCGAGGTAAGTATCCAAGAGCACACAGCTGCGGGACATATGCAGTCCATTGACATCGTCTGCCCCACCCAACGTATCGCGGGGAAAGGGAAACAACCATTAAAACAACGAAGCTTATTGAAGCACATGAGCGGGCAACATCGATTTTCGATTACCATTCCAAATTTGTTCATCCCTCTCTTTTCATCTGTAATCTGAGTGGGTCCCAGCTCTGCCCGCCTCGTTCGCAGCGCAGTGGAATGGAATAGGGCTGCAGCGGCTGCCAAAAGGATGCACGTGAGCCTGCTAGCCTATTGTCATTTATTCCCTTCTTCGTCGCGGTGGCCAGGACACAAAAAGATTTTTTTCTCGACACTTTCACGATACAAAGCAACTGTGAAATCACAACACTTCGACAAAAATAGTGCATTTTGCTACCCTAATTTTTGAAATATAGTTGCACACTAATCGTAATAATGTCTGGAGTTAATTAATTTTTTCACAACGAAGAAGAGTTGTGGTCTCACAGAGATTTCTGGAAACTTTTTACCCAACGAATTTTTCGTGAAGATCTCACGTTTGAAACCAAAGTTCGGTTTAAGTCTTTATTAAGTTCGTGGGCTCTAGTGCGGCTGCGGCAGAGGTAGTCCATTACATGATGAATGGAGCGGAGATAGGAGCGGACGTAACCAAACGGTAGTGGCAAGGCGAGAGGGGGAGCTGACCAGAGTTCGTTATGTTCCAAACACCGACTATATATGTTTGGTCTCGCGTTACACATGTGCTGCGCGAGAGAAAGGGGGTGGGGAGTGTGGCACGGGGTTAACACAGTCCTCTGACCCTGCAGCGCTGGGGGGAGGGGAGGCATAGAGTTGGCGCACAGATATGGATGGACGGTCCTAACTTGGTCGGGCAGCCCGGGGAGAGGGGGTTGGGCTGTGGTCAGACTGAAGTACAGGGTGTAGTGCCCGCCCGGGGCGCGGGGAGGGAGTGGGGGGCAGGAGGTGTCAGCTGGCCAACACGCACAAGGGAGGCCCCAACTTTACGAGGGAGCCCCTTTTTGCTGCTCGGTGCATTTCATGTGCTCCGGTGGGACGGAACGGGCGTCATCGAATGCGAATTAGCGGAGAGAAGAGACGGGCCGAAGCGGCGGCGGGGCCTCGCCGCGAACCGAGGTGCCCGTCGACCTCCAGCACGACGCACCATCATCACCATGGAAACGTCAACGACCCGACCTCTCCGCCGTCAATAAGACTATCTGCCCTGTATGGTTTGGTGGGTATCGTAGAGCGGACAAGTGCGTAATCCAAGTGTACACGTTTGGCGCCACTTTGAATATCATTATTCAAACGAAACATTCTCATTCATGTGCTCGATTCATGTCTGCGAGTCAAGAAAACATGCTGCAAAACAAACCCCACAGAGACATAGTGTATATTTGAGTCTAACCTCTCTTCTCGGGCCCCGCGTATAACATTGTTCCGTACGGTGTACGGTAATGCGAATCTCTGCTGTCCGGCACTGTCCACGCTTCGCCGCCCAGTTTACGGCCTAAATTCCCGTTTTTATGGCTTTCTTAAGCTTTGCGGGAACAGCTGTGTGGTGGGGAGGAGTAGGCTTGAAACACCCTTCCCTCCTCCCTCACCTCTCCCTCTCTCTCCCCCTAACGGAGTGCGGCCTTCTTCCCTTGACGCTGCTGCTGGGTCGGCCGCAACATGGGAGGGGGGAGGGCTTGCGCTGTTAACTACACAACACGGAGAGCAGGGGCTGGAGGGGCGTGTGTTTTGGGGCGTTGAAGGCCGTAATCTGTAGGGAGAGCGCTAGTGGACACCGCCACCGAGGGCCAGCTGTCCATACAGACTACTCTGCAAATAGTTATTATATGGATGGAGCTTGGGACGAGGGCGAGTCTCCCTTTTCCAGGCACATCGCTGTTCCGCTGGGGAAAAGGCAGACGGTGCCGAGACGGATGTAGACAGTCATGCATGAAACAAAAGACAAACTGTGCCCGCGCTGAGTCTGACCTACTTTTATTTCCTCTTTCTCCTCAGATTTCAGCATACACATCTTTAGAAATAAGCGAAAAAAAAAACGAACAATTACTTGCAGCGAATTGCAGTGTACCTGTCTCGACTTTGCATGATGACGCAGTGCTGCAAATATATTTATTCATGGCGCCGGACAGGCATCAATCTTGGGGCGAAAAATAACTCAGTCAAGGCTTCCTATAGCAGCGTCGGGGCAGGGAGAAAGCAGCGCAAATAAAAAGAGACAGAGCAAAAAGGTGAAGGCGAGAAAGAGACGCACGCAGTACCATTTTTTTTCGCGAGGGGGTCACGTTCCCGGACGTTCTCCACCCCCCAACCTCACCATCCCTCAGCCTTGTTCCTCTCTCCGGTCAATCTATAAATTACGTGGCGAGCGAACAGTAGCCGATATTTAACCCGCTAAGTCCCGGCCATAAAACGCCACAGGCCGTAGGTACGCCCCCCTCCCCCCAACCACCGACCGCCACTCTCGCTCTTCTTTCTTCGAGACCACCCGACTCCCCCACCCTGCCTCCCATTCCCATGTCCGTTAATTCACTGATTAGAGACAAACTGCTTTGTGGTTGAGGCTAAGGTAAGGGATGTGGAGAGGGAGGGGAGAGAGACAGAGTGAGCGGAAAAGGGAGAGAGAGAGAGCAGTAAAAAAATCGCAGGTCGCAGGTCTTTCAGGGGAATTTTCCATGACAAAAGTAGTTAAATTCTTTTTACGCGTCATGTGTCATGTTGGAGCATCCTCCGTTGGTACTGGTAAATTACAAAAACATTTTGCAGAGGAAGGTAACACAAAAGAAAATTTTTCTTCTTTAACTGAATTCAATGCAAATCATTCTAATTTTAATGCCGGTTTAAGAAACAGTTAAGCATTTAAAGACCCCACCACAAATTAATTTTGTATATAGGATTATAGTGCCATATAGTCGCTCCCCTCCACCTCTCTCTCTCTCTCACACACACACACAGGCTGAAGGCTGAAGGATCCTCGCCAGGCTGCTGTTTGTGGAGCGGAGCGGAGCTGAGCCGAGCCTCCTGGCCTGACCCGTGCACGGCGACCACAACAGGAGAGGGACGCGCCCTGATAATCCCCCAAAATGATGGCTAGCGGGCTCCGCGCCGATGCGATGGACGCCGTTCGTCCAACCGTCCGTCAGCCGTCGGTCCGCCCCTCCGCTCCACCGTCTTTCAGTGTATCCCTCCTGTCCGCGGACCAAACCGTTGCCCCAGTCGTGAGCGCCCGCGCGCAAAACCTTTCTCGCCAATAGCACTCCCACCCTTCTCCTCCCCTCCGCCACGCTCTCTGCTCCCCGAGCCCAGCCCGCCGCAAAGCCTCCCTCCAAGGTGACGCCGCAACCCCCTCCAAGGTAAAAACTCTTATGAAGTTATAAATCAGAGGCGACCATATTGGAGCTCGCAAAACGTCTTTGTACACTTCTTCACCCCCTCCACCCTCCACTCTCCTAGCCTCGACCTTGGCCGCACTACTATGTAGCCTGCCATCCGCCAAAGGCGTCTGCCGGTGAGCCTCGGTCGGCTAATGGGGAGTGGTACTCTCTCACTCCCCCTCCATCCCTCCCTCATGTATATCATCAACTAAAAGAAGAAGTGCTTTACCTAAAGAAGTATATCCATATACCCTTTTTATCCCCGGGAAAAAAACTTTTGGGTACCTGCAGCAGTAAAGACAAAAGTTCATGGGGAAGCATGATGAGTGCGGTGTAGGGAAAGTCGTGGGGTGGGAAGCTGGGGGAGGGAGAGAGCGACAGAAGGAGGAGGGGTGGCCACAACAAAAGAAGCTGACGTATACAATTTATGGAGGGTCCCCCTGAAGCGTGAGGATTGATGATCCAGACGTCGAAAGGCAAAAGGAGAAAATAAAAAAGAAAAGAGGTGTGGGGAAAGGAAAACAGTAAAGAAAAGAAAAGGTTGTGCGAGGAGCAGCGCGGAGCCGTATTCATCGCCATGCTCACCTTTCGAAGAGCTAACCAGCGTGGCGACACGTGGGGCCCCTTCTGACGCGGCGGAAACAGAATCACACTGACGCCAGCGAGGCGCCAACCAAACCTCTGAGAGCGAGGGAACAATCAGGAGCGCGTCAGCCTTCCACAACTATAGAGGCCTGCGGGCGTTCCGATTGTGAGTCGAGCCGTCGTCTCGTCACATGGCGACGACGACCTCGCGCTAATTCACATGACAACCATGTCGTTTACAGGGTGACCACGACGTTCAAAACACTGTGACGGCACATTCAATCAAATGTGAATTTTCTCACATTGCGTAGAGTATCATATCGCTCGTCCCGTCCCTAACTCAAAGCACGCACGGCGCAGCGCCTCTAGAGAAACCAAGGATCGTTGCGCGACTCTAGTGAAACCACGTATCTCCATTTTGGGGTGATTTTTGAAACCTATACCATTCGATAGAGAAATTTTCCCTCTATTGTAATATAGGGTTACTAAGAAAATAGTCAAAAAATGCGTTACGTGGTTTCACCAGAGTCGCGCAACAAAACTTGGTTTCTCGAGCGTCGCACAAAGATACTTGGTTTCTCTAGAGGCGCTGCACCGTGCGCGCTTTGAGTTAGGGACGAGCGAAATGTCACATTCGATAGAACCTCGCTCTGCTCTCACGTCCTACAGCGCATGGCAGGCGTACCAATGACATGTTACAACAACACGACACAAGTCTCACAACCTGCAGCAGCAGTAGTGCAACCGCGTGTCGGGTTCCTTCGTCGAAAAGAGACGGGGTGGACGACGAACTACGAGGCAAAACGCACGGCATACTCTGTACCCACGGCAAAAAGGGCACCAGACGAGAAACGTCGAAAGGCAAACAAACGAGGCAGAAAATAAGACAAACTGTCCGATGTCTGAGATAATCTTTTTTATATTAAATATCCCCCCGGGGCCCCAGGCAGCAGAGGCCCTGGGTGGCTGGTAGCTGCGCTGGTGGGAGGCGGTGGTGCGCGGGAATTAAAGGCGGGAGCCCACCAGCCGAGCCAGACGGCGGGTGGGCCGGGAAATTTGGGACCGGCCGGGAGGGAAAAGGTGTGCACAAGTCGTTGTATAGTCCTCTCTACGTGCCTCCTCTTCTCTCCTCGTCGAATCCCCCCCCCCC
>NW_026267153.1:919920-929598 GCF_000697945.3 Frankliniella occidentalis
GGGGGGGGGGCAGACGGGAGGGAAGCGCCAGCGCGACGGGATTACGGCGCGAATCCGGCGCGGTAGTCCTTTCCTCCCCGCGCCACACCTTACAGAAAACTCGCGTACGCCAGCGCACTTCCCCCCTGGTCTCTCGCCTGGCAGGGGGTTTCCAGGAACTCGGCCTCTCTTCCGAAATCCCCGTTCTCTCTCTCTCTCTCTCTCTCTCTCTCTCTCTCTCCCCTTCCCTCTTGTTGTCACCCGCCACACCACAAGGACAAGGACACACGTTTAGCCTCGCCGAATGTATGCATCACAAGGTTTATTACACAGGCGTGACAAAAAAATTGAAAATGAAATATAGTAGTAGAGCTTTTAAGTAACGTTAACGACAAGTTGGTTTCTTTTGCCGAATCCAAATGTGACATGCTCCAAGATCTTTGAAGCAAGGCTTCGTGAGCCAAAGAACGCGTTTGAGGACACTTTCAGCGTTATAGATCCCTGAATATTTCCAGGGATGACAAACACACGTAAAAGATTTCTAAGAAAAAAAAGTGCCCGAGTGCAAAACACAACTTTTTTGAAAAATAATAATTGGGTCGTAGAAGCTGCTATAGGTTTTGTGTTCCGCAGCAATCCGTACATGCGATATCGCGTTCCTGGTTTTAAAAGAAGAGGACCGTGCATTTTGGGTGCTTTTCTTTTTTTCCGTTTTACCAAAAACTAATGGAAGTTGGGTTGCGGCTCGGTGGTGCCTGGTCCCAGAATGAGCAGCCGCGAGCCGCGTGCTTCGACCTCCATTTTACCCAATTTTGAGCGTGGCGTGGCGCTGCGTGGCGCGGACGGCTAATGCACAGGTGTGAGCGAACTGTATCATTATGGCTAAAAGGGGCGCCCTGCAGTGCGCTTTGTCTGTGGCGTGGCGTAGCGTGGCCCAGCACGCGCGGCGGAGGGTGGAACGGAAGACACGACTCGTCCGCCAGAGGTGGGCGCACCAGGTGAAAACAAAAGCAGATTGACGTCGCGCCTTTTCTCTATGGGTGTCAGGGGGAGTTCTGGTTTAAATGCCCCTGCAGAGATTAAAACGCCCCCAATATGATGTTAAAATTTTAGTGCACTTAGTGCGACTGAACTCCCTTTCCAAGGCATTAAAGCGTTGGAATGAACCAGCCGTGAAAAGTCCACAGAACATTCCAAGGGATTTTCTTCCAAAGCAACAAAGAAAACATTAGCATAGTATTGCAGAGAAACGTCTTCGTACCTCGCAAAACTTCGCAGTACAAAGCAATTCATCGCAGTCGATCGCAGTATATAGGAATCATTTGGAATAAAAAGCAAACGGATGCTTCCTTTCTGAGCTTCCAAGGAAAACGCGTTCGTAATATTTTAACATTGAATCAAAAGACTAGGTATTCTTCAATCAACCCATGCCAAGGGAAAAAAATCTGCATTCTTCTTTGGTGCACTGTGGGAGTCTACAAAGCAGTGTTTCGTAACCGACAAAGAAAAAGGTATCATCGTTCTAGCCCACGGAGATATGCTTTGTAATTACGAGGAAATTTCTCATCATATTACAATGCTTCAATTTTCTTTGAAATACAAAAAGGTTTGTGGACTTTTCCTAGTGTCTCTCCCAGGTCTCCCCCAACCCCTTTCTCACATATGTCCAGGTCAACTGCTGAGCCGGACGCCGCTGGCGCGGGTGACCCTCCCCTGAAATGGCCTCGAGAGTTTACCCGCGCGTTACCTGGGCGCGGCGGGCACGGCGAAGAGGGACGGAGACAGAGCTATACGGCTGGCGCGCAGAGCGGGCGAGGTCATCAAGTCACAAGCACCTGTTCTGCCGTGTCGTGTACTTTCGCAGTCCCAGAGCCCGCGGCTGGGACGCGGCGGCGGCGGGCGCCGCCAGTGCTTGGTGGAAAGTTAAAGAGGGCGGCGCTACGCCGCGCCACCGCCCCGCAAAGCGAAACCTCTCGCGCTCACCAGGCAAATCATCGCGCCCTTCAGCTCGTCGACAGACGTGCGGGCCGACGGGCGGATGGACGGGCGGTATCCGCGCGAGGAAATTACCGCGCCGCCCAGATAAAGAACTCGATCAAAAATGACTTTCAACCACCACTAAGTTCCCTCCAATTTTCCGTCCAATTTCCCCCCGATCGGCCACCACTGCCGCCTGCTCGCTTATCCTCGCCGGAGGGGGAGCAGGAGGAAGAGGACGGGATGAAGAGGGTTCTGATTAAAAACCGCGCCCGCCGGGGGAGTCGGGGGAGCTCCGCCGAGCTCCGGCGCTCCGCCCCCAACGCCGCCGCCGTGGCCACTGCAGCGGCCGCGCAGCCTGGCTTGTTGCTGTGTGTTTTGCCGCGGTCCGTATCGAAGTTTGTGTTTGCCGCCAGTCTTCCTCTCTCTCTGGCTCACTCTGGCGGGTGCGCACGCCGCGCTCTCTCCTTTTTGCCGATGGTCACATCCGGGACTACTTAAGCCCTCCCGGCCGACTCGCACTGGTCGTTCTCCCTGAGGGCCCACTCTCTCCTCTCCCTACTCCCCTCGGCTCTCCTACACTCGCCTCTCCCTCTCTCACTGCTGACCCCAGCGCGGTCTCGCAGCCCCCTCTCGTCCCAAAGCCCTTAGCCGCTGCCCTAGTAGTGTCCAGCAGGGCCGATGCCCTTGCGCTAATCGCAATGGCGGCCGACGAGTAAAAGCAAAGGAGAGAGGGAGAGTGAGCGAGAAAGTTCGGCTGCGGCAGAGGGAGGGAGCGAGACGCGGCACATCTGGACCTCTGCTCTTTGCCGGCAGCAGTCGAGGCGGGCGATTTAAAAATAGAGGCAGTATCCGGCGGGAGCTGGCGCGCTGCGTCGCGTTTGCGAGGGTCTGCTGCTCTGCGCCGTAGCGGCGCTATAACGGGCCGTGGACGGTACTCACTGTGCCGAATGTCGCCGTCCAGCGAGAAGTTGACATCGTAATGGAGGTCGGATATGTGCCAGAAGTGTCCTGTGGAAAGAGAAAACGGAAGTCATTAGTGATATATTAAAAACAAATAATCAACAGGTCCATCATAAGCGAGCAGAGGTGACGCGTCAACACGTGCAGGTGTGCTGCTGTGCGTCATTATCACGGTAATGAGCCCGCCAGGTGCACGTCAGCAACGCGCCGGCGGCTGGCAGCTGCGGCAGCAGCTAGAGCGTGCTGTCGCGAGGTAGAGGTTAACCCCTTTGCTTCTAAACGCACCAACACTTTTTAATGACGTACTCTACGCGCGCATGGCAGGCAGAACCGGCACAGCAAGAGGGGAAAAAAATATATAAAGATGTGTATAAAAAAGGATAACTAGACGGACAGGCACAAGGAGGAGCTATACGCTTTTGGGGGAGGAAATGTGTGAGTGAGAGGATTACGACTTTTTGAAGGGGCAAAGCCGTTGGGAGGTCGGGAACTGAGAAAAAAAAATGGGTTCTCTTAATTATGGTCAGAAAGCGGCGTCGACTTTAGCGTTCTCTCTTTTACTCTGCGGTTGGGAGATTGCTCGGTCCACGGCGGCACATGTTTTGAGCAACGCCATTTTATTTTCTTTATATGAGAATTCATCGCGGAACCGTCGGCAAAGGGACATCGAGAGGGGCGAGAGGGAATGTGACTCTACCGAGCCTCGTCTTGCTCGCCGTGCCCTCCTCTGTGTCTGGCCCCAGTCCCCGTTACCTTGTTAACGGATTAACAGAATTAGATAACACACAAACTCGGCACGGCTCTGGCTGCCCCTTTGTCAAGTCTGCACGTCCGGCCTCACTGCACTACACTGCGACAAAAAGGGGCTGGGGGTGGGAGGGACGGTCGAAAACAAGATTTCCCACGCGTTGCGGGGTGGAAATAATGAATTTTAAAAAAAAAAACGACATCGAAGTAAACGAGGGAGAAAACGGAAGAAGAGGGGGCGAAAAACGGGGAAAAGACGATAAGGAGGAAGGCGACAGGTCTTTGTTATAATACTTGGAGATGCGATACGTTGGGGTCCAATTAGGAAGATGCCATGGAAAATCCCGAGAATGCGACCCTACTTTCCCACCCCAATTAAATGCCCTGACACTTTTTACAATGCCTCTTCTCTTCCTCCCCCTCTCCCTCTCTTGCTCTTATTCCGCGATCTACAACAATAATAACAGTTTGCAAAGGCCATCATATAATTGCTAGAGCGCAGGCCAGCAGAGCTGGGACGAAAGCAAAAGTAAAACGGCGACACAAACAAAAGACCAAGCAAAGAAGACAGGGGGAGGGGAGAGAGTTTATCAAGAGACGGTTCACTCAAGGTACTCCACAGATTCAGAAGCGCAGTCGTGTACCGAACATTCCGCCTTCTGAGCGGGAAACTATGGTCTGCGCGCAGGCTGAGGAGGAAAAAGGCTCACCTTGGGAGAGGGAGGTGGAGGGAGAGGGAGAGAGAGAGAGAGAGAGAGAGAGAGAAGGGGGCGTCAGAACAGAGAGGGGTGGAATCTCCCTGCCCTTTCAAGAGGATTGCGACTACGCCCGTCAGACGTTCCCTTGTGCTGTCTGAATAGCAAAAGTAGTTATGAAAAGGCTAGCTAACTCTGCCACGGCAGTGGGAGGGCAGACCCTGACAGCTAGACAGAAGCGGCGTGCGCTCTGCAATCGAAGGGCTTACCGCCGAGTGGGCTTGAGACGATTATGGGATTTGCTCTCGTTGTATTGGCCACAAGGCCACAACATTATTCGCGTCCGCTCTACCTAAACACCCCACATAGACTACTTCGCAACAGCCTCGCGAACCCCCCCAAATTTCCCTGTTCCACTCTTCTTTGGAAGGAAAGGACTGGGCTGGCTGGCTGGCTGAGAAGCATCTTTAGGAGAGCACTCTTTGTTTCTTTCTCTCTTTTTGTCGAACGCAGAGGCAGCGACAATGGACAATTATTCCACAAGTATACGCATTGTCTCCCTGAGACAATAGAAGCTGCTTATCCGTTCGGAATGCATTCCAGTCACGATTCTGCCAGAAAATTAAGGCTAAACAGCGCTGTCATTCTTGAATCCCTTTTTTAAAATTGCATTTTCAAGCCAAATTATTTTTTATAAACCTTGAATGTTTCTTTAGGTCTTGAGTCGAGGCGTGCATGCTTTTCTAATGATTAGCTTGGTTTTAAAAATAGTTTCAGATGAACGCACCACACTTACCTATTGTTGGTTGCGTATACGCCGAAGGGAGAGCAAGGACCAAGAGCAGGGGCAGCCAGCCCGGCCACCAGCCAGGGCGCATCTCAAGGCCGTTCAACCCTGCAACAAAGAGAGAGAGCGCGACATTTAAAGAACACTGCAGAGCGCAGCAAGAGAAAAAGGCGAGCTCATCTGGTACAGTGTGGGTGGGCGCGAGAGAGAGGAGGGGGGGGGGGGCTGACGTCGGGGATTACGTAACGTAAACGAGTTGTAATGAGTCTGTGGATAGAAAAGGCAACACCCTTCCCCCTCTTTTGAGTCTCGAGGCGTCTTGACGGCGGGAAGCATTTTATTCATGACGCCGTGCGGTAGCTGTGCGGGGCTGGCCACGATCCTGGGTCAGCGAAAAGCTCTTTGCAGGTTCAGAGTGCCCCCCCCCCCTTTTCCTCTACCTCCCAGCCCACACACCCACTGCCCCGCTTCTGGCCCGTTTTGCGGGGGAGAGGTGACCACATCAAGCAATGAGGCATATGCATCACCCTCCCCCCTCCCACTCTCGTCCACTCAAACCCCCTTGATGCGGGAGCTGTAATATTGTGGCAGTCTGGTAACTCGGAGGGCGAGCCGGCGGCCGCTGGAGTTCACTCTCATGAAAGACTGCAGATCCTCGACACGAGAATTTCAAACCGAAAAAAATGTGGAAATGCGCCGGGGATGAACACCGATGAGCCTACAAAAAAAAACGACAAAGTAAGGAAACGGTTGTCTCGTTCAAAAAACTCAAAATAGTCAGCGCCGATTTTCCTAAATAAATACCGGGAAAGAACACGAGCCACAAAAAGGTGCATAAAGGTGTGTGCGCGTTCGAGCAGAGTGTCCCTCGGCACTTTGCATGGAAGTGTGAACTGCAGCCGACTGCGCCTGTGGTTATCGGGGCCAGCCCCGGCTCGGCCTGCACCAGCCGGCTGCAGTCTGCGCGTTAATCGCCGGATAACGACCTGAGTCGTACTCCTCCTCCTCCTCCCCATCCTGCAGGCCGCCATCTTCCTATCCAGCAGGCGCAGCAGGCACTCGACCCCAATACACCACAGGATTAACTCTGGCGTGGGCGGGCCCCGGCAGGATTACACAGCTCGGACTCGGCGACCGAGCGGCCATCGAGTTCGCTTACCGACCGCACTAGTCCAACGACAGCGCGATCCATTGTGTTGTTGTTTTGTGCCTTTCGCGGAGCGCCCCAGCGGCACCCTCGCTCCCGCCCGCCGCACTCAACGCCGCGCAGCCCAAAACAAGAAGGCCCGGATAAAAGGGGAGGCTTCCCACCCCTTTTCCTCTTGATCAGCTTTGGTCGGCCAATCTCATTTCGATGACCGGGCGTCTGCAAGAACAGCAGCAGGAGCCACCAACCTGTTGTATGTGGGGCAACGAGGGAGAGGGAAAGGGGTGGAGAAAGAGGGGGGGGGGGAGAGAAGAGAGTGGCGCGGCAGCCAGACAGCCTATCGATGAGCGAGAGTAATTCCCGTACCCCAATGACTGCCATTAAGTCTCGCCCATTTGTCGCACTATCCTATGGGGCTTCGCGTAGGGCCGCAGGGCCTCCCTATAGGGTCCCTAGGGCCCCTATAGGGCATCGCACGTTTTATTATCGCACTGTTCGAAATGCCATAACGGCGAGCAGTCACGCAGAGAGAGAGAGAGGAGAGAGAGAGACAAATACCAACAAAGGTGAATCGTACCAGCTCCGACATCAGTAATTACCGATGGTACCAATCGAATCCGATGCCCGGTGGCCCTGCTACTTGCATCGTGTGCCATGAGTGCAACCAGCATGCACTTAGTTTCAAGTGCATCGGCACATGTCCTCATGCCAGTAAATATAAATTATGGCTCGAGGTGCAATAACATCCCACTTTCGCGACCCCATATTCGTCGAAACTAGGTCACGGGCTCCATGGATGTGTTACGTTACAACATGAACACTCTGTTACATAATAGTGTAGGCGGTGGGGCAAAGGGTAGGCGGCGAGATTTGGAGTGTACGCGATGCGGGATAGCGTTGTGTTTTATGTATCACTCTTGCAGTGGCAACTGAATTAATCCAACCCTGCGAGGGATGAGGGGAGAGAGAGAGAGAGATGAGAGAGGCAGAGAAAGAAAGGCAGAAGGGAGAGAGTGAGAGAGTGACATAGAGAGGTAAGGGGGGAAAGAGGGGGGGGGCTTTCCCTGGGGTAACGTGTCCGCACCACGCTCCCCCTTCTTTACGGACTGAGCGGATCTACAAACGCAGAGTAAAATCTGACCACGAAAGAAGAAAAAAAACTGGACAGAGCTTCTTGTGTGTGGACGTGAGTGTGTGTGCAGTGGGAGAGGGAGGTGGTAGGCGAGAAGAGGTGAAGTGAAAACAACGTATCTCCGGCGGATCAAACACCACCGCAGAAGCAGAAAACTTCTCTTTCTGGCATTTCCAGCAAATAAAACCCTTCTCTCGAGAAGCGGATAACGCTTCTCCAGTTCGCATCAAGCTCGCTAGCTCTCTCTCTCTGTCTCTCTCTTTGAAGCGTGAGCGCACACAGACGCCTTTTATTCGAAGGTTGGGACCACTATCCCCCGCCGCTTATATTTGGTCGTGTTGAGAGGCTTCCGATGTACCGAGCGCCGTGGCGCGGCGTGGCGCAGGGCTCAAGTGTGTACTTAAGCGTTCGGGAGTGAGTCCCATCGGATTTAACAAGACCATCCAGGCCGTTCACCATCCATAAAATAACACGTGGCAAAGCCATAAAGGCATGCGCGCCGAATAAATACGTGAGCAGTGCTGCTGCTACAGTGCTACACTGGAAAAGATAAAAAAAAACACAACTAAGAACACTTCCATAAAACCGACACAGAATATAGCGGCGGTATCACTCTACGGCCGCCTACCGCACGCGAGCGCAGAAGGGCCCCTCCCGACCCTTTCCAAGACAAATAAAAGATAAAAGAGTGAGGGAGGGGGGCGTGTGAAGTCACCGACGGTGCTCGCTGGCGGAGGGCGCCTGGTGGGTAGGCAACGCGGGAACACGCGTGCTTCACGGGCCTGCCTACCCTCGAATCTACAGGCGCACTGAGGACCGAGGAAAAGGTACTGATGTGATGGGTGGATGTGATGGGTGGGTGGATAGACGGGTAGATGGATGGATAGGTAGATGGGTGTATGGATGGATTAGTGGATGAATGGATGGATAGATGGATGGATGACCCCGGGTGAGCAGAGGTCCCTGACCCTGTTGGCGCACAGGAGCGCGCGACGCCGCTCGCCTGCGCATTTCTCACGGTTCCGAATGTCACCTCTCTCCCCTTTCTATACTGTGCCGCCCACCAGCCGCCGCCCACCATCCGCCCCTACCTCTCCCACTCCCGCCACTTGTTTGTCCCCATCAGCGAAAGGGCGAGAGAGGGGGTGGGTCCGTCCAGTGAATCCCACAGCTGCCGCTGCCGACTTCATCCTGCGGGCTGAGCGCAGGGCTGGCCAGTGTGTTGCGAGGGCCTCGCCGGGGACCAAGCAGGCCCCGTCCCACTGGCGGCCGTGCTGTGGATGACGTCGGCTAGGCCGTTGTCTGAGTGCAGCGGACGGAGGCCCAGTGTGTGCCTGTAGACATGTATACTGCAGGCCTCCGCCCGACCCTCGTCGCCGTCTCCTGTCGGTCCAAATCGAACAGATCCACCACAACCACCTCACAAGCAGACCACCGACCTCCCCTACCCTCCCCTTACACCTCGCCTAGAGATCCAGGCGTCCCGTTCCTTGCAAGGTCGGGCCGCTCGCTTCGGAGCGTTTCAATATGTTCACGTTTAGTCCGACTTTGCCCGTTCTTCCCGCCGCCGTTAGCCCAGAGCGAGCGCAATATATACATTTCTGTCCCTTTTTGCGATGAATCTCGGACGATCTGCGCAGACAATCCTGGGGAGAGGGGGCGGCCGGCTGGCTCTTCTGCTCGGTCGGGCCGGCCCTTCCGCTCGGGCGGCTCAAAGGAGAAGGGCGGGGAGTAATTTGAAAATAAAAGAGCATTAACACCACTTGACACGAAATGGTCTAGACAATGTTGGTTCGTTTAGTTTTTATTTTGCAGGACACCAGATCTTGTCCTCTCTCCGTTTCTGGTAAGTCAATGAGGATTTTGGATTCGTGCTGCTGCCGCGGCTCAGTTGAGCAGAAAATTGGGCGCACACTGCGTCACTGATGAACCCGCACTGTGAGACTTACTGCCACGACGTGTGCACAAAAGTACCCGTGCAGGAACACCGATTAATTGCACCGTTGCACCACCATTATGGGGCGGAGGATCCCGAGTGTGTAAAATACTGCTAGAGTACTGGAGGCCTGGCTACAGCTGGCTCTGACCCCCACCGCAGGGGCAGTGCTCGCGGCACGGGCGGGCCACCATCGTGCTGGAACTTTCACAACGTCATAAATACCAATCAACAACTCCCCGAGGTGCCGACTCCCCTCTCCACCTCGTCCTCGCCGTCCTCCAGACCCCATGCCTCCCCCTTCCTCCCCCTTCC
>NW_026267153.1:934713-936340 GCF_000697945.3 Frankliniella occidentalis
CCTCCTCTCTCTCTCTCTTTCTCTACCTATCTCTCTCTCTCTCTCTCTCTCTCTCTCCGGCGCGCCTCAGCGGGGCGTTTGACACGGGGAGAAGAGAGGGGCTGCGCAATGAAAAAGAATAGAGGCCCAGAGTAAGATGCAGGGGAGGAAAGTAATGAAGCTCTTTTTTCCTCACTTCTTGTCCGCCGGCCCGCAACTACTACGGGTCCGCCCAGCCCCGGGAAAAAAGGGGGAGGGAGGGGAGGATAGAGAGAGCGAGAGAGAGAGCGCACAGCAGCGGGGGCGAGACAGCAGCGGTGTTGTGGGGGCGCAACGGCCCTGGACCACCTGCCAAGACGTGTGCCAAGCAGAGGCAGCAGCAGCAGTAGCCGCCCAGGCGGCCCCCATTCGCTCGCTGGCGTAATTTCGCAGCAGACCACAATTAGAATTCCGGCCGCAGAATTTCACGTAGAGGCAGCAGCAGCAGCGGCGGGGCGCAGCGGTGGCGGCGCGGCGGGGAGCGGTGGCGGGAGAGAAGAAAAGGGTTATCTTAAGTGTCCGCCGCGCACTATCGCTGTCCCCCGGCAGTTCCGCGTCGTGCCGCAGCAGTGTCTTCTTTGACATTCTTTATGAGGCTTAAAGTTCAAGGCGCCCCGCCCCCATTCATCCGTCGCAGCGCCACTGCAGGAACTGCAGGGAGTAAACATACTTTCGTGATCGTAGAGCGCAGGTCGGCTGCAGTGACGAGCCGACAACAAATACTCTCAATGTTACTAGAGAAACACCTTGCACGACTAAGAAAGATATCCATTTGTGTGCCGCTTGAAGCTTTCAGTAGCAATAGAGTTCACACACAAGTAATACTACATAAGAGCCCGTGACGGATGTTTTGGGTGCAAAGATCGAGAAGAAACACTACTTTGATTCCATGCCAGTGAGAAGTCTGCACTGGTAAAACAAGTGTGCAAATATTGCGCTGTATATGATGTGTGTATATGATGTGTGTATATGATGATTTTGCACATTACATGGTGTTTAACTAAGTTGCACACTTAGAAGTGTACAAAATATTGAACACTAGTTATCAAAACGTAAACACAACGTCTGATGTTTGCACACCAATTGAGGTCTAGTTCATTTCGACATCATGAAGTGTTTAGTTTTTGTACACTTGATACTGCATATCATTTGGTGTGCAACTTTCTACATTTGTTTTACCAGTGTGAACTTTTTATATTGCAGATATATTTCGGAAGAGTACTATGTATAACGAATATATATCCGTATGAAAGTAGGTCACGTAGCGATGAAGACGTGGGTGTGACCTATATACACATACATTCGACAGCGTTCGACCTTCATCATCCCCAAAGCCCGGGTGCCGCCGCCACCCGCCAAAGAAGTCGGCAAAGGAAGCGAGGGCGGAGGCGTGATACAAGACGAGAGGGTAAACAAAAAAAAACAGAAGGAAAGAGCGGGAGACAGAGACGGAGAGAAAAGGACGTCTTGTTAAAATAACCTGGCGATGGGGCGGCGCAGACACGGACCGGCCCGACCGGGCTTCCTGACTGACACCCGACATGGCAGCAGCGCTGTGACCCAGGTGCCAACCCGCTGTCCCACGCGACCCTACCTTAAGCCCCCCCCC
>NW_026267153.1:937235-949420 GCF_000697945.3 Frankliniella occidentalis
TTTAGCGTTATACTTAATAATGGTATAGTAATTTTAGGATTCTGTTAAGGAAACTAAAATTTGGCAATCTTTCTAGTCATACTAAAACAAGGGTGTTGCAGAGAGCTGGGGAGTGATCAACGCGGCCTAGATCCTTTCTAGGTGCAGCGCACCATTATACCAAAGTCAGTCACAAGGGATAAGAGTCGTCAGGCGGGCGGCAGTTTGTTGAACGGTCAATTAGCACAATACGGACGAGCATGACGCTAGAAGCTCGAAAAAGGTGTTTGATTGTGCGTGCGTGTGCGTGTGTGTGCTGAGGGGATAGGAGAGGGGGGGGGATGGTCAACAAGGTCATAGGAAAGGGCCAACGACAGGAGGCCTACAGAGCTTCCATAAATATCTCATCTTTGCGCGGCTATCACATCGGAGTGCAGGCAGCCGTGACGCTCGACAACGCTGTGCAACTCTCAGTATAGTGCAGCATCGGCACTATTGTTACGCCGCATCATTGACGTACTCGGCAGACGTACGCAACGCAGGCATCGGAACCAACGCGGCGTGAGTGACAGGTTCCGGAGGGGCGCACAAGGTTGCAGAGAACTCTTCGGAGCCGATGGTGTAACTACGTGTGCGTACGGGAGCATCATTGTGTGTGTGTGTGTGTGTGTAGGTGTAGGTGTGCCTATGTGTGTTGGAGGAGGAGGGGGGGGGGCCGTTTCCGCCCCGCTGGGCACGCAGTCGGCAAGGCAAGGAGCAAACACACACCCGAGCCCCGACTAGGTAAATACAGAATACCATCGTTTTGCATACACGCCGATGTTGTGGGCACGATAGTCTGCGCGTGCGTGACTGCAGATATATTTTTAGAAGTTTTTTTTTCCCTACCATCTTTGTTGGTATTCCCTTATAGTGGGGGTTTAATAGTGTGCCCGGGTTGATTCCCTCTCTGCCTCCTCTGCTTTTCATCTCCTGCGCGGTTTCGAAAATTTGATATCTAAGTACATAACGCTGTCACGTGACGATAAAATTACCATCAATAGGGGCACTCCTGCAGGACGGCGTGCAACCATACAGTGTGCGTGTCATCGTGTGTTTGTTTTAGTGTTTGTGCGTGTATATGTGGGCCGAGTGTGGCGGTGCTGGTAATGCCGGACATTGATTTTGCGACGGCAGCGACCATCGCCACTTTGTATCGGTGTGATTGTGATATAACCGAATCGGCATAGTGCACAACCTGAAGGGGATATGAATTGCGACGTGTTTTTGACATAAGACTAAAATACCCTAGCATACATATAATGTTAAAAATAGTTGTTGGAAAACAAGTATTTTTGAGTTCCCACAGCTGTAGAGAAACAACGAAAGATGTCAATATACAACAAATGCTGTTGGGAAACAACGTTCTTGAACAGCCTCGTTGTAACAAAGCAGACTGTTGTAATAAAACAACGCGAGTTATGCTATAAAAATTGACAACATATTTGCTCGTAATGTTCATTATTTTTTAACACTCTGCTGTCTGAGAAGACACCGAGAGCGAATGCAGCGTTCCGTTGCGTTTACTCACCTTGGCTCGACACATGTAGGGCTCCATGCACGCGGGAGAGTGGCACGTGGCGTCCGTCTGCAAAACACAAATGGCGGTGTTAGTTTCGGTGCAAGTCAATGCCAGGGATACTAAAAGAATAGAAAATTGAAATTCCCTGACATTTTCCTGAATATCCCTGACAACAAGATTAGCAGTCAGAATGGAATAAAGGGGACTTTTGCGAACACCTCGCTGAGAACCCGAAATAACGCTGCAAGCCGTTTTACCCTGACACAGCGTTCAATTCTCTGACCTATTCCTAACACATTTTCGTCTCCCTGACATTTTCCTAAATTCCCTGACTTGAAGCAGCCCTGAATGCGTTTTTGGTGTACATCATTGGATGTCTCTTCATGTAACGTTCAGAGAGCAGAATATAGAATACAGTAGGTACCGGTTTACAGGATATACATGAATGACAAATAGACAAATGTAAAAAGAAAGAAAAAACAAAAACAAAAAAAAATTGCTAATCATTGGTGCGTAGGTAAACTGTTCCTGAACTGAAGAGAGCGAGAGCGAGAGAGAGAGAGAGAGAGAGAGAGAGAGAGAGAGAGAGAGAGAGAGAGAGAGACGAGGGAAATGCGGGCAGGACAACGTGCAGGTAGGTAAAGAGGTGGCAGCCGGGCAGGGGCATTTCGCTGGCCGCCCGCGCCAGAAAGCCATCAGACCATGATGCCCTATGGCCCCGCCTGCCTTTCCGTCTGTCGTCCCGGACGGGCTGGGCGGGGCGTGCCGAGAGCTGGTGAGGGCGCGAGAGCAGCAGGTGCAATGTTCGTGACTGTTAATCGACCCCACCTACTCCCACCCACTGCGCCCCGAGGGCCAAGAGGGAGGAAGAGACAGAGGATTTTTCGAAAAAAAAAATCAGCATCCCCTTTCCTGGTTTCCACGTCATGTCTCCCGGTCGGGTCTGACCGTGCGGCGTCAATCGTACGGCAACAGACAACTCTTTCCCAGACACACTCAGGTATCGGCAGCACATGTCCTCTCGCAGTATTGACTCGGCCGTCGCCGCCGGCGCCAGCGCCTTCGCGTTGCTACATTATTCACTCTCCGCCGTATTTCCGCTGCTAAAGGTCGCTCGCCGCGGCTTCGGTTCGGGGCAGTTCGGGGCGGTGGTCGGCCCGGGCGCGGCATCTCCGCGCCACGGGCGGCACCAGGGTAGCGCGGCCTCAATTATAGAACGGCGTGTGTCACGCAGCGCGTCACGCGGCGTCACGCTACCGGCCATCAATTAATTGGGATCGAACTCTTCGTCCGGCCCCGGCCAGCCGGCCGGCCGCCAGCCCAGCCGTCACTGCCGTTCCACCCGGCAGATCGACAGGCACACGCGACGACGCGACGCTAATGGCAACACATCTGCATGGCGACGCCTCGCCGGCCGCCGCGGTCAAACATTCAGACGGGCACCGGGCTCCAAGATAGGATCGCGACACAGTTTAGTAGTTAGGGACTCTCTACAGGGACTTTTCCCAGTCCATGAAAAGATGCATTGTTTGATGAGCGTATCTTGGCGAAATGCAACTGTGTATGGAATATCCCGCGAATGGCGAGTTTGCCTCTCTCTATCCTCTCTCTCACGGACGAAACGAAATTTTGTCTACAAAGAAGATAAAAATTCGTCACATAAGTTAAAATAGCCAGACAGTTCAAACTGCAATTTCGTTTTACCGTGTGTCAGGGCTACGACAACAAAGTAGGATAGCGTACCATCGGAGCCATTCACGTATTGTTGTGTTGTAGCCCGTGCATTCGATACAGTTAGATTTGCAGAGGGGATGCTAAAGATATGTTGTGTTTAATTTAATTCATTAGAAAAATAAACAAAAGAGCCGTAAATGTGATAAAAGTTAGTAATTTTGCAGCCTTACGACAAGAGAACTGCTTCGCTGGAACTAGAACTCTGCGGAAGTGATCAAGGAAGCGAGGTAAGAAGATGGGAAGGGCGAGTCTTCAAATATAAATACAAGCAACATAAAACCAAACAACTGTGTTCATTCACTTTCAACCAAAAATGTATGGGGACTATTCTCGGATAGCGAAATGGCCTTATAAATGTGCGAACATGAGTCGCGTGGTCCCGGGCGAGGCGGCAGGGCGGCCTGCTTCGCCCACCATGCCCGCCTTCATTGTGCATGAGATGGGCTGGCGGCGAAGGGGAGGCCCCGCCCCCGCCTACCTAGGCTGCCTAGGTATTCATCGGATCGTCCCTTAACACCATTAGCGAAGGGCCCCATGCCCCCGCGCCTGCACGGCCAAGCCGCCGCGCCCTGCCGCCGCGCCCCACGGAAGTGCAACGCCTTCACGGCGCGTGTAGTTTCTTAGCGCTTGTACGTGCGGAACACTGCAGGAGAGGAGGGGGGAGGGTGGCGTGAGCGGGTGTGAGACCCCTCTCGACCCGCGGAAGGGGCAGGCACGAAAGAGACATAAAGAGCACCGCTAGAGGCAACGGCCACGTCCTATATGTTTTGCGAAGGTGTTTTACTCAGTTCTTGAAAGGAAAAAGCCCACAGCTTTGAAGAAGAAACCTAATACTGTATTTTGCTGTCTACGTCTACACTCATCAAAGCCTGGGTGATCACCCCTGCACTCTCAGATCCCTTAACGAAGTTTTTGTATCTTGCTAGCAACGCTACGGTAACAACAAACACATCTGTTTGCTGTTATTTAGGGGACATCCTAGTGTAGCGGCTCAAAAACAAGGGTGTTTTTGGGATTCAATTGGTGGGAAATGATAACTCTTATAGAACATCGGTAAAGGCCATTTAGTAGAGGGTTCTTCTAACTTTAAAACAGCGAAACGTAAGTCCTGATATTTTCATTGTAGCCGGAGAAAAGTGGTGCAGAAGAGGCCCCTCCGCGCATGTCACATAGTCATGGGCGCAAGCGTCCAGGCCGACTCCCGACTCAGTCGTCTGAAACAGTCCGGCCCAAGTTTTTTAGACTCGGAAGGAACCCGGCTATGGTTGGAACTAGAACTTTTCTGGTGAAATGATTTTTAGTATTTTTCCGAGTAAGGTAAACTTTTGATACTAAAATTTAGGGAAAATTGTCAAAGTTATGATTTTTTTTCTGTAGGAAGGATTACTAAATATAATGAACAATTACAAACACGCACACGGTAAAACCAAGCCCTGAGATCTCCAGGAGTTTTCCTCATTTTCCAGGGGTATTTGGAAGAGTCTCAGGAAACGTCTGGGAAACCCATCAGGAGCGTCCTGCGATTCACAGGAAGATGTCCGGGGGGACTAATTCACCTGGGAATCCCAGGGCGCGGTTCTACCGTGCAATGATTTCCCAGTATCGTCTCGCCCGTCGCAGCCGATTAGAAGCCTTTGCTCAAACGCTGCTTCGTAGAACGCCGCTTGTTCTACAACGCGCTGTGTGCTGCTGGCAGAGCGACGGCGAGGGCTGGCGGCGCCAGTGGTATGCAGCCGACCGCAGCCCGGTGCGGTCAGGGGCCACGGCCAGCGGCAGGGCGGGCGCCACTGTCGATGACATCTCATCACAGGGTGGAAATGGAAAAGGCGAGGAAGAGATAGCGCAGCGCACAGCAGAGACAGACAGCCAGAGAGAGAGAGAGAGAGAGAGAGAGAGAGAGACCAGAGGCAGCCATCAAGTGGAAGTATAGACATAAAAATGTTGTAGGTGAGCGGATGAGCGGGTCAGCGGGGGCGTGGCGTGGCAGGGCGAGGCGGGGGAGAGGTAGGGCGTGCTCAGGCACCCTGTGTGTGTGTGTGGGGGGGGGGGGGGGCAGCGTCAGCTCTACGGCCAGCCTGCTTGTTGTAAAACCAGCTGTAATCACAGGAGCGATCGCGGACATTGCGTATGCCGCGCAGGAAACTGGAGCGGGAACGAGCTGGAGGGACAGAGGAGAGGGGGAGTAAAGAGAAGGGGGAGGGGAGGGGGGGCAAGGAAGTGCAGGAGAGGCGAGGAGACGGGGAAGTAAAGAAGCGGGTCGAGGAGGAAAAGGGGGCTGCAGAGAGCGGGGGTTTCAGGGGAAGGGGCTGCTAGATGTGATAGGAGGGGTGGGTGGGGGGCGTGGACCTTGGGCGCGCGGGACTGGTTCAAGAAGTGTAACAAAGGAGGGCGCGCAGGTGAGGAGGGGGAGAGTGAAGGGGGAGAGGTGGGAGAGAAAAGAAAGAGGCGCGAGGAGCGGCAAGGGCGTAAACATGCAGCAGCCGTAATTGACAGCGCGACGCTGTCCCTCGCCTTGTGTGCCGGCGGGGGCCACACATTCACGCCGCCAGCGCGTCGTCACTCCCCCCCCCCCCCTACCCTCCCCTGTGCCGCGGTGCCATCTCATGCTAAACGCCTTCCACACTCCGCACAGGATGGCGGCTGCAAACTTGGCCACAATTGCACAGCCCGGCGCGCGCGCGCATCCAGGTCGACACAAGCACAAGACGCGATGCCGCCGACGACGGCGGTTCCCGTTCCCACCGCCCCCCCTTCACTTCCGGGTCTCGCCCCCTCCTCATTTGCATAGTCATCCCCCCCCCCCACACACTCCTCCCGCATGACGCCCCCCTCTTGCTGCCGCCTTTCGCCTTTTTGAGCGCGCCGCCCCCACACGTTTCCGCCCCCGCCCCCCGGCGGCAAGCAAGGATTCGCACACGGGGAGCGGCGGTGCGGCGACGACGTCGACGCAGAGCCAAAAAAGTTTGGCGCATAGTTGGGGAGCATCCAATTGAGTCGTAAAGTCTTTCGGCGCCGCGGAATAAACACGGAGAACGGTCGTTACATCGTGCGAGTAAAACTACTGCCCTTTACTTTGTTTCTTAAAGAGCGCGGTGAGCGCGGCGATGGGGAGGGAAAGGGGGCGCGGGCAGCCACACTGCAGAACCACACTTGTGTCACTGCCACAGTCATTCACTTTACAGCTCTTGTTTGGTTCGTTCAAATCCAGCCCTAGTTCGACAGTAACATTTGTTGACGTTTCAGACAATGTTATTCCTCTTCTTTCGCAAGCGAGCCATTAGCTCGCACGACAACTCCACGGAAAAATCTTTGCTATGAGCAAAAGCCTTCATAATTTTTCGGGAATCATAGCGATTTAAAGTTAATAGTATAAAGTACCGACAGCTGATTTGGTACTAATGGATAACCATCCATAGGCCTCTGCCTTTCTCAGTTAACTGTAGAGTGATCCGACTCCTTTTTGCCCTGGGCCTCACTGCCTTTGCCCCATCCCTTTCATCCGACCCCAACCCGACCCTAGCCTACCCGTTCCACTCGCGCCTCCCGCGACAAGCGCGGCGTTAATTTCGGCCCTCGACCACCGCCGCGACCCTTAACGGGTAGGACACAAGAGGCCCGGCCCAGGCCCACGAGCCGCATCCCACAGCCTCCACCCCGCCCCTCACCCCCCTTTTTGAGCGCTCGCGGCGCGCACAAGATTCAATTTGCGGCCTGGACCCCTTCCCGGGGGCTGCTCTGTGTGACATCGCGAGGGGCGGGGAGGAGGAGGAAAGAGAGAGTGCGAGGCAAAGAGCGCGTGAGATATAGAGTTTGGGAGAGGGAGAGAGAGGGAGGAGAGAGAGAGAGAGAGAGAGAGAGCAGGCGGAGAGGCATCAGGAGGAATTGCGGTGAGAGCGGGGTCCTTTTTACCCCCGCCTGTCTCTGATGATGTCGGGACCCTGAACGCTTGCGAATTGGTTATCGCCCTGCCAGCCCAAATTTTCCATCACTATATGTGCCGGGACCGCATCGCACCGCAGCGCGGAGCTTCCCCCTCCCCTCCATCCCCCCTCGCTCATACCGCAAGCGCAATACCATCGGCCGGGAAGAGAGGGAGACAAACGAGGAAGAGAAAGGGGGAGAGGAGACGATATCCACAACGTAAAGATGTAATAATATACCGAAGGGGGAGGAAGGGATGATGTTGCAGAGCAAAAGTATCGCGCAATTCAATTGAGCCATCCCTTCCACCCCACCTATCTCCCCCCCCCCCTTTCCCCCTATCTCTCTCTCATACGCACACACTCGCACACAGATCTCGCGCCCGCCAGGTCCCTTCCCTCGATGCTCAATGTTCATTGAGGCGAGTGAACCGCTGCGTCGTTTAGCTAAAACACGGCTGCGTGTTACTCGCACCCCACTCCCCACCTCTCACAGGCCTAGGCCCAACAGGAGAGCCGTTTTCGCCCCGAGACACACAGCAGATTCCGGATTGATTTCCAAGTTAAAACGGCATTGTTGTTATCAGCACGGTTCCATGGCGGCGGTGATGAGGGCAGAGCAGACAGAGCAGGCAAAGCAGGTAGGGCAGACAGGGAGAGGGACAGACAGGTAGGGGGTAGGGCAAACCAAACAGGGCACTCAGAGCACTGAACAGGCAGGGCAGGCATCACAGTCAGGGCTGGAAGTTCAGGCCATTCCGGGCGCGCTGCCAGTCACGAGCCGACACTATTGTCGTTCGCCGTCGTGCTAATTCTCGCGCGCATCAGCAGAGGCGTGCAGCAAAGTAAAGTATATAACGCCTTCCCTTCCTGCGCCAGTTATCTCGTCAATTTCATTGCCCCCTGCGGCCCCACCCTGCCCCGGCCTGCCCTGCCCTGCCCCCGCCTCTTCATTCTGCCGCTCGGCTTGCTGCCGCCAATCTTGCGAGCGCCATGAGCACAGCCATGAGCGCGCCGTCAACGTCACGAGGGTGAAGTCATGACGAAGTCATGAACACGGCCGGACGATTTATGACGGGCCCCTTCTAGTTTGCGGCCATCTCCACTTTATAGGCCAAACAAACTCTGCGATGAGCCGCGGGGGGCGGAGGCCCGGCGGCGGGCGTCGGCGGCCAGCGGCAACGACGAGAGAGGTGCACGAGTGTGCTCGTCCAGGAAAGGGAGGGGGGGGGGAGAGGAGGTGTGAGTGGCGGCCGAGGAGTGTGTGGCAAGTGTGTTCGAGTGGTGAAGTGTGAAGTGCGTGCGGTGTTAAGGGCAGATATGTGTGTGTGTGTGAGTGTGTGTAGCGGTTTGAGAGTGTGCAGTGCGTTTGAGGCCGATATTCGAAGGTTTGATAAGGGCTGTAATAATGCGTGCGAGAGAGAACCGATTGCCTACAGTAAGGGCGCTAGCATGTGCCGGACTCCGGAAAGATGACGAAAAGATGAAACGCATTCCACATTGGTGTCGTTTTGTGTCAAGTACTTATACTGTTTAAGTTGAGAAGCGAGGGTTGTTCAAAAAGTGGGTATGTTTCGTTTTTCTCAGATTCACCCGACAGCTCGACGCCTGCAAGATTCGGGGTAGGCTAACCCGCAGCACACGCATGCACTTCTGGCGAGATGTTGCCTATCTTACAGGCGCTACGAGAGCTTGCAGAGGCTGAGCGTAAAAAGTTCGTAACGGCGAACGGCGGAAGTACTTTGCACATGAGCCCTAATCGGCCCTAATTATGATTTGTTAAAAATGATCAGGCAGAAGTAGGACAGTTTGTCGGATGATCCTTATTAAAAGTGCAACTGCAACTTAAACGCTGCCACTGTTCTGCACGGATCGCCACAGATTTTCAAAATCCGTTAAGAACACTGACCCACACGGATAAAAAGACTTTGTTGTGGGGTTCAGTTCTGTTTGGTGGGCTAAATTCGATAGATGAAATCGAGAATCCGATACTCACAAGGAGGAGTTGGTTGTCACGACCGAACACTTGTACGAATAGAACTAAGCTGGAGTTTTGTTCTATTACTCATAAGTGGACACATAACACTTCATTTTATAGCACTATGCATGCGCACAACGCAGCGCAGAAGAGCGCCCTTTCGACGCCGCTTTACGGCCGCTGCCGATACCCGATGGAAAGGCAGGAGCGGAACTGCCAATAATTAAGCGAGAGAGGGGTGCAGCTAAGGTTCACGACGTACTCACGCACCAACAGCAGCACGTCGTCTACCATCTGCAGCTGCATGCCCCGAAACACCGTCAAGCACAATCGTGATTTCAAAGATTACCATAATAAATACAAATAAATACGCCACATAAGTATGGTTTAACTTTAACTGTGCACTGTACACATCAATTCTGTTTGTGTTCAACTCGGTAGTTGCACATATTTGAATAATCAACTCCGACGTTTAAAAAAAACATTAATACGAAAAGGGAAAGTCTAAGAGGGGGATGCATCTTACATGGTTGCCACAAACTTTCCATTTCCCTTTTCCCTGAGTTTTCCCTGATTTCCAGACACCTTTTCCCCAAATCTCCTTGAGTTTCAAGCATTTTTTTTTCGGTAAAGGGCAAGGGACTTATCCCAAAAACTTTAGTAGAAAACACTAACATTCTGAGAACTGTATCCGAAATCAGGACGGATAAGTCGAAAGATCCGTTAGCTCTACGGTCCCGACCATACAAAAGGGTGTGGCTTACGCTCTCTCTGTCTCTGTTCGGTACCACGGTGGCGTAACACTACGCCATTACACTGCACCACATTTCCTCGTTCCATTCAACACGACATAAATGCTGGGGTGACCCCTGACCCCGTGCTTAACGCCACAGTGCTTTGATTCTACAATCGATTACTCTAATGGATCTATGCAATCTGTGTGTCCTGGAAACACGGTAGGTAGCTATGCGGAGAAGTGGCGAACGTTTCTATTCGAACTTCCATGTCAAAGCCTATGGAACGAGGAAATGTCACATGGTGCAGGGAGGTCTTCTGTGTCTGTCTGGTGTTACGCATTGTACCGGACAGTCGCCTCACTGAACTGTCATGTATTCATCATTCTATTATCCGTAGTTGACAATCCTGCCTCCACCGCCTTGTATGGATCCTACAGTGTTTACCTGTTTCGTATTATTCGTTGAATAAACTACTTTACACTTGACTGTCAAATCAACATCTCCTCTCTTCTCCCCCTCATTGGGCCAACTTCCTTTAAATAATTCATCAAGCTCTGTCCGTACCGCGGATACGACACAAAGTTCAATATACAAATTTTTACACTTATTATTTTATGCAAATAAAAATTACGTGCATATGTAGTTTTCCAGGTTAAGGTTTTCCACAGTTGTGGCAACCATGATCTAACAGAAGAGTTGAGCATCGACGAGTTATTCGTTATATTTACTGTTCGGCGGATTTTACTCCTTTAATTGTGTTTCCCCTTCCCACATCAAAATGCCCAAGAGGCTATATAGCACGGATCGACGTGTTTCACTCGAGCTGTGAGGGGAGGAGGAGGTGCTGCAGCACTATTCGCCAAGAAAGTCTCTCGACGCGCGACCACACAGCCCCGTGCGCGTTTAGTGGGTGCTTCACCCAGAGACGTTCCACATACCACAACCACGGCCCTCCCTCCCTACGCTCGTTCTCTCTCTCTCTGTCTCTCTCTCTCTCTCTCTCTCTCTCTCCCTCCCTCCCTCCCTCCCTCCCTCCTTCTCCTCTTGCAGCTCCCCTACTCATACGAGACCACATAGCGTCGGGCACACAGCCTCCGCCGGCACCGTCGCTAAAATGAACGTAAAGTGACAGTGTAGCTGAAATAGCAAAAGCCGACGCACGCCAACCGGATGATGACAGAGAAAAATAGTTGGCGAGGAAAGGCGGGAGGGATAGTGGTAGTTTGAACGCACGCGCCTCTGGTATGCGTGAGGGAGAGAGAGAAAAGTAAACGTAAGAACAATGGGGAGCTAGCACAATGTCTAACGCTACAGGTGGTGCACACAGACGAAGTTGGAAATCCTACAGCACCGGAGGGCGAGCTGAGCTTTGCAAATCCAAGATGAACCTGTATGCCAGTCTTGGACACCCTGAAGGATATGTCAAATTTGCAACATAGATTATATTTATGCAGGGGATAGTGCTACAAATGGTAAAGTTAAAACTTTCTACAGCATACATGTCCATGTACAAACTATCTTCTGCGCATATGCACAAAAGGTATCAAAGCATTAAAGAGATGCTGCATATACAAGTGCACATCGATACATGGATTTACAGAGGGATAATCGGGGGGGTTGCTAATTTCACATTTTCTCGGCGATTCAGGCGCGCTCGAATGGTTCCTGGCACCCCGGGTCAAAATCCAGAGCGACTATTCACGTTTTTTTCGTGTTCGAATAAAAAGACGCGAAAAGTCACTCTGGATTTTGACCAGGGATGGTCGCGAGGGCGGGACTAGAGGAAGGGTAGACCGTGGTGTGTCGATACGGCTTACTGTCTCTGCATAAGGGTTTGCGAGTCTGTTTTCGCCGCCCCGTCCCCGCCTCGGCGGCGGTGGGGATGGGGAGGGTAAGGAAGGCAATTTGCCCCCGAGACGCCCGACTTGGCTCCGCGGTCGTGCGGTGTACCACGTGGCGTGGCTCGGCGCGGCTCGGCGGGGCGTGAGGGGAGCCAGCGATGCTGGCCTATTGACTCAGCCCCATTATTCCACACTCTTAGCTCGGAGACGACGACGACGACTTTCCACCCAACTGATGCATGTCTCAGCCACCAGTGCCTCCAAAAGGGCAGGCTGTTGCGGGCTTGTGCAGTTTTCGCTCCCAGGTGACAAGCCCGCACGAGCCCGCAAGATTTTTCATGTCCAAAATTTGCATATTATTTTCAATTAAATTGAATTTGTGCTTTGACAGATGTTACTGAAGGAACCCATTCTTAAGATCTGTTAAATTATAAA
>NW_026267153.1:949610-950198 GCF_000697945.3 Frankliniella occidentalis
CCACATCGTATTGGGCACGGGTGAGAATCGTTGCGCAGCTCTCTGTTTTCCCCATTCATACACCAAACATACACATGCACACATATGTATACGCAAACTATTACGATCAAACGCAAAGACAAATAGCGACTCACACGACACGTCTGCAAAAACCGAAAGAAGTGTGCTAGGGGGCGTACACGTCGACGTAAACGAACTTCTACATCAGGAGATGAAATAAACCAACCCCGGCCCGACGCTCACTACCTACTACTGACCCCCGGCACGCAAGAGGTCGCTGCCGCGCGATGTCGCCCCCAGAGTGGCAGGACTCGTCACTCAACGTGACGCCCGGGAGGTTCGTGGCCGGACAGGACAGACGCCCCACGCCCCCCTCATCCCCCAACCCCCTTCCATCTCTGCGCCCAGCCTGTCGAAGGGGTGCCATCAAACATTAATACGAAAAGGGAAAGTCTAAGAGGGGGATGCATCTTACATGGTTGCCACAAACTTTCCATTTCCCTTTTCCCTGAGTTTTTCCTGAATTCCAGACACCTTTTCCCCAAATCTCCCTGAGTTTCAAGCATTTTTTTTTCGGTAAAGGGCAAG
>NW_026267153.1:950782-954522 GCF_000697945.3 Frankliniella occidentalis
AATTATAATACAAAAGTTGTATTCGAAGTACAAGTACGTGTGTCCCAACCAACACGCAGAAACGAATTGGAACCAATTACGTTGCCTATTGGTAACTACAAACATTTTTTTCTCTTTGTTGTTGGCCCACTTTGACCACCACTTACGTAAATCTAGGTCAGATTGTTTGGGGGGCTGTGGGGAAGGACTGGGAGGGAGGGGGGATGAGTTAAAGTGCGGGGGTAAAAGCGGCAGTGGTGGGAGAGCTAGGGGGCTACAGATTATACGATGTTGTAATTCTGGCGGTAATGATGGGGGTAGGGGTGGGGGGTTAGGGCGAGAGGATACCACCGCCCAAAAGAGAGAAGACTGCGTATGTGCGTGCACCCAGGGCAAAAGCACCCAGAGGGGTCGGGACAAGGGGGGTAGTGGGGTGGGGGATAAATCAGGACGAAACACCAAGACAGCAGAGGCCGTGAGGTCCCCACAACGAGAGAGATGTGCGGCAGTGGGCACACGACACAGAGAAAGAGTGAGAGAGGGTGAGGGAGAGAGAAAGCGAGGGAGAGTGAGAGAGAAGGCGTGCAGCTAACCCAATTAGAGCAGTCCGGGCCCGGCCGGCGGTGTGGCTCGGCCCGGACGGATCAACTAGTTCGTCGGCCGCGCTGCGGACCAGAGTTTCACGCTGCGACAGCTTGCGGTTCAATTGTCCGCTCTCCCACTCGCGCCGTCCCGCTCACTCTCCCGCGCACCCACTCGCGACTCTTCTCTCGCCCTCTCGCTCTCTCTCGCCTATTGAAATTCACCAGCCAAGCAGCCAATTAGCGACACGCCCGTCTTTCTCCCTCTCTCCGTCTCTCTCTCCCTCCATCTCTGTTCGGCAATACATGGTAAAAACAATGGCTCATATTTGAGGAAAAGGCGGGGAAAGGGGAAAAAATTGAGTAACGCCCGTGGTTTTATGAAAACTACTCAGATTTCGAAGAAAGTCTCCACAGAAAATTTGGGATTTTTCATCACATTTGTAGAAGATTCCTCAAAATCTGAGGTGAGATCTGAGGGCTCTTCCTTAAACATGGTAGAACCTCAGAGTTTTCCCCTTTTCCTCAAAAAACGAGACATTGTTTTTACCGTGTACGAAGAGCGCATGGCAGTGTACGCGGCTCCCTGCTCGTTATTTGAACAAGAAAATAACGATACATCGAGACAGAGAGAGATATTAATGAAAAATAGAAAAATAATAATTACAAAACGCGGCCTCAATTCCGATCAGCAGTACAGCATGGGCCGGGATGAGCGCCATGACAACGCTCGCGCGCGCGGCGCCGCACGCGCTTCCCATAGAAAGCGGCGCGCGAACGCGAATTTTCAAACTCCATTATTTTGCTGTCATCGTCATACCCACCGCACCATATACCTATAGGGGCCGGCGCCACATATGGTGCAACCGCAGACTGGGTCCGGGTCCAGAGCCCCGCCCCGCCCAGCAGCGCCGCAAACCATCCCCGATGAAAGGGTTTTCATTTGTCCGGCGGCACCAGCAGCGGCGCCTCCATGATTAATCCATCAACCGACAGCACCACCCGTTTTTTTTTTTGAGCCCCCCCCCCCCCCTCTCACCCTTACACACACACACACACACACACACACAGGCGCGAGCAACGCGTTATTCGCGCGTCATTCGCAAGGACGCGTAGGAAACAGGGGGAGGGTGACAGAAATAACACCACGCACACGCATGCATACGCAGAGTCGTACACACACCAGCAAGCAGCGCGCTAGGATGGGGTTGAGAGTTAACATCTCTCTCTCTCTCTCTCTCTCTCTCTCTCTCTCTCTCTCTCTCTCTCTCTCTCTCTCTTTCTTACTCACTCACTCCTGCTCGCGCACGCCAGCCGGCATTAGAAGGGTATTTTCACACAACATTTACTACCAAGGCGTTCATTCCTCTTGCTCCTCCCCCCTCCTCCTCTTCCTCTCAAGACATCGACTGCTGGCTGCTGCGCGGGCCGCTGCACAAAATGAAATATTGACGACCTGTTTGGCCAAAACGTCCCGGCGGGGCTGGATTCGGCTGCGGCCACGACCAGCACCTGCACACTCCCACGCACAAGCCCACACACACAGGGCCGTGCGTGCAGACAGAAACACACAGAGACTCAACTTGGCGCCAGTCCTATCCACCGCCGCAAGCGGAACACACAACAGACACGTTTCCAATATTTTTACTACGCGGAGCGCGAAAAGTAGCGTCCTCCCTACTTTCCTTTCCCTTTCTCCTCTGCACTCCCCCCCCTCCCCACAACAACAAGCGCGGCGACAGCATACTGACTCACATGTCCTATTTGCCCGCATAGCTACACACACACAGGCGCTCGCCCAACCCTGCCTGGAAAGGCGGATAAGAAACAGAGACTGGAGGCTATAACAGAAAGAGGAATAAGGGATTGCACAGCTCTACTAGTACTACTTGGTATTGGAATGTTCCGGAGAACAATAGGCGCGAATTAAGAGGAGGGATACACTCTAAATGTACGTACAGGACAATTTTGTTCCTAAAAAGGGAAAAGTTTTATATGCAAATTAAACATGTATATATGTGTACATTTACAGTTTTAGAAACAAAATTGAATACGGTCGGGAATTTGAACCGAAAAGTTCATCTTTTTAGAAGCAAAATTATCCCTTTGCAAACATTCCATCGCGATTTCAGATAAGTTCATATAGACTGCGCCTGCACGATTTGCACAGCGTTTGTGTTGAGATAGACATCTCTCATACATTCATGTTCTAGTCTTTCCACCACTGTTGTATCTGTATTGCAATGTGTATGTGTATCTGCATGTGTTGGAGGCATTCCCCTTCATCCACCTAGCTATACGTTGGCGTCTTCCAGGAACTCCAGCTTGCTTGTGTAGAGTGTCTGAGGATATATTGTATGTATCGCTCTGGTGAGAATATATGAATCTGAACAACATTTGAGTCTTATCCTTTCACCCAAACCTGAACTCTCGTCAGTTTGTACAAAATTTTGTTTTCAAAACTTTAAAGAAAGAATGAAAGAGAAATAATGCATCACACGAATGCAGTCTCCAGCATCAGCAGCAGCAGACGGCGCGTGTGACGGTGGTAGGAATGGAGGCGAGAGCGCAGCGCCACGTCGGCTACTCAAATCTTCATGAATCACCAATAAGCTGACTGCCCCCCCTCTTTTCCCGGATCTCTCTCTTTCGACCCCTCTGGCGCGCGTCGTAGTTTGAACGCCGCCGTGCTCTCACTGTTATCCACCGTTATCCTGTCCATTTCAATAAGCATCTCCCCGTCACACTGTAAAGCAAAATAGTGACGCAGAAGAGAAAGGGAGAGGGAGAGAGAAAGGGGGGGGGGGGGGGGAGAAGCAGAACTCATGATCCGCACTCTGCCACCTCCCTCGGATGCTGCTAGCAGAGATAATTATACCGAAATTGGTCTATGCGCGCGTCACATTTCTCGAACTCCACTCTCACTCGTCGCCTCATTTGGCCGGAGGAGATTTAGAGAGGGGGTGGGATAGGTTGTTAACCTCGTCCTTCCGTCCTTCCACTTATGGCCCACGAACCCCACCTCTACCCCGAAGGGATCCTCTCTAATTTTCATCCAACCCCCCTTTTCCCTATACCCCCCGAGTTGAGGAAAAGGCGGGGAAAGGGGAAAAAATTGAGTAACGCCCGTGGTTTTATGAAAACTACTCAGATTTCGAAGAAAGTCTCCACAGAAAATTT
>NW_026267153.1:955052-957387 GCF_000697945.3 Frankliniella occidentalis
CACACACACACACACACACACTCGCATACTACCATGCTGTAGCACCCCTACGAGCGGGCCTTCGGCAACGCCACGCCAACCCGCGCCACATTTTGACGGATGCCTGTCCAAACTTAGGGCGCGCCCTGGTCCGGGGCCACCGCAGCCCTGCAGCAGTGGCGGCAGCGGTAGCCTCGGCGCCGTCATCTGTTGTCCAACTGGGAGGCAAGTTCTTGTGTACGTATGCGCACCGCAACACCCGGCCCGGGCCTACTTCTCCTACTGCACTGCTCGAAACATCACGTAGCACTGGTAAGAAAGGGGGTCGAAGAAATGGGGCTCTGCTCTGTAATCATGTAGCACCTGGACGTACACGAAACGTACTAAAGTGTAAGGTGAGGCAACTCGTTTGTCAATGTTCCTGACTACTTTGAACTTTGTTTAATGTACTTAAATTTCATCAAAGCACTGCGACTTTTCTTTCGTCTGAAGTCTAAACTGAAAGAGATGAAGCTTATCAAATACCAATGTATGGAGCAAGATCTTAACTATCCCCGATGATTTGAAAAAGAAATTTAGACTTCCAGACATTAGGCCTCTATTATTACTCTGCTACCCGTCCTACCAGAGGTAAGGGGAGAGACAGAGTGAGTACCGGAGAAGGGGGGAAAGGAGGGAGGAGGGCGGAAAAGTGTGAGAGAGGGGAGGAAAGGGGGAGGAGGGCGAGAAAGAGTGAGAGAGGGGAGCAGGCGCAAGCCTCTCGCCGCCCTTCCCCTCGGTGAATACTAGATTTGTATGCGATGCCGATGATATCACGCGATAAGGCAGCCGGCCGGCCCTCGCAATCTCCGCCCCTCCCCCTCTCTCTCTCTCGTTCTCGCTATCCTTCCCTCCCTCCCTCACTCCCGCGCCACCAACCTGCTGCCGGCAGGAGGCGACCCACAAATCAAAGACACGTCTCCCTCGTGCAAACTCGCCGCGCGCGGTTTCGTTAATAGACGTCGCCCGCCTGGCCCGGCTCGGCTCCGAGCTCGGCTCGGCTCGGCCCCGACGGTGTCGCTTACGTTCGGCTCGGCTCGGCTGGCGCCCGCGGGACGCGTCGGAGGGGTAATTGTTGTAACCGGTATCTCGGGCAGTTTGTCACGACGGGCGACACGATTCCATTAGCGGCGGTGTGCGGCGCGAGAGCGAGGCACGCATAGTGCACGATAGTGACCGCGCGCACGCGCACCAGGCGGCAGCAGGCCACCGACAAAAACGGACGCCGGCAAAACGTTTCGTGTTTCTGCGATTTGCTCGTTTTTTTTTTGTTTTTTTTTTTTTGCCTTAAAAATATTGGAACGAGAGATCTGGAGAGATCCCAGGTAAAAAAGGAGTAGAAGGAAAAAGATATGTTGAAAAAACGCGTTAAGGAGAAAGGGACCGCAAAGTTAAATTGGTCTCACACACGGATTACAAAGTGCAGATAATCGACACGATTCCAGGAGGGAATAAAATGAGGAGAGATTTTTTTTTTAATTCAACAAAATAGACGACAATTAAAAAAAAAATATTCACGTGGGTTGGTAGGGGAGGGATTCGAGCATCAGGGGTTAAGCAGAGGCTTTAACAAACAATTAGAGTAGTGAGTGGGGCGCGAGCGGGGAGCAGGGTGGGACAGAGAAACAGAGAGCGGGAGCGGGAGAGAGGGGAGAAGAGAAAGAGAGGGGTAGGGAGGGAGGGAGATACCGCATTTGCTTCTGGAAACGCAAAAACCGTCCCGCGGTCCCAGGCCCAGTCCCAGGCCCGGTCCCAGCCACCACGCCGCGCTCCGCCGCACCGCACCGACGCGGTTTCGAAAGTCGAAAATGGAAATGCTAATTTTCCATCCTGCGCGAATTCTGCCGCGTTTACATTATGGAAATACTCTTGCCTCGCGCGCGCGCAAAACTCGCACGGTGCGCTTATTTTTTGCCTTGGAAGATTCGCGGCGGCGGCGGCGGCAGGTCGTCGTCACTGCCAGAGCGCAGGCGGAGTCACACCGTCCCGGCCGTCCCGACGCCACTCTCACATGTGCGGGGCCAGGCTGCGGGGCTGCCTCTGGTCGGCACGTCCCGTATGAATCCCATTTATTCGTGTCGGCATGTCGAACAAATTCTTTGGCACCACCCGCGCCGAACACGCAGCACGCACTGCCTTCTGCTGGGGGACGGATGTACTGACTGATTTTCTTTAATCAGACGACCCTTTCTGTTTCTCTGATTTGTCGCAGAGAGAGGGGAGAGAGAGAGAAAGAGGGGGGAGGGGGGGGGATTTGCATTGCCCCACCCACAGGCGAGCCCGAACACACTGTCCATTCGCATTGCGCCTGATTCCC
>NW_026267153.1:957437-968798 GCF_000697945.3 Frankliniella occidentalis
CTCTCGCTCTCTCCACTCTCATCATGTAAATAATGCACACATCGCGGCACGACTGTCCCATAGGCCATCAGCGACTGTCTCTTCCCGTCGGCAACATTCCCCTCTCTCCTGCTGCGGGCCTCCCAGGTCAAGGCATAAGCTTATGATGAAACCGTTGGTAATACACCCGAGCCATTTGGTCGCTCATATATTATGTGAGCAATAGTAAAAAGTAATAATGGTAAATTGTTTGGGGTGAGTAGTCGTGAGCTGAAGGTTTTACATGGACAAATAATTGCATAATAATTTGCGGGATTAGAAGTGTTTGGTTTTTTAGGGTGTTTTTTTATCTATTCAGAGAAAGTTTTCCACCCCTTCATACTTATGCAAGGGCGGTATAGGCCTCCTATTGGACCCTTTTAACCCCTCTCCCCGCCACACCCACACCGCCCACACACCAGCAGCGGCAGAGCGGGCCCCAAAGCTCCCTCGAAACCGATTAATCCTGCCGATGCATCAATAATTCGTCCCATGCGGGATGTTTGTGCATAAACGTGCAACACACGCGCCCGGCGCCGCACCAAAATTGCTTGTTCGTCTCTCTCCCACTCCCGGCCGGCGCGCAGCGTCCGTCTCGCTGCCCAGAGGTACGGCACACATGCGCGGGGCGCGGGGGCGGGTACCGCACGATCGTTCTTCGACGCGCGTTAATAATTCCGTTTGGGTCAGAGAGCAAAAGCGAGAGAGAGAGAGAGAGAGAGAGAGAGAGAGAGAGAGAGAGAGAGAGAGAAGCCCGGCTCACAGCATCTACGATATTACGTCATTGCCTTCCCTCCCCTCCTCATGGGTAGGCAATGCCGTGGGCTGGTTTGTTTTCTTCCGCGAACGGACCAGCACTTCGCCGTTGCAGCTCCGGCACAAGCAAAGTTCCAGGCAACAGGCACGCCCCTCTCTTTACTAGGAGAAAGGGGCAGAGGGATTTCTTGGGAGGAGGCGATCCCCGGCGGAGGAGTAGGGAAAGTCTGCCGACGGTATAAACGCAGAGAGGCGCATCTGGCCCGGGGACATCTCCTCCGAGATGTACATTTTTCATTGGTCGGCTTACCCCCACCGCCGCAACACAGAGCAGGCCGTGGGCCTCCTCGGCCGGGTCGCCGCGCAGCCCTCGCAGAGCGATGAACATCAGTGACCAACCTGCAACAAAGAATAATACAAAGTTAGTCTCCGGAGGTTTGCCATCGCTCACTGTTCAAGTTTGCAGACGTCGCAATGAATCTCCCTCTGAATGGCACACCACCGCCACTCGCCCCTGGGCCCCGGCCGGGCCCCGTCCTCCGAGGCTTTGGTCGTACTTAGTTGCCGGAGCTACTCGACGAGGACTTCCTCCCTCCCGGCTGGAGAAGCGATCTCTAGAGTCTCCTAAATATTCCAGCGACACACGGGAGGAAGGAGGCAAGGACCGCGGGGCGGCCCCTTGGGCACTGCCGCCGTTTTCCGCTCCACGCCCACAGTCTAAATTAAAGTCATTGACTGACGTCCCATCGGTATGAAAATGACGCCAACGCACCCGCGTCTTCCAGACTGTTCAGCGCCTGCACAAAGGGCACAGAACTGCTCAGATTCACATCAATTTGGCACACCGGCAAACATTTTGGAAACATTTTGCACCTTTGAAAAGGGTGCACTGTTAAATTCCTACAAAGCATTTGCTTTGCAGAGCTGCGAAGTATTTTGCTCCTTTGTAACTACGAAGCATTTACTTTGCAATTACAAAGTGATGCTTTGCAATTGCGAAGCAATGAAAACGCTACAAAGCATCGCTTTGCAATTGCAAAGTGTCACTTCGTAATTGCAAAGCATCACTTTGTAATTGCGAAGTAAATGCTTCGTAGTTACAAAGGAGCAAAATACTTCGCAGGATTTTAACAGTGTGCTAGTTGTTTAAAGTGCCCGCTCCAACGGCGCACGACCTTTGTATTTCCAGAGTAGTGGCTCCACGTTTCACCGAGACGTTAGTTGGCCCGATGTAGGTCTACCGTTACAAGAGGGCAGAGAGCCAGTGCGCCCATGTCTTTGCGCGTGTCCTGCGGACATGGGTAGCGGCCGTTGTAGCCGGGCTGCGGTGTTATGGTAAGAGATCCTGTACACAGTTTCGCAGTGGGGATGTCGGTCTGCGGGGGTGGTGTTGTTGTGGGCGCCGGAGAAGGAACGCCTCGCCGCGGTAGTCCGGCGAGCCTGGGGGCGGGGGGAATGGGGAGGATGTATCAACGTATCTCTTCCTGCTACACAAGAATTCACTTTCCTTCCCCCCTTTTTTCCTTCCCCAGCTCCCCCGCACGTCGGCCCGATCCGGCGCGCACAGCAGTGGCCTGACCCGCCGCGCGCGCTGTTCGCGCTCCTCACTGCAGCCTATCCTTCCCAGCAAGCCATTAACAGACGAAACCACTCACTGCTAATTTGACAAGCCAGATTCATCCGTCACAACGTCAGGCGGGCGGGTTGCGGCGCCCCCGACCGCACCCGATAGCGAGGAGGAAGGGTATGAACCGCCCGCCCCGCCTCTCGCCAGCGTCAACATCATCGACAAAGAGGTCACGCGCGAGCTGCAACGTTGTTTGTTTGTTGTTTTTTTCACCCAGCAACCTTCCAAATACCGTATGTTGCCACTTTCTCTCTCTCTCTCTCTCTCTATCCCCCCCCCCCCACATTCTCTATCCCAGGGGGGTCGGGAGGGGGTCCAGGACCGTAACTCTATGGGTGTGATGGTCCTTGTCTATTCTTAAGCTGGATTGGGCCGCTCCTTCGCGTCACCCCCGGTGTTTTATGAGTCTTGCGGAGAAATACGCTGGAAACACACACAGATCCCCTCCTCCACGCACACACACACACACACACACTAACAGGGCGGGGCTGAGCGGCAAATCATGGCTCCGGCGTGCGTCGTAGGCCTAAATCCGTCGGCTGCGCGGTCTCCGCCCGCCGCTCTGCGGCACGTTTCTTTTTGTGGTGGTGAGTGGTGGACTCCGCGGTGGTAGAAAGTCGTGGGCTTGATGATGGGCGGGGCTGGTCAGCCCGCCGGATCAGAGCTCGCAGGGATTGCGGGGCTGAGGAGGCAATCGTGCGATGGGCCTAGGGCGGCGGCGCGCGCGCACGCGCACACACACACACACGGCGCGCACATTGTAGCAGAGCGGGGGCACTTCGGCCCAGGCCCTCCCGCTGCTCATCCCGTCTCTCTCCCTCTGTCCAATACCGGATGCTGGACGTAAATCTCTGTGCCCCCTACTACCCCTGCTGCGCCGGCCGGGCCCCGAGTGGTGTCCAGGCTGTCGCCCGTGGCGACATCGGACGAGACACCCCCCGCTGCCCCGGGGGTGGGTGGGAGCAGACCCACGAGCGCACATTCCGCACCGAGCGACGTACACTGCCGCGGCCACCGCCGTGCCAGTCTCCGCAAGCTCCGTCGCGGCGGTCTTAGGGGACTCTGAGGGCGCGGCCGGGGCCCGGGCGGCCGTCAGGGAGCGAGGCGGCGGCGGCTGTCAACAACATGAGCCCCGAGTGGAACCCCGGCGGCGGCTCCGACCAAACTCAACTGTCATGCAAGTTGCTGTGTTGGTGCGGGGTCCGGGGCGCTGGGGCGCGCTGGGGCGGGGTACAGCGCTGCAACAGGGGACCATCCTCCCCCGGGGCGAAACACGCGCGATCGTCTGGCCGTGGCGGCGAGAGGCGTTCGACCGAGGAGAGGGCAGCGCAGAGCCCTTCGCTACAAAGTTCAGTCCGACCCTCCCAGTAAAACAGAGCACGGGGAGGGATACTAAAGTCATTAATTGTCATTATTATATTGCAGTGCTGCAAACTCGCAGCGGCGCTGGCGGCGGGGGCTCCGGACCGGGGGCGGCCGCCCGGACCACCCGCGGTCGTTCAGGACAAAAGCAGCTGTGACGTATAGACCAAAACCCCCGAAGGACACCGCGGGGCCCGGCGGGTCCGCCCGGACCAACTTCCCAATGCCGTGCCGAAGGACTCTCCCAGGAGGACCAGCGGACCGGGCCGGACCGTCCTGCCGGAGAAGTGGAAGGGAGAGCGAGAGAGACACGAGACCTGGGCGGCGTATCTCCGCGCTCCAGTTGGCGCGCCACTCACCTGGAAGGTGGAGGCCACTGCAGTCCTGCCTGGAAGGGAGGGGGAGGGGGAAGGGGCGGGCGTGCGGACAGGTTGAGGAAGAGCTTGCTGGCCACGCTAAATCGAGCTTAAAGTGAATCCATTACAGAGTGTTGACACGTCGAGCGCGGCGCAGTGCGGGTAAACGCCCCGACCACAAATTGCAAACGCGCTCAAAATAAAGACGGGACTGACCACCAGAGGCCGCAGGCTGCGCTATTTTTACCTTGTTTGGATTTGTTTACTTTAACCGGAGCACAATAGCGTCCAAAATAGACGGATCAAAATGTGCACCGACCTTTAACGTCATCGATTTTACTATATATGCCAAGGCCAGAGGGAGTGAGACTACTCTTTCATATTTTTGTCGAACCATAAGGGCGCACATCCCTGCACAGATTACAGCACGAAATCCTATTCGTCGGAATCGTCTAATTCCCGAAATGTTAAGAGCAATCATATAAATTGGGCCGATAGCCAACAAGAGACGAACCGAGTCAAATGTACCGCAGAATGGGAGTTTTTCCTCTGTTTTCTTGTCTCGACTTCTTAACATCAGGAATCATAACGCGATGGATTCTTGTCACTTTTCTACATCCTGCAACCATTTCGGCAACACCCGCGTCCTTGAGATTCGGGGGCATACCGTTTTTTGCTTGGCAGTGCCAAGCCTCCGGGGGTTTGGCGTCGACGGGCGGAGAAGTCAAGGTGTGCACAGCGGCGCTCGGCCCCGGCCCCGTCGCTACCTGCTCCAGCCGCCACCAAGACCATCACCGGCCACGACGTGCCGTCGAGGTAAATTGCATTCAAACTGGGAGCGCCACGGCGGTAGTGGCCCGTTCGGTTGGACGTGCGAATAGACCCACTACCCTGCTGCCGATAGGATGGCGGTGCCGCGGCTGCTGGGGGGGGGGGGGGGCGCTATGGTAGTCCAGGAGGCAGCAGGAGAAAACGCAACGCACCTCCTTCCTGCACCCGGGCCGGGACTGCCAAGCCACAACCCCGGCGGCAGAAAGCTAACATAATCATGGCAGTCTAGCAGGCGGTCGGGGCGGCGGGGGCGGCGGGGGCGGCTAGAGGTGGTGCGGGTGAGGGAAGTGTAGTCCCAACATCAAGAGGACCTAATGAACCTAACCCCAGCCAATTTGAGAGACGAAGGCGCAAGAGAAGGAGAGGCTCTGCAGGCGAGAGAGAGAGCAAGAGAAAGGCTGGGCGGTGGGAGAGTCGGACACAGCCGCTCTCAGCCAGTTACCTTTGTGTGGCGTGCGGGGGGTCACGGGGTCACCACGCGCCGCCTGGCTGCCGCTAGTTCCGATGCGCCGGCACGACGCGACCCCCACGCGCCACAGAGTTGCTAGTTTGGGAGTTCTCCGCGCAATCATAACAGAGCGCGCCACTAATTATCCCGGCCGCGTGTTTGTTCGGCACACACATTCAGTTCTTCCGCGCACCGCCTCCGACCGACCTGCTACGCTACTGCACGTAATGAAAACGCCAAGAGTACAGCAATAATTGCTGTTGATGGTGGCGAGGGAGAGAACAGCAGGTGGTAGATGTGCGAAAGCACGATGCGATGCTCGTTTTGAATAACCATAATTTCGAATAAATCTCACCGTTCAAATTATCTGTGCAGTGCTGCTACTATAATGTTCATGCGTTATTGATGAAAGAGACGCATCCCAAAACCCGAGTTCGTGGAATAAGTACATTGCGTTTGACCCTTGATTTTATAAAAGAAAACAAGACTTAGATCAAGGCGCATGTATTTGAAACATCTTGGATCAAGTAATGTACCTGATTCAACTAACTCAGTATTTTTGGGTGCAAAATAAAAAGATTGACAAATGATTGTCCAATAACTTGCAGCTAACAGGACTATAGAGAGATGTCTCCACGACCCCTCCTCCCGGCTCGCCCCCCTCGCTTTCAGGCGGCTCAACACTTTGGCGGCACTTGTCACCCGGGCGCGCGGCGGGCTCGCCGGCACGCCCATCCATTCATGCCTTCCGAGGTCGTCCGTGTAAAACGGGGCAAACTTCTTCTTCTTCCCTCTCATCTCGTGTAGACGTCTGCGCTGCTTTTCTCCCCGTAAAAGCGCACCACTTCTCGCCGAGAGAGACACGGCGGCGGCCCGACTCTCTGGAAAGTCTTGATCTCATTCCGCAGCCGGCCGCGGGGGCTCGACGTAGCTAAGGGCGAGCAGGGCCGGCGGGGTGGGGGTAGGAAGTATGCAAAACAAGCCCCCTCCCCGTCCCCCCGCGGGGGGTCCAAATGAGGTGCTGCCTCTTTATTCCACAAACGCCTCATTTCTGCGGCGTCCCACCCCGCCAAGCGAACGAAAGCGACGAATACATTTTGGACACAAAACCGTGGGGCAAACACACGATAGAAACACCCCTCTCAGTGCGACCGTCATCCCTCTCCAACCAGGCAAAGTCTTGTTCCGCATGCATGTATGAAAGAGGTTTGCCCCATGAACCCAAGAGAAGAGGAAAACACCCCCGAGAAAGTGATGCGAGTACTGCGACAGAGTTCCAGTGGCCCTCTCCGAAGTATTATGTGCGCCGGGCGAGCACAAGGGGGGGTCCCACAAAGATGCTCCAGGCGCGGCTCCAGGAAGCGGTGCGGCCGGAACACACTTGCGCTGACGGAAACCACAGGGCGCATTTGCATTCAAACAGCGCTCGGAATTAACGCCATTTCTGCCGGTCCCTCGTCGGCAGCGCAAGCCCAGCGCCGCCGGCAGCCACACAGCAGCACCACGAGCTATGCAGCGCTCTCGCTCGCTCGCTCTCTGTGTCTGTTTCTCTCTCTCTTTCTCTCTCTCTGTCTGTCTCTCTGTGTCTCTCTTTACCTTTCTCTCTCTCTCCTCTCTCTTACTCTCACTCTCCTCACCGGCGACCAGCCGACCGCAGCCGGACCGATGCAGGGGCAGCACGTCCATAGCGAAGTTTGTGACGGCGGCCCAGCGATTCAAGTTGTTGCCAAGAAACGTTGCGCGCGAGAAACACGATATCCGATCGTGACGTGCACATGCCAAGCAAGCGGGATCGGCATTTAACTTTTGCGGTCCCCACCGCCCTCTTCTCTCTGCAACCGGAAACAGAGTAGGCGGGCAAAAGGACACTACTTCACTTCCGAGAGGAGAGAGGAAACACGGGAACGCACACCGCCGCGCCGCGCATGCGTCGTTTTCAGAGTTTTTCCACCGCCGTCAGCCCTTTTGATGGGAAGTCTGATAAGAGGCAATCTGCGCGACACAGCCCCATCTCGCCTATGCAACCGTCTCTTATCGTAATCTAGATGCCGAGGGAAATACTTTGGGGAACGCGAGCGTGCCGCGCGGAGTCGTGCAGCCCGCTCGAGAGACCCCCGCCCCCCCCCCCTCTTCAAATCGTGCAGCCGCCCCCGGCCGCCCCTCTCAATCGGCGGAGCAAGCCTCACCGGCGGGATACGGCTAAATTTGCGCTCCCATGCTGCATGAAAAATCCATCGCGCGTGCTGCATACGTGAGCCTGTCTGTGCGAGTTGGGGCGGAGCATGGGGCGGAGCGCGTGTGTGTGTGAGACACAGAGAGAGGGAGGGAGAGAGAGAGAGAAAGAGAGAGGAAGGGAGAGAGAGGGACAGAGTGAGAAAGAGGAAAATACGCCTCGGGAGAACAATCCCTCGCGCCAAAGAGGGATCACCGCCAGTCCACTCCGCTGACGGACAGTGATATGACAGCAATGGGCCTGGCTCGATATGAGACCAGAGAGAGGATAAAAAAGAGAAGGGAACAACAAGAGCTAGTATATATACGATACAACTTTCATGAGGACTGCCGCCAGAATTATTGCCATCAGCGTCTTGCTGCCGGACGGATAATAACGCCATCACTTGTGTAGGACAGCGCCAAGGCAGCACTCAAACTACCCGAGTTGCGCTCGTGGTGGAGGGGGTGTAGTACGTAGTAGGTTCCGGTCTAACCGGATGTTCCAATATTGAGACGTCAAGCGCGCTGGCCCTGAAAATAATGTTCAAACTCATGTTAGCGATATATTACGCCGGTACGCACGCGGGGCCTACAGTCCAGTGTGTGCTCCCCCCCCCCCCCCCCCCCCCCCCTCTCTCTCTCTCTCTCTCTCTCTCTCTCTCTCTCTCTCTCTCAAACACACAGACACACGGCTCCCCAGGGCCATGTCCGTCAAAACGGCCGCTGTGCATTTCCATCGCTTTCCTTCTTCTCCCCCCCCCTCCCCTCTCTCTTCTCCTCACGTACAACACGCCTTCCACCCAGCAACCATGGGCGGCACTCGAGGGTGACCGTATGAATCTCATGACCAGAAAAATATCGTATTTCTCACTCGACTCGCCCGCACCCGGCAGCCCCTGGCGGAAGGACGAGGGGTCAGCACAGAGTAGAGGGGCCGCTGATATCCTGTGCGCAGCCTTCCACGGGGGCGTCTCAGCAGAAGTGTATTATCGCTCAGAGGAGAGGGGGAGGGCAAAAAAAATTGGGCCTAAAACGTAATTTGGTCGGTTGTCTTCCCGGCCGCAGCATCAGGCTAGGGGAGCGTTGGGGCGTTCGGTCACAAGGGTAATGAGATCCGGGCCGGGGATGCCCGTATATACGACAAGGCGGCAGTGTCGTACACGCTCGCTCCCTCTTCCTCTCTCTCTCCGTCGCTCGCTCTCTCTCTCTCTCTCTCTCTCCGTTGCAAAAGAGCCGCGCGCGCTGGACCAGCCGTGTACGTTAAATTTCACTCTCGTTGGGGATTTTCGACAATTCCGTCTTTGCTTCATAATGTCTCGTTTCCCGAGCGCCTCCAGAGACGTGGCGCGGCGTGGCGGGCGCTCCTCCATAGCCCCCCCCGGGGGGAGGATCGCGCGCGGCAGCGTGGCAGCAGCCATCGAAGCAGCAAGAGGACCCGGGACTTGTTTCGGCCCCCAGAGTCAGCAGTCGCGGCTCCCGACGCCGGCCGAGCGCCCAGGGCCAACCCCATCACACCACCCTCACAAGCCAGCAAAAGACACTCGAATCCAAATTCCCTTGCCTCGAAAGTAGAGTTAAAATTGACGACAGACACCTCTGCTGCTCGCACTGGCGCGGCGCCCCGCGGCGAGGCGTGTGGTGTGCCGCCGTATGGCACGTAATCCAATCAAAAGTTGAAATTGAAGCCTTGGCGGTCCATTGCGCCTCGCCTCGCCGCGGCCGCCATCTGCATCTCTTTCAGTCATCCCTGAAGCCGCCACGCCGCACCCTCAAGTACTTTCATATTGCGCGCCGCTTCCTTTACCACAACTTCATCTACTTCCGTTCGTGAGGAGCGAGGCGCACACACACACACACCACGGTTTTTTCATGTACATCTGTTTTCCAACCCCTTATAGGTAGTTTCTGTTGCTATAGTGTTCACAAAAAACATTTAGAGGAATCATACAGAGAAAAAATGGCCATGGTGACAGACGAGTTCATATTAATGCATTATTAACGCAGTTATGACTACTCTGAAATCCTGACAGAACAAAAACTTTTAAATTAGTAAATATGTACAAAAAATGGGCAACTTCAAAGCGTTTGATTCGGAAGCTTATAACAGACAAAATTCGTTTGCAGCTGAAATAAAGGTAGATACTGAACAAACATACAGGGCACAAAAATGCGAGTATGATAAAACGTATTGTTGCCCAAATACCCAGCATTGACGTCAATTGACATTGACTTTACATGAGTAGCGTTAAGCGTCCTGCCTGCAACCAGGTGCTGTTACTCAAAAATTAACCGCTTCTGCATGGAACAGCATTTTTTTCGCTGGGTGAGGAACATTTTAAGTCAGAAAGCAAAAGTATTTTTTTAATGCACGTTTTCGTTGTATTTTGTTCCCAGCAGCATACGTTTTTCTGGCTGAACATCCCTTGAAAGGTGCTAAGTCCACACCCCTCAGTAGATGCCCTGGGCCGAATCGAATACCGTGTGATGCATATTCAGCGATTTCGTTTTCGCAGTGCAAGACAATGGTGGTGGTGGTGGACGCACTTTGGCAGAGGGGAGCAGAGAACAGCGACTGCGAGGACCTATCTATAGCTCAACCACCTTCTGGTGTGTGTGAGTGTGCGTACGAGTGTGTGTGTGAGTGTGTGTGTGTACGAGTGTTCAGACGCACGCGTGCGTGTGTGTACGAGTGTTCAGACGCACGCGTGCGTGTGTGTACGCGCGTTTGTGTGTGTGTGTGTGAGAGAGAGAAGGGAGGGGGGGAGAAAGAGAAAGACAGAGAGCAGAGAGAGAGAGTGTTCCCCTCCGGACATAACTATTTTGGGCGCGGTCTGGGCTCAGTCCACACCGCGCACGATACGGGGTCAAACGTAACGGGTCGAACGAAGAGAGGGAGGAAGAGAGGGGAGGGGGAGCAGGGAGGAGAACGAGGGTGGTCTGTAACGAGGTCTGCAGCCCAACGCACCCCACCCACCTCCATTTCCCTTGCTCCCTCTTCGACTCCCTGTCTCTGTCACATACACACACACACACACACACACACAGTACGTTACGCCCCTCGGCACCTGGAGGGACACAGCATGACGTGGTCATCGGCGTGGTTCCCGATATCACTCCCGCCGTAAAGGAGGGGCCATCGAGAGAGAGAGAGAGAGAGAGAGAGAGAGAGAGAGAGAGAGAGAGAGAGAGAGAGAGAGATAAAAGCTGCGGAAAAGAGGGAAAAATCGAATTCGAGGAAGGGGCGAAAAAACAGGAGGAAATGAAACGAGCACTCGTCAAAAAGAGAAAGGCATAAGGGGAATTAGGACAGGTAAAACACGGGTGGGTAAAATGAATCCGTTCATACACCAAATATTATCAGCAATTTTGCAGTTTGGGGAATGTGACGGACAACGAGGATGGAAGCGTCCGCGCATTCCCTTCCACAGCCTCGCCAAACGGTCGCACACAAACGTACTGAGGAGAGCGGGGGAGAGCGGGTAAACATTGCACAAAACGTATCCCATCCATTCATATTCAGACGGTGACCTGCAACAATTAAATCCTGCGGTCTTAGTGGAGCGGGTACGGGAGGGGCGCGAGGGCGCGTGTTTAGCAGAGGCGGGCGCTAGGGGAGGGGGGGAGATGTGTATATGCTTATCATGGCTCGAGCGGACAAAAACCATGACAGAGAGGGAAGGTCCGGCACGTAAAGTGTTTGCAGGAATAACAAGAGAGAGAAAGAGAGAGAGAGAGAGAGAGAGAGAGAG
>NW_026267153.1:968945-970178 GCF_000697945.3 Frankliniella occidentalis
GAGGGGGGGGGGGCGGTACGGGTTTTCAGCAATCTTGCGTTCGTGAGGACCGCATACACCGTAAGAAAAAACAAGATAAATAATACGCGAGCAAACAGAGCACACAGGGCGTGAGAAGGTTGAGAGGCGAGGGGGAGAGGCAAGAAAAACTAGATTTTGGTGGGGGAGGGGGCCAGGATGCCCCTAGCCCCTATACTACACTGTCGCTCTAGGCTAGGCGTGCCTGGCCCGGCCAGGCTATAGACCCCATTCCTGAAAATGGGTCACGACGGGACAGACCTTTAAAAAAAAGGGACACGGCGGGCACCACATAGCACATCGCTGTCCCGTCCCCGGGACCGAGCAATATGCACAGTACCGTGAAATTCCTTTACCCTTCCCCGCGTCTCCTTCAAACTCCTTCCACGCCCCAGCAACGGCAACAACATCATCTGAGTTCATGAGGATAACCTCGAGACAGCAGAAAGGAAAAGGGGTGGAGGGGAGGGGGGGCGACGAGAGACAGTAGCACCAACGGCACTGGCATATCGGCACACTTACCTTGTTTTTTGAATGAAAGACGGGACACAGGGAGGGCCATTTTTCCGCGCTGACCTAGTTGCCGCTGCAGAAAGGGTTTATTGTTGGCGCAGAACGACCCCGGGGGGTGTATATATTACTATCGCGCTTCATTTTATATTATAGTCGACTCATTTTCCCCGTCATCGCGACAAAAGGGGGGCGAACGCGAAAGTAAAGACGCGGAGCTCGCCATAACCCGCTGGCCCGAGCAAGAGCAGGCCAGACATAACCTCATTGTGGCAGTGAGCGCGCCGCCCGTCAGCCTCACCTGCCGACACCATAACCCCACTTTTCAAGACATCGCGTACTTACTTTCCCCGGGCGCCGTTACGGAGGCACCTCCAATAACCAGGACCTTGAAAACCCTTCCGCCCGCTACAGCAGCGCGCCGCACTTTGCACGGCCCTTATCCCGCCAGCGGCGACATAACCGTATACTCTCATGAGCACACGGCCGTCAGAATTAGATGGGGGCGGAATTACAAACGGACCGAACGAACGCAAACTGTGGCTACTTACGTTCCGCGCAGAGAGAGAGAGAGAGAGAGAGAGAGAGAGAGAGAGAGAGAGAGAGAGAGAGAGAGCTGGCGCGAGCGAGCGAGCGACGCGGCCCGGAGGAGGTGGAAAAGGGATTTGTGATGAGAGGGAAACCCTCCGCGCAGAGAGAGAGAGA
>NW_026267153.1:970228-984888 GCF_000697945.3 Frankliniella occidentalis
AGAGAGAGAGAGAGAGAGACCGTCTCTTTGGAACGTACTTTAGAGGGTAATCGCTCGCCGCAGTACCCGCGCGAATCAATCAGGGAATGACGAGCCGGCTGAACGGCGACGCGGCCGGCGGCGGCGGCGCAAGGCCAAGGAGGTGATAAAACGCTCTTATTGTGTCGGAGCCCGGTCGGCTCGGCGCCGCCGCCCTAATCGATCCAGCATTAGCCTACTACTTTGCAGCAGGTGGCTCAGATTTCGCACGGCCGGCCTGCCGAGAGCTATGGGGCAGGGCGGGCGGGGAGCGAAGAGGGGGCGCGCGGCCCAGCCATTCTGTCGTTCGACAATGGCGGGACACAATGCAATACTACGCTCAAAGGGAGCGCGCGGGCCAAGGCGCGCGGGGGGCTCGGTGGGCCGGGCGGGGCCGCTCAGTGAGGGGCAGAGTAGTAGAAGCCGGCGGGGTGTGAGCCAGCGAGCAGTCCGGCTGCACATACCAGAGGGAAGGCCACAGGTCTCAGGCAAATCAAGCCCCTTCCGCTCGCCCGCGGGAGGAGGGTGGGCGGCGTGGGTCGGCCCCGCCCGTGCCCCCGCCCGGCCACCGCGGCGGTATTTACTTTGCGCGTGTGCAGGGTGGGGCCGCCCCGCCCCGCCCCCGCCCCCACGCTAACTGCTAAGTGCTTGTCGCCCCCTCGTCCCCGCCCCCGCCCCCCTTTTGTCCCCTTCCGCACTTCCGCAGCCGAGGCCGTACCATCCGCCAACTTGGCTAATTTCTCGCCGAATGGAGTGGATTAGAATGGTGGCGAGGCTGCTCCAGACCGCCCGCCCACCGCGCTATCCCCCTCTCTCTCCCCTCCAGCATCCCTAACCTCACCCGTTCTCCCCCATCTTTCTCTCTCGCTCTCTCTCTTTCCCACAACCGGTCCCCTTATCCTTCTCTTTCCGTCCCACCCAAGGCCGACACCCCTTTCCCCGCCTTCCCCTCACCCTAGCTTTTGCATTTCCATCTCAACCACATTGAGAGGCGTGCATTGCGCCTGAACGCAGTCCGTTTTATTTATGCCTCCAATCTTTCTCTGTCTTTGGTGCTGCAGAGCCCGGCGGACCAATGCAGAGCACGGTCCTCTGTTCCCCTTCTCACTTCCTGTCCGGCTCGACTTCCGCTGCACAATGGCAGGCGCTAACGCTCCGGACGTCGATGTGTGTGCTGCAGCAGCACAAGTCGCTCTGCTCACTTATTTAATAATTCCCCTCTCGGTCCCTCACCGGCCGCCTGTCCGTAGTGACGGGCCTGAGTTAAAATTTATTGAGGATTTCCAGCGGTTGTATTTCCAGAGATCTCCTAATTTGTGTGCGAGTATACCCAGCATCTCATTATTGAAACTGTATGGACTGTTTTGTGTAGAACACTTGTTTGCGATTTAAATTTTCTGAGGCATATTTCCATTTTATGCATTTGATGCATCAGAATTTGTAGAAGTGCGGACGGAGACAAAAGACGTTGTAGAATCCTAGCGACCTGTGTTATTAATTGGACAACTAGTTCTCCCGTCATCCCAACTTTCATTGAAAGACAAAGTCATGCCGGGGCCTGATCCGCCGGAGCAAACGAACAGTGCTCGAAAACAATCGCCAGGAGCGTGGCGTGGCGCGGGCTGGCTAGCTCGGGGGGCGCGCAGCGTGGTTCGAGATGCCAACACTGAGACCCAGATGCCTTTGCCGTTAGATGCTATGCTTGCCTCTGGCCCCACCCCGCAGGGCGCAAAGAGACCACAGTGTAACCCAAAATATTTATGTATGGTAGGAAACCACATTGAAAACCCAAGTGTGTACTTGGCAAGTATGCAGGAGGTAGTGTTGTGTACTTGGTAAAGTATGCAGGAGGTATTGTGTACTTGACGTAGTACACCCCAAATCTCCTTCATAAATGTATGGAGCTGTTAGTGTGTAATAAGTAAAGTACACACTACCCCCTGTATACTACTTCCCAAGTACACAGTACCTCTGGCATACATGTAGGTACGCAGGAGGTACTGCATTCAAGTACACACTCGGGTTTCCAGAGCATATGGACCACAATCACACAAGTGCTGAGAGGCAATTTCTTTGCATCGTCAAGGAGGATACATTTCGTAATAATATTACCGTAAGGATATCAGATGAAAATTGGACCGATCGGTTTATGGCAGTGTCGGATCCCCTTTACCCGCTAGTCTGCCCCCGTCTTGGAATCCAGTAACCTTGTTCCGGCAGAAAGGGGAGGGAGCGAGCGGGAGATAACCAGCCAGGCTGACCTCCCGGGCGCTGCATTCACAAGAGGCGGAGCGGGCCAGCAGAGATGGCAGGCGGGAGGCAAATGAAATCATGTTCCCCGACATACAATACACGGAAATAAACACTTCGTCACCAAAACGTACGGCATTCTCAACGTTGACACAGAGAAGAAAAAAAAAGAAAAAAACTTGTTTATTTCATGTGCAAATAATTTTCTGGGAGGAAGGAAGGAAATTAAGAAAGAGAAGGGAATTAAGGGAAGGAAGGAATGAAAGAAATGAAGAAAAGCAAGGAACATGATATTTAGTGTCACGCAGTCACTGGCATTGACGGGAAATATTAACATGGTCGCTACGTTTGGGTCAGGTGGCAGTTTTCCTCTTCCGTTAGCACGCAACGCACCACCATACAAGGCAAGACCATACCTATGACCGGAGCGGCAGGTGTGAGCGCGGTCCTTGACGCATTACGCATTCATACCTACGGTCGCCCTTAAGGACCGGACCTGGCGCTTACGTGCCGCTTAAGCCTCATCCGATCCACATCCCCCCGCCGCCGTGGCCCGGATCAAGGCCATCAAAACATTCATGCCGTGCGCTCCCACCCCACGGCGGGCGACCCGCGCCACACCGCGTGCACACTGCCGACAATAGTCATAATTCTCGTGCAGCAAAACCCCGCAGCTGGAAATCAAGTTTACCGCCATAAAAACGAGACGCACATTGGCACCATTGCTTTACTGCTGTCAGCCAGCCGGCCGTAGCCAGAAAGCCATAGCCAGCAAAGACGAGGAGGCAGGGGTGAAAGGGAGAGGGGGCGGCTCAGCCCAGGCCATAGCCAAAGCTGATTTGAAATGCACGCACGTCCATGTGCACACACACACACAATAACGCATACAGGATCATATCTATCGCGTCCAGCTTTGTGTCCACATTACAATGACTTTGTCACTCACCATACACGGCCACAGGAGAGGGAGAACGCCAGAGCGAGCGTGAAAGAGAGACAAAGAGTGACCTAGGAGGTGAGAAGAGACAGAGGGAGACAGCAGGAGAGGGAAAGCAGGAGAAGGGGGGATAGAGAAAAGGGGGGAGGGGGTCTGAGACAAGGGGGTGTATTATTTGCGTGGTGTTTCCTGTATTGACTTCGCTTATTGTTCTGAGAACGCGAACGGCACCGCACAGCGCCGCCCCGTAACAACCCCTTACACCGAACACGCGCGCGCGCGTTCACACACACACACACACACACACACGCAGAAACTCACACAGCCACACCAGTGTAGGTGTGGCTGGCACCCCTCGCTAGGCGCGGCGAGGTGGTCGGGGAGGCGCAAGACCAATATTCTCGCCCTGTAATAAAGCTCATTATTACCTCAGAGGGGCCTAAGTGATGTCATGAAGGAGAATGAGAGACCGTATGCCACGCCGCATTCATACGCCGCGTACACTGTTAAAAATAACCGTCACCTAACGACTTACTGCCTGATTGACACTCTTGTAATGTAACAGAAATGTTGTTTTCATTTGAAACACATTGAACACTCTCGAAAATTGTGATATTCGGCCCATGGTGGCCCAAAACACAAACTACTACGTATTACTTTGCTGTACATTTACAAGAAAAGAGAAGTTAATTTTGTTAGCAGCACATTTTGTTCCAAAACAGGACACTCGTATTATTACAATTTTTTTTTTACAGGATCAAAACAAAGTTACTGCTTTTGGTCGGAAACTTTGTTTCCGACATTTTCATTAACGCTGCTTTTTTACAGTAAGGCCTGTAAAAATACAGTATATGCTGCTAACAAAATTAATCACATTTTCGCTGTAAATTTACAGCAATTTTTTTAACAGTGTATACACACCGAAACCTTTGGTGGAATAACGCAAACAAAAGTGCAACTTGACTTAGCACATTTGCGGAAATGGTAGAGAAATGTCGCCTTTATTCAAGAGCATAAAAGATGCGTGAAGGATTGTTACCTTATCCATGGTTTTGCAATTACCTAGTTTTTAAAAGAAACTCAGTAAATAAAGGAAAGCGAAACACTTTTCCGTTCAACACACTCTGTGTTTAACACTTGAAAGTGTATAAAACGGCAGTATGTGGCAATAGATCCTGCGGCGAGGTTCTGCAGGGAGAGCGAGAGGCTCCGCCACATCGATCTCATTGTCCCGAGACAACCAGCTCTTCGGCGTGACAAGGGGTGGTGATGGGGGTAGGGAGGCCAGAGCGAGAGGAACAGAGGGGAAAGAAGAGAAAATGCAGACTCGCGGAGAAAAGAGGAGCGAGAGCGGGGGAAGGTAAGAGTTATCGAGGACTTTCCAAATCTTCAGTGGAGAAGAAAAAAAGACAACATTAATAAAGAGCAATTAATCATTCTGAGGAGGAATTATCATCTCTCTCCCGGGTGGGACACCCCTTTCGCCCCCAACGATTATGCCAGCCAACCACAAAGCCCCCTTCCCCCTCCTAAGCGATAAGAAAATATGACCACGGCGACTACGCGTCTGAGACGGAAGGGGTTCATTTCAGAGCCGACAAAAGGGCCGAGCGGGCGACGTCAGGGCGACGTCAGAACGACGTCAGGGCGACGTCAGGGTGGTGACGTCGTCCCCCCACCACAAAGTAACGTGACATGTCCGGAATCACCCGAGACACATCTCCGCCGCCGCTGCTCCCCGGCGTTTGCAATCTGCCTCCCGTACTCTGCATACGCACGAAAAAAAAATAGACTGTGCTGTGACTAAACATTTGTTCGAGTCTATGGCTGCTGGAATCAGAAATTTGACTTTAGCCACCAGAAATTGGCTTCCATGTGTAGGAATGTTCCACACTGGAAAAACAAAGATGCTACATAACACCTTTTAAAGGTGCTACTGGACTAATGCCTTTGTAAAGGCACTAAAATTGCCAAAACTAGCACCTTTAGGCGCCAGTCGCGCCTTTGTAAAGACACCAATTCACCAATGCCCGTAAAAAGGCATTAGATAGCACCATTGTATTTTCAGTGCATATGTAGAAAAAAACAACAGACCACCCCTCTGTTGTCGCTGGACGTACGTAGCGTACCAACTTCTGGGTGTGTTCTTCTCGTGCGTGATTCCACCGCCTTGTCTACCTACCTCTCGCGGGTTACGCTGTGTTCCGTGTCCAATTACCCCGACCGCGTCATCAAGATGCCACTTAAACAATATCTATCAACTGATGTGGCCAAAAAAAGAACGCTCTCGTATTTCCCATGGGTGGTCGTGCACGACTCAAAAGGCCAATTTGGGACGCCACAGGACACTTCCCCGAGGATCTCGCTCTAGCCGCTCTAGTTCGCCGAAAGCGGTTGTGGTGGCAGACTCTTTTCCAGCGACTGCTGTTAGAGCACGCATGTCCTGTCTTGGATCCCGCATACGCTCCTACGCTCCTCGTCTTAAATCGTGCATAGAGACATGACAGCCCCTCCTGATGAAATACCTACACTGTTATACCCAGGAAAATCGTTTCTTGTTTCAAGTAAGTTTTTCCTTGTTTCAAGTGCACGCTGACACAAGATCAAGTTTACCCTTGAAACAAGCTGATATTTTCTTTCGAACGAGAGAAAAATCTTATTCCAAAGACAAAATTGATCACTGTGAAAAATATCGGCGTAAATTTACAAAAATTTTGTAAGCTCGAATTATAAATTTGAGCTGTAAATTTACGAGAGCAGATTTTTTACTCACCAATGGATTTTAAGTCGATACATACTGCATGTATTTTTACGATTTCAAATTGTAATTTTACAACTTGCGTCAAGAAAAATTTTCCTGTAAACCTACCTACTATTTTTCACACACTGATAAACTAAGTGTTCAACTGCTCAACAGTTGTAAGTGTGCAACTGCAAGTTGAATACTTGCAAGTGTGCAACTCCGTAGTCGTACACTTGCAAGTGTTAAACTCGGTAGATGTTCACTTGCAAGTGTGCAACTCCTCGGTTGCACGCACACTTCCTTAGATTGGACGCTTACTGCGTAGGAAGTGTTCAACCAAGGAGTTGCACACTTGCAAGTGCACACCTACCGAGTTGCACACTTGGAAGTATTTAACTTGCAGTTGCACACTTGCAAGTCTTTAACTTACAGTTGCACACTTATAAGTGTTGTGCAGTTGAACACTTAGTTTATCAGTGCAGTGATTGTTTCGACGGTAAATTTCATTTTGTGTCAGATTACACTTGAATCAAGAAAATATTTTTCAGGGTGTACCATAACAAGTGAGATGGCAATGTAACGGTAGGGAACCTTCTCCCAACATTTTCCGTGTCTTTCTAAATGTATTCAAATTTAACACCATTCAAAAGGAAGCAAGCCCTACTTTTTGTCTACCCGCTGTGAGAATACTGTCCTGTCGAATATCCAGAGCTACGGTCAGCAACCAGGCCAGAGTCCTAGCCTCTCGACATGACCTAATTTCCAGTGTTCGATAATCAACGGGGGCCAAAGGTTCTACAAACCTGCTTACAGGCACCGTGTTCGCGCCCTGAGGCTAGACAGGCGCGCGCCCGGGAATCGACGGCGCCCTTGCAGGGCAGGGAGAGGCGGGGCACGGTAAGGAGGGGAATGGCGTGGATAGCATGGCGTGGCAGTGCGGCCCGGACCAGCAGAGCGTGGCTCGGTCAGAACAACGAGAAAGTAAAGGTGTTCAACATTAATGCCATTCCACCCCGCAGGCGTGGCGAGTCGCACCACGCAAACTGCAATCCTCTTCAAATACTTAAAAAAGAACAAATTAAAACAAAAATGGAAACCCGCTCGTGTTGCAGTTGCAAGTCGCGAAATAATGCAATCTAGCTGCCGCTGTTGCTAGTCTTCAACAAAAACAGAAAAAGGAGGGAAAAATTCTCTCCGCAGTGCGTTGCTGTTTTCCCACATACTGCCGACATTCCCCGACCCGCCGCTCAGTGTTAGTTTAGTTCTGGATGCTTGCGCCGACGATAGGGCCACCAACAAACGTTTACAAAATGTGCGTTTATTTCAAAACACCGTCCAAACTCACTTCGGGAAACGAGGTGAAGGGGGAAAGGGAAGAGAGGACCAGGCGAATAAAGGAAGAAGCGAGGCAGAGGAAAAGACACACAGAGACAGAGGGGGCTCCGAGGGAGGCCCCGGAGGCGTCACAAGGCCCCGCGGGGGGCCCTCGGGCGAACATAACGCCCCACGACCCGCTCCGTACAGTTGTGCCCCTGCCCGCCCCACCCCCGAACAGGGCTCCAGTCGGTGGGGGGATGGCCCCAGCGGGGGTAGGCGGTGCTGGGGCGGTCACTCGCACTCAAGAAGTCGGGCAGCCTATGGAAATGAGTGGAGGGCGGCAATCCTGCTGACGCCACGTGTCAGCGCTGGGGTCGGGAAAAACAGGACGCTGCGCCGTGAAGGGGGGCTTTAGGCAGAGAGCCGGGGGCTTGGAATAAAAAAATGGCTACGAACGAGATTGATCATTTAATTTGATGTATTCAATAAAAGAAACAACTAAACGCCCCCACAATTGAAAGCTCTGGTATGTCATTGAAGAGTGCCGGAGCAAGAGAGAGAAATTCCCAGGCTAAAATAACCATGGGTAACCATGGTAATCTTGTTCACTAGGAGCCATATCAGCATGGTAACTTGACGATGGATTATGATTACCGGTTTCTAAACCACAGTTTTCCAAACCTTGATCTATGGTGTTTCATGGTTAGCATGGATTACCATGATTAATCAACATTAAACCATAACAGACTGCCATGTATAATTTATATTTTACCATGGCCTTCCCCATGGTTATTTTAGCCTGCGAAGTCGACGACTTCCGCGTGCCTAGGACTCATAAAGCGGGGACACGAATCAGTGCCGCGACGTTATTATTACTAAGACGGCGGGATGGAAGTTTGTTTGATTCCATGAGCCACTGCGGAATCCACACGCACATATTGGCTTTGCTATCTCGAGTAGTCCCGCCCTACCCCTACTCCCCCAACTTTGGCTGCGGCCGGCCTCCCCCGCCACACACACACACCACACTCAGTAGTAAGTAACTCGGCAATAATTCAAACGCGGAGAAGGACGCCCAGGAGTGGTATATATTATAGCAGGCAGAGGACCACTGCCGCAGCGCCGGGCCGCGCCAGGCCGCAGTGCAGCGGGGAGGAGAGGTCACAAAGTACCAGCTAGACAAGTTGGGTCCATAACCCAGTGCATGTATGTCCTGCTTACACTTCTCGGCGATGCATGCCAACCCATCGAAAGACTGCAATGGTATTGAAGCGCAATTTTTCAAATCTCTAAATTGCGAGGAACTTTTTAGACAGTCCCCAGTGGCTGCTGTGTCTACCCGAAGGTAAAAGTTCCCCGTTGCCAATTGCCGTTCCAGTATTGATAAAGATTGCCGATTGACGTTACAATTCCAGTTTTTGAAAAGGACTAATGGGATCTCGGACTAATTCGTCCACCGAGAGATGTGTTTTGGTTGCACATTTCCACCAGGTGCAATTCTAAATCTTAAAAATAACGAATTGAATTTGCATTGTCTTACGTTTTGGCTCACAGAATTTCTGCAGACAAAAACAAATTACCTGTAGTGTACATCACTAAAAAATAAAACATGGCTCGTGCTCGTCCAAATGTATGGTTTGCCTATTTGGTTTGCGTCGGAGTAGAACGTTTCCAACTTAATCCAATATGATCCATTAATTTTATACTTCGAACGCCCCAGTGTCACTGTTTTCTTGTTCTTCCCGGCACACATCGGCGTGAGACGGGCGCGAGGCGCTGAGGCGTGCGCTGCTCTACTGACAGGCAGTAGTCCCGTCATGTCCCCTGGCCGAGGCGGGGCCGAGGGCGGGCACCAGAGCGCGACCCCCCGGGGCCCTCCACCGGCCCCCGGCAGCCCTCCGGCAGGCCTCCTCCCGCCAGTGGATGGAAGTGGATAGAAGCAGTGGACTGAGGATTGATCCGAACCCCCGTGGCTCGGCCCCCGGCCGGGGCCGACAGACAGGAAGGGCTGACCATGACGGCACACACACGCGCACACTCTCACACACACACAGGAAGGTGTACACGGCTGGAGGGAAAAAAAAGAGATTTAAGTCGGCTATTGGGCGGGCACCCGGCCTCATCGAAGCCTAGCACGCACACGAGCCGCCATCAAACCGCGGCCGCTCGCTCCTCCACAACACACTGCTCCCCCTCCGCGCACCACCACCACCACGGCTCGGCGCCGCAACTTGCCTTGAGTTAATTATGAGGATTTCTGTGCGGATTTCTTCTCTGCAGCAGGCACACTCTCTGCTGATAAATAAAGCCGCTTGCCGCTGAGGGTTTCTTATCCCGAGCTGCTGCTGGCTGTGACTTCTTTCCCCGTCTATACCCCCCGCTTGTGCTGCTTCGCTCATTCTTCTGCTCGTGTAATCCTAAGACAAAAGGTGGCCGGCCACGCTACTCCCTAGACATATCAGGCCTCTCTACTACTCTCCCCCTTCTTTTCGCCAGCCCCATAGCACATCTTTTGTCCGATACAAGGGCGGTACTTCCCCTTCCAGCCCTTCTATTCGCCCCGACAGTAATAATAATCTTTTGGCAGGCGCCACCACATCCCATGTGTTGTAGCGAACCATATTCAAATTGCTAGTTGAATAAATTCGCGAACAGAGCCAACTTCTCGCAAGTTTCTCCTCGCTACGGTTTTTCAGCCCAGTGGCCTACAAAAGCCGAAGCAATAATTGCGTTGCACTTTTGCATCGGTATTCCCTATTATTTGCGTTTAACTCTTTGCAATTGCAAAATCCACAGCCAGATCTCAAACAAAGGGCGGCCGAGTGTCGAATCCTTCGCAGGTGCAAAGCAGAATCTGGAGGGGCAGTGTACAACCTTCTGTGCATAACCGGGCAAGCAGACAGACTCACCCAGCTGCGACGAAGGTCCTCCTCTGTAGGCAGACGTTATCTAAGGAGCGTACCGTCAGCTTCAGCGTCTCCCTGCTCACCTGCAACAACAATAAGTGTCCCTCTTATAATGCAGTCCTTCGAGAACAGCCACCGTTGGGACAAGGGGGTGAATAAGGGGTTCGAGGTGGGATGGGGGCAGCATTGCATCTGATGTATATGGGAGAGGGGACAGAAGAGGACAGATGGCGCGGTAAAAGGAGAGGTGGTGTTGGAGGTGGAGCAGCGGAGATTGGGAGGGGCTGAAGGGAGGTTAAACTGAGGTGAAGGCGACCCCACAAAGAAGCGCGCTGGATTGCGACACTTGCGGTTGCAATAGGACGTGGCGAGGCGTGGAGAGGGCACAGCGGGACGACAGGGAGGTCCTTCCCCTGCGGTTCACCGCGTTCTTCTCCTCCCCATCTGGGCTGGAATCCACAAAACAAAGACAGGAAAACCAAGATTGCAAACAAAAGAGGGTCGCCAAAATCAAGCGATTCGTTTAAATAAAACAGAAACTTATAACGCATACCAATCGACCCGTAAAAAAAGGAAGTAACGCTGAAAAGTATAACGATAATAAAACGAAGACCCTCCTCAAGGGGGCTCATCAGCCGACAAGAGGATTTTTAATGCAATTGCCAAGTTTTGCAAGGGTAATGTAGTTAAAGTTGTGTATTATGACTGGGAGGTGGCGCGATGTCGTGGCGGCGCCGTCGCCCGGTGGGCCCAAACAGATTCGTCGACGTCCCCTTGCGCTGCTCATGAAAATGGACGACTCTTCACCTATTTCACGGCCCCGATGGGGGGGCGGGACACCAAGACGACGGACGTCATCGCAAAAGGAAGAAAAGAATAACGGGCGCAAAAGGATTTGGCGCGAAAAAACAAACACCGGGCTCACGCACGTTGGGCCGCACCGCCTTAACAGAGTTACTGCCGCACACAACTTTGCGAAACTTGCGGCTCAATCCGGCCCCGAAACAAATGCCCACTCGGCAGTGGCGCCGGGGCGCAGCAGCGCAGCGAGCGGGCGATTTGAAAACCCAGCGGCGGGCGACACAGCGGCGCGGCGGGGCGCGAGGGCCGCTGTACCTCCGTGAAATTGTTTGGGGAGCCTGGGAAGAGAGAGGAAGGGAGAGGAAGAGAGACTAAGGAGAGGGAGCTGGAAGAGGAGAGGAGACTCGGATAGACACGGAGAGAGACGTGGGCCACCGTCGCGCACAGCAGCGGAGCGCACAACAAACAACAGCGGCGCAACTTGGCCGGGCCGCCAGTGTCAACAAGCGGAAGTCAAATAGCGCGCGGCTGGAAAATAATCCGTTTTGCTTTTCACGACCGCCATCTTGACACGCGTGTTTGACTGAGCGGCAGCGGTGAGCGGCGGGCGCGGCGGGGCGAGAGCGGCAACTCAAAGGAACTGCTGCGCGCCGCCCAAAATCACAATTTAACGGGGCTGGCTGAGCGCAGCGAGGGTGACACAAGGCCGGGCAACACATCGACAGCTCCAGACGCACCAAGGAGGACAGGGGGGGGGGAGGGGGCCTCAGGAAAGAGAGGACAGACCGCCTCGTAGACGCCACCACTCACTTCGCTCTCATCTTCAACGAATTTGTCTCCACTAAAAAGTCGCGTCAGCTCAGCCTGTAACGTGCGAGTGTGTGTGGCGATAAAGAGAGAGAAACAGAGGGGACGGAGCGGGTGAGTGAAAGAGAGAGATGAGGGGGTGGAGTGCTGCAAGTGAGGGAGAATGTTTGTGTGGATGTGAAGGCAAGAAAATGCGTCAGGCTAGAGAGAAGGCAAGAGAGGGAGAGGGAGGCAGAGAGAGGGGGAGAGAGAGGGGGAGAGAGAGGGAGAGAGAGGGAGAGAGAGAGGAGGAGAGAGAGAGGAGGAGAGAGAGAGAGAGGGAGAGAAAGAGGGAGAGAGAGAGAGGGAGAGGGAAAGAGACAGAGAGAGAAAGAGAGAGAGAGGTGGTGACAAAAAAGTCTTTTACCACTTCTTTTCAGTTTTATTTAAAAGAAGAAAACGGCACACGCAAACCCGGTAGAGTACCGGGTGCACGGGCTAGCTTGATGAGGGGACCAGAAAAAGGAGGGCATGGGGCCGGCGGTCTTCATCCCATATCCCCCTAGCCCGGTAAAAGTTTTCTGTTGGTCACACAATAAAAACAGTCGAAAAAAGTAAATTATGGAGCTCGTCACCCAGAACACACGATACGCACGGGACTGCGTGTATGCTAGGCAATGTCAAACTCACACCGTTACAAACAATTGTTTAAAAAAGTTTCGCTACTGCCACTGCTGCGCCTTCCACAGCACTTCCGCAAAAACACTTCCAGCGCAATTTCCCTTCCGCCAAACTTGGCGGTGACAATCCCCCTCCCCTCTCTCGTTCCTCTTTCCCCCTCGGTGCTGCGACACTTCTGGTGCTTGGTCTGTCTTTGGCGGCTCGTCAATGCTGCCAACCTGGGCTCTTCGCTCACGGCGCTGCCAACACAACAGTCTGATATGCGAAAATCTGACAGAGTGACTGCCGCTTTTATTACAACGGCGCGCGTCAGCCGGTGGCAGAAACGGGGGAAGGGGGGTTATTGAGGTAAGATCCAGGGTGATATCAGAGCGCATTATTGGTAGAGAGCTGCTACCGAGAGAAAAAGAGACGGAGAGATAAAAATTGAAATCGTTTTATTTATTTAGAGAGAGAGAGACAGAGACAGACAGAGAGAGAAACACTACACCTGCCGCTGCCGCTCGCTCATCATATACGACTAGAAAAGAAAATGGTAAAATGTATAGTAAAATCCTTTAAAAGAATGTTGTGTTATTTTTCGCGAAAATTAATTTAAAAAAATGAGCCGAGTAATGGAGCTACCTCGAGCGCCTAATACTGGGCTTTTCTGGCCGGGCATTTCCCCAGTCTTAATCGCCCCTCCCCTAACACACATCCAGAAAGAAAAAAAAAATCCACAGCGCCGCAAAACACCGCAAGAGGCTTAACTAATTGCACGGCGCTTTTGACTAATCACAATAATAATAATAATACCCGGGGTCATGCACGCGGCAAATCGGAGTAATTTGCAAAGTCGTCGTCGTCCGTTTTCCCTCAGGTGCAATCAGTTGAGAATTTGGCACGGCGGTGAGGGGGCGCAGCGCTTTGTGCTCGCAGAACGCGGGGTGGAGCCGGGTGTGGAACGGGGCGGTCCGGGAGAGAAGTTGTTTTGAAGCACGCCTTTTTCAAGGTGATTCAACCGTGGATCCTCACACAGCTCAAACTGTGCTCCCCCAGAACTTTTTACGCTGCTTGTATATTTCGCATATACAATTTTTTTTTTACCGCCACGTGCACGTTTTCTCACACTCTTCTGCTGGAAATCTTGTGACTAAATTGTCCTCTCGAGACGGCAGCGTCATATAGCGTGCCCGCTGCAGTGTAAGCGTTTTAATGAATCCCGCTCATAATTACATCCCCCGCTCTCACTTAGCGACGCACTGCGGTTCTCTCTCTCTCTCTCTCTCTCTCTCTCTCTCTCTCTCTCTCTCTCTAGGCATGCCGCAAATCGTTCCTCAGAGCTGAGTGAAGTACGCGTGTCGGCCAAATGAGGGAGCTCCCGGGGAGGTAGTGTGAAGGACAACTCATCAGGGGCGGAGGTAGAGCAGAAGCGCACAGCCCAGCACAACCTCAAAGCCTCCCGCAGCCGCTGCTCGGCATTACGTAAGGTGGTAAGGCTGCAGCAAGAGGGCTAGAGGTCAAAGGTCCAGCGTTATACTAGTCAGCGTCCAGCCACTCGCCGGTGAAAAGCGGGAAGACCTCGACTCGTACCTCTGCGGCAGCCGGTCAGTCGCCGACAGCTGCTGGCGGTCTGTCGAAAAGCGCAACGCTCTCCACTAGCGCCATTTACGTGAAACGAGTATAGGTAGGATGACGCAAACTATGGTGCTGGCCGAGAGATAGCTCCGCCTCCGCCTATAAGAGGCACTATGTGCCGCGGCTTGCGGCTTCTTACGACATTCTTCCGCTGGGGAGAAGAAGGAAGTAACAGAGGGAGTCGAGGGAGCTCTAGAGAAAAATGGCACTCTTCTGCAGGCCAGAGAGGCCGCTGGAGGCTGAAAACTAAAAGCCAGCACTACATGAGGCTCGTCTGAAGGCCGGAGCCGTCGCGAGTTAAAGTCAGCGAGGGTTGTAATCTGACGCCTGGGATATGAAATTTCTTGTTCCAAAAGTGTGTCGCCTACGACGACCCCTCCACCCCCTACCCAAGTCTGGAGTGATTCCACGAATAGCGAGGAGCGGCGGGGATGAGGTCGAGGAGACGAGGTCGGAGGGTCGCCGTCAGAGGTCGGAGGGTCAGTGCCGGCGTAGGGTGTCGGCGATGGCCTTAAGTTTGTGTGTAAACTTGCAGGGGAAATGTGTGACGCGAATGAAAACGCCTCCGGCAGCCCTGCGACCTCGGTGGGGTAGTGGGTGGGGG
>NW_026267153.1:992028-993238 GCF_000697945.3 Frankliniella occidentalis
GGACAGCACGAATGGAAAGCGGAAAATCATGTGAGCGAGCAGGAGGCTTTGGGCAGGGGGATGAGAGGCGGGCATCAGTTGTGGTGCGGCATGAGAACTGGAAATCATAGCTGGCTCTCTGACAGTCGCGCGTCCGGCCGCATCCCTATCGGCCAGGCAGACAGTCCGAGCACAGTGCACATTCCACAACCCACCCCCACCCCTCCCGGTTGCGGCGGACAGCATGGACATCGCAGCGAACGGTAGACGGCGCACGTCATTCGGGGGAAAAAATCCACATTTCTGCTCGCTCTTTTGTGATGGACGGGCGACAAGCCACTCCCGCCGACGGGGGTGAAATTCCTCATAGCGCATTCGCCGCGACACCAGATTCAGCTAGAGGCAACGAAAGTGTATGCAAAGGACGTGCACGTGACGCATTTCGGCCATTTTTAAACCCCTTCTCCAATGTGGATGAAGATAAAACTGTTTTCAAGACCCATCGCGTCTCCTGCTTTCGCGCGTCGTGTTTTTGTACACACACCCTCCAAATGCGCCACGATCACGTTGTTTGGGTGCGATCCCCCTCCACACGCCAACATTTTTCTTGTGTAAGGGTTACCGGAAGTAGGAAAAACCTCAAGTGAATGAAACAAGCGAGTCCAGCACAACACATTGTTGACGGACGGACAACAAGCCACTCCCAGCTGGAGTAGAATTATTGACTTGACATTCGCCTAGTCAAGGGTTCGGGATTCACACTGGCAAAAGTGTTTAATTTTGCACGTCAATTGATGTTTAAGTGCAAGAGTGCATTTTCTGGACACTTTGTGGTTTCTTACTTTGTTATACGTCAATTGATGTTTAAACTTTCGACACTTCCGTTGTCTAAGTGTGCAGAATTGAAACGTTTACAAAACGTCTGAAATTTGCACACCACGCAAGTGTGCAACTTGAGTTAAGGACCACGTAACGTGCAAGATCACAACTTGCAAACGTTAGTCTGCAAATTATGCACAATTGTTTCAACCGGTTTCAACAGTGACATCGACAATTTTGGATCAAAGCAGAAAAAAAAGGTAATTACAGTAAAAACAAGCAGGCCCGCCCTTCCGCCAAACTGAGTTGCCAGCTCCACTTCGCTGCGCCGGCAACTCCGTTCGGCAGGGGCCGGGCCTGCTTGGCCTGCCGGCGGCGATGGTCGGGCCTTCGGCCCGACCATTTCAGTCTC
>NW_026267153.1:993590-994587 GCF_000697945.3 Frankliniella occidentalis
TTGCCGCAAGGTGCAAGCATGATTTCCTTCATACTCTCCGGCATTCTGCTTTCTAGGAAGCACCAGTGAGCCGACAGGTCACGAGACGGCGAGGCGCCACGGAGGACCTCGCCGAACACTTCAGGTCTGCTTCGACAAGCTGGCTGTCTGGCTTGCTGGTCAGACGGACGGACGGACGGACGGACACCAGAGCGGTTGCATAAGCCCGCTTTAATGCTTTTTTAAAAGCAGAAGGGCGGGCTAAAAATCGTTCTCTCTAATAAAATTTTCTGGGTAACAAATTGCATTATTAAAGCTGGGTTGTGAATGTGCGTCACACCTGAATTCTTGTTTGTTTGTTTATAATGGGTTGCCAGGAAAGTATAGCAGAAAAAAACATAACCTCACGCGAATGAAACAGCCGGGTCCAGACGGTAGCCGCGGCGCGAGCCTCCCCACCATGGGGCCCGGGAAATGAGACATCGCAAATCGCCCCTTGCACCGGCACCCTTCGCTCCACCGCCATTCAGCACACACTTGAGTGGCCCCGCCACGCCCCGCCACGCCCCATGCAAACAGCGACCAAACAGACGCTCCAATTAATCGAATCGATACGGACGGTGAAAGAAGAAGGGGAAGAAGGGGAACAGAGGAAGGTAGAGAGAGAGAGACGCAAACGAGGCGTTGATTGCGCCGAGTTTATTGCAGATTAAAGACGCCGCGGTACGCTCACCAGCAGCGTTCTGACTTGGAAGAAAAAAACACGCATATAGAAAACGGAAAAAAGAGCCCCTGATTTTGAAAAGATCTCTGCTGATTATTCTAAGCTGCAGCGATGGTCAGTGTGGCTGTGGCACACAAGAGAGGGAGGAGTAGAGGGCGGAAGAGGGGAAAGGGGGGGCGTGGAGGAAAGAGGAGGTCATGGGGCCCACTGACAATCACGTGTGATGATTAATTGCCGTATCGTTTGCCTGATATGATGATCAATCACTAATTGGGGTGGGGTAAAGGGGGTAGA
>NW_026267153.1:994637-996306 GCF_000697945.3 Frankliniella occidentalis
CAGAGAAGGGGGCGCACTATAGGGTCGGGATTGAGGATGTGTGGCGAGGGGGGCGGAGGGAAAGGGCAGGACATACACCATCCTGATGGAGGGGCACAGCCAGGCGCGGCAGCTACACCCCCGCTCCGCCACCACCGACAAGTCGCCGACTCACATCCGGCTCGATGCTGCACCACAAAAGAAGCCAGCAAGCCCTGCTCCCGTGTGCCCCCGGGGCCGCTGCCTGCCAGGGCCCTGCGATACATCTAAAGCGAACAACTGATTGCGTGAGCCAAGGCGCCCGCAGCCTCCTCCCTCCTACACTCTCTCTCCCTGACACCCCTTCCAGCACGGCAGAAATAAATGACAGGGTAAAGCGGTGTGAAGGTGCGGCGACACACTGCGTCACAAACCTAATGGTGCGGTCGGGGTTCGATCCCCAGCGGCGTCGCACCGGGCAGGATGCGATGCGGCAGGAGACCCACCAAAAAGGAAATCCCCATGCAAAATATTATTTTATTTTTTTCCAGGCGGAGTGGGAAGGATCGAGCGAAAGAAAGAGACCAAGAGCGAGAGAGTGAGAGAGCAGTGCCAGGGCGCTGCCAGGGCCAGGAAATTCGCAGGGGCGCGCGTCTGCCTTGATCAGGGCGAGTAAGACTGGGGCCGTGCGGTCGGCACCCCGCGGGCAAACATTTCAAGACGGCTGTGCCACCACGTGAGTGTGTGTGTGTGTGCACGTGTGTGTGCACGTGTGTGTGAGCGTGCGTGTGAGCGCGAGTGTGCACGTGTGCGCGCCCCGGGATACGGAACGTACAGGGAAAAGGACGAAAAAGGGCGCAACGGCAGAGGATAAGGGCTTTAAGAGCAAATAAATCCCAGGACGGCAGTTACCTCGCTAGCTGTTATCACAACGGGGCGGTCTGGTCTAGCCTTTTGCTATTTCTTTCTCCTTTCATCCACATTGCCTCTCCCTTTCTCCTTTCTCTCCCCATCTCTCTCGTCCTTCTAGCCGCCCACCCTCCCTCCCCTCCACCTTCCCACTCTCTTTTTCTCGCACTCGCCTTTCATCCGGGGTATGGGTACTCCTGTCCGGGACGCCTACAACCCTCATACCCACCGGGTGAAACGGGGTTGGAAAATCGTGTCAACAGACGTCTTCAATCCCCTTTCCTTTGCGACAGAGAAGTAGCTATGCAGTCTTTGCGAACACCCTCACAGCAGCCGCCTTCTCCTCTACCCCCTTTTTACCCCTACCTACTACTACTCGCCCCCTCCAACCCCACCCCAACCGTGCCCCCTCCAAACCCCTCCCCGTCTTACCCCACTTCACCTAATCCGCCAGCGAATGTCGCACCACTCTCCCTGAAGACAAGCACCAGAAAGAGCTGCTGCTGCCGGAGACAGCGCGGCGCAAGGGAGCGGCGGGAGGGGGAGAGGGTGGAGGAGAGGAAGGGGCGGAAAATGGCGCTGAAAAATCAGAATGAGAGACGGAACGCCAGGAGCAGCGGCGGCGGCAGAAGCGACGGGGCTCCGAGGCCGCCGCCGCTGCCGTCGACGTCAAGAAGGGGATTTGCTTGGCCGTGCTGGTCGCTCGCCGCCCGCGCAAGAAAAGATTGCACCCGAATGTCTGTTTCGTCGTGGCGTCGCGTAGCGTCATTAGCATATTGGGTCGGAGCCGACCCCCCCCCCC
>NW_026267153.1:1004696-1008407 GCF_000697945.3 Frankliniella occidentalis
GCCCCGCCCCGCCCCGCCGCACCCCGCGCCAAGCCACGCCCACCACTACAAACGCTAATTCCTCTTAACTACGGGGCCGTTGGCAATAAGTGCCCCGCACAGCGCAGTGACTGACCGCCGCGCGCTGCCGGAGCTGCTGCGGCCAAGGGCTGACGGCAGGGCCAGCCCTAGGGCTGCTGCGGGGGGCTCCGAGGCGCGTCCTGCCGTAGCCGAGGCTGCCGCGCTACGCTGCAGATGCCGCGCGCCAAAGGCCGCCGTCTCCGAGGCCCCTCTGAGTACACAGCGGCCGGGGCTATTACAACAAGGGTCAGAGGAAATAAGAAGGCGAGGGAAGACCCAGGCCCCGCCAGAGTGGACCTTCCACTTTGTATAGGGGCGAGTCACTCGGGCAGGGCACGGCATGATCTCATTCTCCACTTCATTCGGCGAAAACACTCCTCCCTAGCGTCACTTCATTAGGACGCCGGGAGGGGCAGGCAGAGGCCGACGGGGGCGCGCTGCAAACGGGATGAGCAGGCACTTCCGGTCGCGACCCCCCTCTGCGCATTTCCGGCCATGGAGGGGGCGGGGGGTGGGGAAGGAGGGATGCCACTTCCGGAGCCACGGCGCACCGCGATGGGCGTGTTTACACCTCGAAGTCATTAACACACGAGCACATTGGAGGTGCTGCCGGTGTATGTGTGTGGAATGGCGGAGGCGTTCTAGTTGAGGAGGGCGAAACAGCGAACAAAAAGGGAAATGATAGCGGGCATAAGGTAGGCGGAGGTTCAAATATTGTGGGGTCACAAAAACGATCACGACCGTCACTGGAGTCCAAGGGTATCCCATAAAATTTGTACTCTGCCTGGGATAAAAATATTATGTGGTACCTTTGGACTCCTATGACCATCATGATCCTTTTGGGACCCCGTGATATTCCTACCCCTATATAAAAAATATTATGGGGTATCTTTGGACTCCAATGACCGTCATGATCCTTGAGGGACCCCGTCATATTTGTATCCCCCCCCCAAAAAAAAACAAATTGTTCACGACGTTTTCTGAGCGGCCTCTAGGTCGTTGAGGTCGGCCTGCCAATGAGGACCGCCGCCACGCTCCGCCACGCCACCACAGGACGGATGGATGGCGGGCGGGCGCACAAAATGAAACGAGAATGGATGGGTGGTTGGATAGAGATGAGGAGGGGGTGGGGGGTTTCAGGAGAAGGCAAACAATGTCAGCAGTGCGCACAGAATGTTGACTTTGAAAGCGGAGGAGTGGAAGGCACCCGCCCCGCCAGTCAGCCCAGCCCCCGCAGCCAGCCAGCTGCGTGCGCTCGACGGTCAGACTCGTCCGTGTCCGTGAAAGCGAGAAGAAATAAAGAGAGAGCGAGGAACACACACGGGAAGAGTTATTACAGCAGCAGTGTGGCTTGTTACAGTAAACGTCTTGTTAAGCGCTCGCAAACACAAACACACACGCGTGCGAACTCAAACACGCCGGTTTACACACTCTGGCAAACCAAATGTTTATTTTTTATACTTTAGTGCGCTAATTGCGATTACCCCGCTTTTACCACGCCAAACAACATATTCGCACTTTTCCTTTGATAGCTTAAAAGCAAGACTAGCTTCCCACGAAAAGTGTATACGTGTGTACTTGAGGGTAGAAGTTGCAGCACCAAACGGTAGGGTGTTCCCTATCCGCAAAGAAGGGTATATATAACCAGGGGTTGACGTAAGCTTAATGTGACATTCCTTGATGTCCCCTTTTTCCCCGATATTTTCCGAGTACAGGTTGCCGCAAGGTGCAAGCATGGTTTCCTTCATACTCTCCGGCATTCTGCTTTCTAGGAAGCACCAGTGAGCCGACAGGTCACGAGACGGCGAGGCACCACGGAGGACCTCGCCGAACACTTCAGGTCTGCTTCGACAAGCTGGCTGTCTGGCTTGCTGGTTGGTTGGTTGTTGTTGTTGTAGTTTTAAGCCTCCGCAGCTCTGAAGCTTTCAAAGAGCACCACCAACCAGGCCCGAGGAGATGGGGGTGGCGGCAGTGTGTTAGTGGGATGAGGAGGAGCGAGGAAAGGGAGAGAGAGGAGGGGAGGGAGAGGTGGGGAGGGAGAGGAGGGAAGGGGGTAGGAGCTGGGTTTGGTGTGATGGGCTGTGCAGCAATGAGATGATTATCTCGGGGGCGTTAATGAAGTGACCGAACGGCGGTCCGAGGGCTGGGGCGGGGCCGGCAGGCACCTGGCCGGGTGCAATCAGAGAGAGGGTCGGGGCTGAGGGAGGGGGCCAGGAAGGGTGTGGCTGGGTCACGACGACGGTGTGTGACAGCCGTCCGTGACCCACATTCGACAAGAGCTCCAGACGATGATAAAGCTGCGCGGCTGGGTGCGCCGCACTCGCACTGCAAAGAATCGACGAGTACACCGCCCTCTTTAATTGGGGGGTCGGACAAAGGGAAAAGGCTGGTCAAACGGCTTATTGCGAAGACCACTATCACCCCTCTGCCAGGCACTGCACATTCTCCAAAAAGTTGCACAGCAAAACAGTTTGAAAAAGTTGAGTGATCTTCAGATAAATGGAAGTGAAATCCTTTGGATGGTTTGCAACGTTACGAACATTTTTTTATTCTTTGCATTGCAAAGCAATTCTTCTAAAGCTTAAAAGACCTGTCGGGAACTTCTTAAAAACAATCGGTTTAACTTTATAAGTGGTGTAACTCAGTTACAAGACAATCTTCGATGTTAGAAAATCGATTAAACAAATGACGAAACACGATTGGCAAAGCAGCAGTCCAAGCAGCAGCGCTGATCACGACACACAGATAAGTCGACCATTATTTTACTTTTTACACCGCGAGTGGTATTGACCGGCCTGCGCGGCTCTATTTGCATCGGTACAGTCCGACACAAACCACGGCACAGCAGTCGTAAAAAAAACAACTGCCTCGGGCGGGCGATCTAGAGGAGCAAGGCGGTTAGGACGGAGGGGGGAGAGGAGAGAGAGAGAAGCGGAAAAAACACGACCGGAATGGTATAAACTACAGTAACCCCATTAGAATCCTAACCCTATCCTGCCGCGCCGCTGCCACCCGGCGGCTTTAGCTTGTTCGCGGACCCCCCACCCATCTCCCGTCCCCCCGCGCCAAAATGTTCGGCCCCTTGTTGCTATACGGAGCCCCGCCTCGCCGTTGAAGCGTGCTAACTTTGAGACGTGATGCGAGATACAAAGACTGGCTGGTTGGCTGGCTGCCGTTGAGAATGTCCGGGCCATGTGGCGGGGGGACGGGGGAGGGAGGAAGGGGGGGGGCTGCTGAAATAGCCGGGTGATTGCGGTGAGCAGTTGGCGAACATTTGAAGCAGTTTGTGTGAAATTGGACCGAGACGAGAGGCGCGACGACGTTGGGCCACTAGAGAGAGGGGGCCAGATGGGGGGCAGAGGGTGGAAGGGGGTTCCAAAAAAAGGGAGAAAAGAGGCCTCTGGCAGCCACCACTTATCGTATCGTTGTCCCACTGGAGAGGGCGGCCCGCCACCACATCTGCTGCACTGATCGGGGCCACCGCGGCTCGTGTGCGGCATTCTTCTCTGTACTCACCTGCAACATAGAAAGAAAGGGCACGACGTGAGACGGGCGCTACAAAAACGTATTTGCTCGTAAATTTTTTGAACAATTCATCACGCTTAATATTGAAACGATGAAAACGATGATACTCGAAAAACAAAGGTGCTA
>NW_026267153.1:1008457-1012466 GCF_000697945.3 Frankliniella occidentalis
TGACGACGACCTTCACGCTGACCGCAGCGCCGCCCACTTTCTCGCAGCGCGCACGGCAGCCGTCATTCCTCATCCATATGGATAGGCGACGCGACGCACGTCGTCGCGGCGCCAAAGATTAAAATCACCAGGGCCGACACACAACCGTTACGTAACAATTTTTCATCACGCGCGCGCGTCGGGAGAACGTACGCGACGCGGCCGCAGCAGCAGCAGGCCCCGCGCGCCGCGCGCCCCGCCAGCTTTCGATCCGTCCCGTCCCGCCCAGCCCCGCCGCGATACGCCGCGTCGCGCACCAGGCAGGGGTTGTAAATATGCAAACTGTTGGTGTTGGCTCGAGACGTGGTCGCAATTTATGTGAAGATTATACCTATGAGCCGGCGGCGGGGCGGTACAGCGCCGCGCGCCGCCACCTCCCTCTCGAGTGAATGCAGCGGAGCGACAAGGTCGCGGCACTCCATCTCGTCATACCTCAGCCCGGCCCGCAAAAGGAAAAGAAACACGACACGGCCGGATTTGTCACGCGGCTACAGTGGCTCAGCGCGCCGACAACAATGCTGATGGTTATGATGATAATAACCGTAATGTTATGTATAAACGTGTCGTTTTTTGGTGTGTTTGCAAGGAGGCAGGGAAGGAAGGAAAAGAGGGGGTGGGGATGGGAAGGAGGCGGGGAACGAGGTTGAGCGATGGGGCTGGCAACGATGGACTTGGACTTGGAGGACGCCGAACGCCCTTGGCCCGAGGGCGCTGGGGGGGAGCAGGCGGCGGCGCAGGCCCACGTCCTCGTCGTGTCGATCAGACGGGTAAATAAAACCTCTCCGAGATTCGTCCTGAGGCGGGCGAGGAAGGCGGACCAAAGGCAGGCGCCATGTAGATTTACCGACACCTACAAAGGAATAAACTGGCGCAGTGCGCCCCCCCACCGACCGCCTCCGCGCACCGCCCCCCTTCCCGCTCCCCGGGGCAAGGAGGGCAGCCTGCCCGTACATCAAAGGGCCCCCGGTCCAAGAAATACTGCCCGTTATTGCTGACACGTTGAGCCGGCACCTGCGGCCCTCCCCGCCCGCGCCATGACCCTCCCCAACACACACCTGCCCCGCACACCTGGCGGGCCGAGGCCGGGCCGCACCTGCCGGCCGGGTATTGAGCCCCGCGCGTAGGAAATTGTTTCAATAAGGGCGAGGCGGGCCGGGCCGGAGGGATATTAGGACCACCGTGACGCTCGGGGTACCTCTCTCTCTCCCCCTTTCCCTCATTCCACTACCTCCGTCTCTCTCACTCCCGCTCTCCGTAGCCCGTGGCTGTCTCTTCTGCCCCCTCCTCGCAACCAGTCATTTTTCCCGAACCGAAGTCATATGCATGTATATATGCTTATGCGGTAGGCTCCGCAATCGTGTACTGTACCACCACGGACTTTTGTCCTGAAACGCCCATGGTGTCGAAACAGAGACCCTCACAGCCCCTCTCGCGGGACCCACCGAAGTCGGGTCGACGCAGCCGCCTGCAACCCGATACCACGTACCGAGGAGCACTTCCTTCAAGCGTAGGCGGTTCCTCCGGCAGTTATTCACCCAGAGCAAGAAGCCCCCTTTTCCACAGGTGACCCCCCCCCCCCTCTCTCTCACCCCCTCAAAGAGAGCTGCTCCATCTCCAGCAGGCGTCCTACCCCCGCGGCGCCCTCTCCTGCCCGGCCTCGAGCCTCTTTGTGGGGCGGCCGGCGCCGCGGGCGCGGTTACGCAAGCCCCGCGGGCACAGCATCCCCCTGAAGCAGCAGCAGCAGCAGCAGCCCGCCTGGCCCGACACGACGGGGAAGGAGGGCCGTGCGGTGTTCGACATGGCGGGGCGGGGCGTGGTAGGGCGTGGTGGGGCGTGGGCGTGCCCGTCAATCCACACGCCAATTAGGGCGGATGCGGTGCCGGCCACGTGCCCCGGCGGGTCGGTCCGGGCCGGCCGCAGCAGCAGCTGGAGCCTCCGACACGTGGCGCCCGCGCACGTGGCTCACGCCGCCGGCTCCACCTGGCAGCTCCACGTGCGCAGCCCCCGCAGCGCGCGCTCTTCAAACTGGGCGGGCGATGCGTCCCGCGGCCACGACCACATCACAAGACCCTCGACGACGACGCCGACCGCGGCATCCTCGGCGACCGTTTTGGTCCGGCTATGCGGCCGACTCTGCGGTGTGGTCGCGGGCTGCTCTCGCAAAGGCCCTGATGGCGGCGAGTTGACCAGCTTCCTTTTCTTCCTGCCTGGCCTGGCCCCGGCTCCAGGAGGCAGGCCCCAGTTTTGCTTCAGGCCGGCCGGGTGGATAACACGTGCCAAAGTTTCCACAACTAATTAACCAAGTTCGGCAGTTTGCTGGGACAGTTATGGCGGCCGCCATGTTTTATTTGGTCGCGCCGCCGTCTCCTCATCACCAATTTGGGTCGGGTGGCGCACAAAACTGCGTTTTGTTGTTCTTTTTCCCAGTTTCGCGCGCCGCGAGGTGCGAGGGGGGGGGGTGGAGTTGGGGCAGAGGAAAGCCACAAATATAAACGCCGTGTACATGTTCCGCGAGTTGGGACCGAAGTGGGCGCCGCGCGTCGGCCCTCGCAGGCACCGCTGCCACATCCCTCAGATTTATCAAAGGGAAGGCAGTTCCGGCGTGGCGAAGAGGAGGGGTGGGGCCGAGATGGTATGGCACGTGATCGTTGCGTAATAGGAGGAAATGTTTGTGTGATAGTCGTCTGAATGCGGCTGCCGGAGTCACTGGAAAATCGTTAATTTCAGAGCCACAACGTGCTGGCATAAAATTTTGAAAGAAAATTTAGCTTTGTCACTGGCCCGTAGTTAATGTCTACGTTAATTTTAGTTCGAAAAAAATAATAAAATATGCCAATGAAAGTGAGACAGTGAGGTTGGTTAATTGATTACACACAGTTAAAGTCTTACCTCGAGTCTTACGAAGCAAAATGCCAAATACTTCGTACCTACGAAGGATTTGCTCCCTACGAAGCGTATTACAAAGGATTTGGCATTTTTCTTCGTAAGACTTTAACAGTGCAACTGAACTACATATTTGCAGTTAATTTGATACACAGTTGAGTGTCTTAAAAGTATCGAGAGAGAGAGAGAGAGAGAGAGAGAGAGAGAGAAGACAGGCAAGGGCGCAGAAGTAGAATGGAGCAGGCGACAGGCAGGCAAACTGAGCGTGCGGCAAACTACTTTCGCAGGAAACAGTAGCGCACAACATATGCAAGTCACTTCTGACACCGCCACGCTCCGCCACGCTCTGCCACGTCCCGCTTCTCCACACCACACCGCGCCAGGCCCCTTCTCATGGGCGGGCGGAAACTCCAAAGCCCAGATTCGTTTGGCGCGACCCGCGGAGACAAGGTGTTGACAATCTGAAATGCAAAGCCCACTTTCCTTCCCACACCCTCACCTCCCTTCCCCTCACTCGCTGGTTCGTTCGTGGCGCGGGCACATTAGTTCAGGCGCGGCGCGGGGCGCAGGTATGCAGGGCGGCCAAAATTTATTCTCCCACTCCCCCTTCCCCCTCTCTCTCCGTCCCTCTTACCAGCTCTTCCTCTCACTCACTCTCTCTCCCAGCAAACACTACGCCGCGGCCGCACCGTGCGATTCGCCGCATATTACCATAATTGCCGCCACCTCCTCCACACCCCGCCAGGCCACGCCACGCCGAGCGCGGTAAAAATATTTGGACCGGCAAAACAAGACGACGTGTCTGACGCGCGGCCTGCGCTCGCGTGTTGGTGCGGGGCCTTCCCTCCTTTCTGCTTCACCCCCCTTCTCTCGCTCTCTTTCTTTCTCCTAGCTTTAAACTAAACTCTCGTCCTCCCCACCCCTCCCGGGGCCACACAGCACTTCAGCACACACTTGAGTGGCCCCGCCACGCCCCGCCACGCCCCATGCAAACAGCGACCAAACAGACGCTCCAATTAATCGAATCGATACGGACGGTGAAAGAAGAAGGGGAAGAAGGGGAACAGAGGAAGGTAGAGAGAGAGAG
>NW_026267153.1:1020321-1023529 GCF_000697945.3 Frankliniella occidentalis
GGGTCTGAGACGAGACCGGCGGGGACACCACTTTGGGCCTACAAGCTAGGTCAGGTGCAAACCGAGGACAAAAGCAGGAGGGTGTGGGGTGGGAGAGAGGAGCAGCTCCTCAGGCCACACACCAGAGGGGGGCGGAGAAGAGGGTCTTGCTCTCGGGGCGGCGCGCGGCGTGGCTCGGCGTGGCGCCGGTGCGACAAGAGGACTCTGCCGAGCGCCACGCCCCGGGTCGGGTCGGTGTAAACACCTTACGCAAACGCTTGAGAGGCCAGGTGGTTGGTTTTAGGCGGCGGCGGAACGAGGGGAGGGGAAAGGGGAAGGCTAGAGGTAGTGTCGCTAGGGAGGCAAGGAGCAGGTTTTAGAGGGTACAGCGGGTGTAGTCTCCCGTGCAAGGCGATTTGCCTCATGGCTGGCTCGTACTCGTGCACTCTAGCTACGCTATTAAACCAGTCTTTAGTATCTGCTCTGAACATCCATCGAGTCCTGCCGTCCTGCCTTTCGTCAGCTCTATCATATGGATCCACCAAGGTTCCAAGACGGCTCCTTTTGTCTACAAAAATATTGTTCCCTGAGCCCGATCCCAAACTTTGATCTGATCCCTGCTGAAGCCATCGCAAAGGAAAAACCAAGGGACTGTTGCTCAGATGGTTCCGACGAACAGGAACTATCATTTGATTTATGGTTGACACACTCTTCCCGACTCTTCCACCAAACGATGCTAGAAAGATGTGTGCCCACGTGGATGTTAGTGCAAACCGAACCCCCTACCCAGGAGTCTGCAACGCTTACTACTGGGCCAGAGCAGAACTTTTTAGTAAATGCTTCGGTAAAAGCAAAAAACCGAGGGGTAGTAGTATGTTACTCGTGAGCTTCCGTGTACAAAAGTGAACGAACGCACTCCGTGTTTTGCTCCGAACGAACACTGAGGGGGACAAGTACTCTGAACGTACTTTCAAACTATTGTGTACACGAAAAAGTCGAGTTAGGCACTTGTCGGTAAAACTATGAGAAAAGGGCGCCAGCCAGCCGCGCCCGAGGCTGGCCCGCGCCCCCCTGAGAGGGTTTAAAGTGCTCAGGCATGCTCCCAGGTTCTCAAACAGTATCACAAAGCACATCATCCTCTTCGTTTAAAGGTGCTGAATCAGACGCACCGACCTCGAAAATGTTCTGCGACCAATACATCGGCGTCAGGGTGTGGAAGTCCGTAACGGCGGGTTCTTACGGGGAAGGAGCTGGGACTCGCTGGGACTCCAGGGCGCCATCCTCTCAGGGTTGACCCGTACGGCCGTGAGAAGGGTGGCTGATGACAGCCATAGCGCCGCCATACCCCGTGACGGTCAACGTATTCCTTTCATCACCGTGGCTGTTTTCTGGGTCTGGCGGTAAAGTCCACACGGCCTTTGTGAGGAGATTAAGTGGCGGGGAGCCGTTTGTTGAAGGAAAGGTGGAGGCGGAAGGAGGGGGGAAAAGGGGGAGGGTTGAACGAGAGGAGGGGGAAAGGGGTAAAGGGGGGAGGGTGCCGAGCAGACTGGGGCAAGAAAGGAGTCCCGCTTTGTTTGAGTAGAGCAGCAGCAGCGGCTGAGGGGAGGGGGATGTGGAATAGCAGAAGGGGGAGGGGGTCAGCTGAGGTGGCAATCTGGGTCTAATAGACCTCCGCCACGCAACCTGCGGGGCACATTAGCCCCCCCCCCCTCCCCTCTTTCTCTCTCTACTCCTCCCCCACACCTCTCCGCAGCCCTGCCGGCTGCTTTTGGCGACTCGATCAACATTCGCGCAGTTTTCCTTTTCTCCCCCGCTGGTGTGAGGGGGTCTGAGCCCCTACCTCCCTCCAAGCGTAACGCGGCCGTGAGAAATCACCTGCGGGACTGGCTGACTGACCCGGCCGGCGCTGCTCGAACCTGAAGGCGATAAGAAGAAGTGGAAGAAACCGCGGCAGCAGCAGCAGCGCCAGCGGCGGCAGGGCCGGCGCGGATAGCAAAATGGATCCAATTTAAAGTTGGCGCGCAAGGCAAGCCAAACATGGAGAAAAGGCAAGGTAATGAGAAGATCAGCGCGGTGAAGCCACATCGGGGTCGGATGGGGGTGAGTGAGTGAGAGGGGTTGGTGGGGGCGCGGAGGGTAGAAGAGAGAGAGGGAGAGAGAGGGAGGGGGAAGGGGAGCCCGCTGGGCGACGCAGGGGGATTCAGGCACACCGCACCAATAAGCGTACGCAAACCCTCCTCCTCCCCCCCCCCCTCTCTGTGCCTGGCGAGTCCTGGTGGGGCCACGTCCAGGCCACGTCTACCTCCCCGCGCCGCGCCACGCCAGGCCACACCGAGCCGCGCTTATCCTGCCTGATGAGTTTCTGATAGCCCTGTTGGATGGAGGAACAGGTGTCATGGACACTTTGGGGCGCCGGCGCCGCCGTGCGCAGCCTGCACAGCCAAGGGAGGGCACCGGGCGCCATCGACAACATCAGTTAGGTCGCCGTGGCAAACTCCATGATTTCTGCAGCAAAGCGCGAGAAAGACGAGTTGGAAAGCGAAACACAGGACAGGGAATGTCTTTTTCAAGGCGTGTTTTGTTTGCGTTGCCTGTTTAAATTTGTAACAGCGAACGCGACAATACAATCCGATTGAGTCAACTCATAAAAAGGTACGGGGACCCCTACACAGTCTGGCAGAAAGATAGAGTGGTATCACCAACCACTCTGAAACTGATTGTCGACTGACTCAATCAATGTCAGGCAATAAGGAGTGCACGAAACGCCGAACACAAATGCGCGCCTACTGCGAAGAATGCTTTGGCGGGTTGATGGAAGAAAAGTTAAAGGCCCCGCTCCGGAGAACGTGTGTCAAGTCGGCGAAACGGGTGGAAGAGAACTGCGGGGTAGAGGAAGCCTACGTACTCTGCCCAAAAGCGCGGCCACGCCAAAGAGCGCCGAAGGGAATTCCCTCTTCCTTGCCCTCGCGAGAACTTCATCCCCCCCCTCTCTCTCTCTCTCTCTCTCTCTCCACGCAAAAGGTGCCGCCAGTGGGCAATCACGCTACGGCGACGAGCAAGGCCGAGCTGCTGACGCTGACCCGGCCTAAGGCTCGGCAGTGCTGGCGGGTCCCGGGGGAGGGGTCCAAAGGGGGGTGTCGTGCGCAGCGGCTCCAGCCGGCGTGGCCTGGCGTGGCCAGGCGAGGCCTGGCGTGGCCAGGGTCGGGCACTGAGGCGGACAAGACCGCAC
>NW_026267153.1:1023939-1032870 GCF_000697945.3 Frankliniella occidentalis
AAATTGTACTAAGCAATTTAGAGCGCACTCGAAATCATCTTTTTACCGGTGCCAGTCTAGCCCGCGCTGCCGGGTCGACACTCTTGTCATTCTTCTAGCATTGTTTATTCCGATGGGGGCGGAATAGGGAAGTAGCGGAAGGGGGGGTATGCGCGAGGTACCGGAGGGGAAAGAGGAGGGGTGTGTGGACTGTTGGAGAAGAAAATATCACGGGAAAGGGGGGAAGTCGAGGCGGGCGCACGAGAAATCCTAGGAAAGTGCAAGTGAAACTAGGCCAATAGCAGAAAATACAGAGAGAAGTGTGGTAAATGTGATATGAGGAAAAGAGAAAGACACGAACGAGATAGCAAAGCGGAGTGTTTGACGCCCTGGCGCATACCCGAACTTCCCCCACCCCGATCCTCGACATTGGCGTGACAGAGCTCGCGAGCAGCGCCGCTGGCCCGATGCTGGCCTAGATATCAGCTCGGCCGCATCGTGGCGCCCTCCGTGCCCGCATGGTCAGCCGCCACGCCGAGGGCCACGCCCAGCGCACACAAGACATTCGACACGACGCAAACCGCTTCCCGGAAAGCAGCATTCTCCCCGGGGAATGGGAAAAGTACGTCGTCCCGTTCCTTTCTCGGGACATCGAGGAGCGCGCCTGCGGTGCTCGGGGTAGGCAGACCCGCCACGCACGATAGCGGCGCGGGTCTGCCACCCCTGACAGTGCCCTGCTTGTGCTTAGGTCTGTGTGCAACGCCCAGAGGTCTGTCCCGTGCGCGCCTGTGATGCCCGGGGTAGGCAGACCCGCCACACTCGTGTACGCCGCGGCTCTGCCTACCCACACAGGGGCCTGTCCACTACTTTTACAGACGTCAGACCCGTAAGCGCCTGCAGTGCTCGCGGTAGGCAGACCCGCCACACGCGGGAGCATTGTGGGCCTGCCTATCCCGACAGGACCCTGTCGAGTCTACAGAGAGGTCTGACCCGTGGGCGCCTGCGGAGCTCGGCGTAGGCAGACCCGCTACACACAGCAGCGCCGCGGGTCTGCCTACCCCGACACGACAGGGGCCTGCCCACGTCTCCGCGAGTCTCGTCCTTTAACAGAGGTCTGCCGCAAGCGCTGCTCGGGGTAGGCATACACCCGCCACACACTGCAGCGCCGCAGGTCTCTGCCCACCGCGCCAGGGGAGCGGCCCGGCCCCCAGTCCGTGCATAAATGCATGAAGGTCAGTCGGGCCGTGGGTGGGTGGGCGCGCGCACGGTTGCCTTGCCTGCCTTTGGTGCCTCGGCGTTTAAGTTTGTGGTGATAAAAAAAATCACCACCACCTTTACCGCCCCGGCCCACAGCGCGCGGCACGATAGCGGGCCCGTGGTGTCGTGCACGTTGCATTTCTCACTTCGACGCGCGGCTTTCGCGACGTGGCTGGAGAGAAGGGACGCGGAACACGACGGCGCCGTGCGGGCGGAGCTCGGAAGGACAGGTACGGGACAGTTGTGCCTGATCCGCCTCGTATACGTTTTCCTTCTTTTCTCCCCTCGACTCGCCCAACTCTGTCTTCCTCACTTTGAAATGTCTTCTTGTCGGTCCTCGCTCTCTCTCTTTCTCTCTCACTTACTCACCCCCTGCTCCTCGCTCTCTCTCTCTCTCCTCCTCGACACACGCGCGAGAATTCGCCGCGATGGTTGAGAGCAGTTCAAGACGCTGATACACACAATGGATTGCTCCCCCACCCTACCCTCCGCTTCTCCTAACTCTCTTCCCCCTTTCCCCCTCGCTCTCTCTCTCTCACTTCCTTTCCACGGACCGGTAAAGACGATAACATCGACAAACTCAATTGTCCTCGATATTCAATTCTACTTGTTGTTTCCGGAAGTTGGTATCAGAGGGGGAGTGGGGGAGGAGGAGGGCCGCGGGGCTCAGCGGCACCGCTCGGCCCTGAAGGAGGAAGTGGCGAGGGGAGGAAGGTCGATTTCATGCGAGGAAGCGCTCGGCTGGAGCGCGGTGGTCTTGGAGGAGTGAAGCCAAGTTGCTGCCCTTGCCAAGTACTTTCGTTTGTTTCCTTGTTGTACGGCTGTTAAGACCTCTACGCTCGGCGGGCACCACGTCTCCCCTCCCCCCTCGCCACCCAACAACGCCACCATGCTTCACACTCTAAACATGTCAAGGACAATTTTTGTAGCTAGCACCGGACTTGTCGTCGGCATAACTGAGTTCAGATATACAATATTGTGACTTGCTAGTAACTATAAATGTGGGTATCTAGTTACAATATTGTATTTGAGCTAGTTGCACACAGAAGTCCGGTGCTATTTAACTCTTAGTTCTTGACAAAGAGCGGTCTCATAATACGAAGAATTGGATTTGTAACGTAAGAAGGATCTGGAACCACCACGCATTTTCTTCGTATTACAAAGAGCACCAGTTTGTGATGAACAGAAGCGTGCTCTTGGTATTGCAAAGCCGATCCCTTCATGATACAAAGGATCTGTTTGTATTACCAAGGTTTTAAATTCTTTCTACGTTACGAAGAGCAGTTCTTTGTAAGAAACTTTGTTTCAAAAATTGTACTTAGCCATTTAGGGCACACTCGAAATCATCTTTTTACCGGTGCCAGTCTAACCCGCGCTGCCGGGTCGACACTCTTGTCATTCTTCAAGCATTGTTTATTCCGAGCGACACATTCACCGCCACACTCGTAAGGAGTAATTCATGATTCGGCCCCGACTCCGCCGCGCGACAGTGTCATCATCACGTCATCATCGCGACAGCCGCATCAATTACGCAACGCACATCACATGAGCCATCCTACAGAGTGCCAATCCGTGTCGCCTTTCAAGGGGAGGGGGGCGGGGGAGCAAGATGGGGATAAGGCGTGTCGACGGCACTGTTCAAAACAAGCAGGCGTCGTACACAGTACGACAGCGCCCAGCGTTTGGTCAGAGCCGAGGCCAGAGAGCCTTCAGTAGACTATGGCGCTAAATTTAACAATTTTGACTTAAGATCTGTCTTGGGTTATGACTAGACTTTGATTCTTTAAAAGGTATTTTTTATCCTAAATTTCTATCACTGTTAAAAATTTACATGGAAAACATCGGCACTTACAAAAGATATATATTTCACTGCCCCCGCGGAGGGCACCAATCTGAAAATCTTACGAACAAATATTGTTCATAATATGAACGCCACTGAATCACACGTTCATATCATTACGATTTCTGTGCTGTCATAGTACGAACACAACTATTCGTAATTAGAATCTTCATGTTCATAATATAAACGTCTTCATTCATAATGTGAATGATTTTGGATTCGTACGTTATGTACGCTTAGTAAGGTACTAATCCAAAAAACGTTCGTAATATGAACGAGAACCTTCATATTACGAACGCGAGGATTCGTGAGACAAACTGGTAGTCTTCTAATGCGCGTATTAAGACAGCACACAAATTGCTCATATTATGAACACGACGTTCATAAGAACTAAGTCGTTCGTGAGAGGAGCCGCCATTACCCTACCCGTATTTATGCGAAAGAAGCGGCGGTGACGGCCTCCAAATTTCACACCCCCGCTGCCCCCGCAGCGCCGCACGCCGCGGGATAAGAATAATTTGCCGTATTTGCGCGGCGAAAGAAATAATCTCGGAACATCCCCCGCTGTTGCAACTTTCCCCTCCCTCTCCCTCGCCGCCCGCGTCCTGCCGCCGCCGCCGCGCTGAACCTTCCTCAGGGACGGAAAAAGTTTGTTAGGAAGTAAGGATGGTGTTACACAGTTTAATCCAATATTATGCGCTGAGACAGGGCTTAGATAGCAAGCGCGCGGTAGAAAGGGCGGGGATAGGAGAGGGAAGGGAGGGGGAGGTGGATTTGGCGTGGCTAGGAGCGGCCCGGGGTGGGGCGGGGGCAGAGAAGGGCCTCGTTGGTACCAGCAGCGGCAACTAAAAAGCAATCAACAGATTGAGGGAATAAATCTACCGACCACTGCTCGGCTCTCGCGAAAGGGGGAGGAGAGGTGGTGGCGGCCCGCAGCCAGCCACACCATGCTGGACGAGAATCGAAGGAAATGCAAGGAGAGGGGGGACAAAGGAGTCCAGAGATGGGTGCCAGCTTCAGAGCGAGGACAGCGGGCTCGGAGGGGGAGGGGGTCACTAGCCACCGCGGGCACCATTTTCGCGCCATTTTGTTTGCACGAGTGAAGGGTGTTAGGCCCGGGGAGCGGTGTTGGGGGTTGAAAGGGGGTCGCATTCCTAGCTTATGTTATTTACACCGCGCCAGCAGCAGGACAGGCGACGGGACGCGGAGAAAAAGAGAGGGAGAGGGGGCAGAAGAAGAGGGGGGTCGGAGAGAGGGGGAGAGGGCGGGTCGGGGAACGAAGACAGGAGGAGGTTGGAGGGAGAGGGGAGAGGACGGGTCGACCCCGGGCCATGCCCAGTGGCCACCCACACACACGGTCAGTACGCGACACACGCTCCGAGTCTAGTGGTGCCCCCACCGGGGTGCTACCCAGGGCAGGGCAGGGCACCCGCCCATCCAGCTCATCCTCCCTCTCCTCCTCGCCTACATCCCGACCGTCGTCAACGTGTTTCTAGACAATGGGCCAGGCTGGCTGCTGGCCCTGGCTGTCCCTGCTAGCGGGCCTCGGTGGAAAAGAGAGGAGAGAGGGGGGATAGGAGGGGAGGGGGCGACATTGTTGGCGTGATCCCGTCATCGAGAAGCAGCAGCAGCAGTGGTCCGTGCTGGGGAAAAAGAACCAAGAGAACGACATAGGGCGAGGAGGGGGAGGAGGGGAGAGGAGGGGAAAGGAGGGTGACTGCAGCCCATTTTCTGCTGAGCCGACCCCACCCCACCCCGCCCCGCCCCGCGGCCGGCCGATGGATATTGCAGCAAAGTGTCGCCGAGTGGCCAATGGAGAGGCGCGCGCGCGGTCTGGAGAGTGGCGAAGGCCCGCCAGCAGCACACAAGCAAAGGCCTGCTGGGCCCTGCGAGTCACGGCAGCGCCATGGCTGGAGGGCATCTTTCATTCCAGAACCCCACTAAACACTGAACAAGTTTCCGAAGTACGCGACCCCTCCCTGCTGCTGCTGCTGTGGTCGTTCCCGCTCCGGACTGGACTGCCGCCCCGCCCGGCCTGCTGGAGGCGTCTGGAGGCCGCCGGAGGGCAGTTCCAGCGAGAGCACTGCGGGAGTGCACACGCGGCCATCAGACGGCCGTGAGCACGCCGTCAGACGGGCGGGCATAATCAAGGCGGGGGAGCCGGGAAATCAAGCCCCGGAGAGGCAGCAGCACAGAGGCAGAAGCAGTGTCGAGGTGTGTCTGAGGAGGGGGAGGTGGAGGGGGGCTCTTCAGCGCCTGCTGCTGCGACGGTGTGCAGTTCATAACAGTCCTGTGGTTGCCACGCATGAAACGCGAGAGTGAGGGAGTGTGGGAGAGCGAGAGAGAGAGAGAGAGCGAGAGAGCGAGAGAGAGAGAGAGAGCGAGCGAGAGAGCGAGAGAGCGAGAGCGAGAGAGAGAGAGAGAGAGAGAGAGAGAGCAAGAGAGAGAGAGAGAGAGCAAGAGAGAGAGAGAGAGAGAGAAAGAGAGAGAGAGAGAGCAAGAGAGAGAGAGAGCAAGAGAGAGAGAGCAAGAGCAAGAGAGAGAGAGAAAGGGAGAGAGAAAGCGGGATGAGAGAAAGAGGACGGGAGGAAGGGAGGGAGGGAAATTGGGAGAAGGGAGGGGGGAGGGGGTCGCTTCCTTTACAGCCACTGCACATGCTGCCTGCTCGGCGCTACTCGGCCTCCCCCACTACTGTCAGTCAGCCTGCCAGTCCCCCTTGCATACGCCCTCCCTTTCCCCCAACTTCCATCCCCTCGCATACGGTATTGCACAACGCCAATCAATGGCCGACTACTGCGACACATGTGCATCGGTGCGTCGAACCCCGCCCCCCCCCCTCCCCCCAGGCCTTTCCTCCCCCGCCAGCCCCGCGGTCGCGCGGCCCTCCCGAGCCCACAGCCCAGCCACATAGACGCCCCGTCCTTTTCGGCAGTCACGTGACTCCGCCCCCACGGCGCCGCCGCTGGAGGTGGGGACGACCGCACGGCTGAAAGTTTAATTAACAAACGGCCAATGACACGTCCAATTAGTTGTCATTTGAACCTTTAGATGGCCTCCGGTTGCGGCACGCGGCAGCATGCATCACCAACCAACGTGCTCCCCCCCCCTCCCCCCAATTTTCTGTTTCTTTTCTCCCTCTCACTCATTCTATCTTTCATACTGATTCTCTCATTATCTCTTTCTCGCTCTAATTCTCCCTCCACTTTTTTTTTTGTTTCCCACCTCTCCCACTGAAAACCTTTGAGTGAAGTGTCGTGCTCGAAATGAGTGAGACAATCTTGCTTAGCTCAAGCAGAGCGATGACTATAAGGCTCACCCTATTTGAGTCATATGCACCGAATTCTCACCCTGGAGGAGTAAGATTTCCCTGACCTCGCCCTATTGCAGTGAGGAACCTCACTCTCATTGGGTGAGGACCGCAAATTATGACTCAAATTGAGTAAGAGTCAAATATCTCGCTCTCTGGAGAGTAAGATTTTTTGTCACTGATCTCACTCTTCTGAGAGTAAGATATTTGACTCTGGCATTTTCAGTGCCTCTTCACCCGTCCGTCACGTCTCTCTCTCTCTCTCTCTCTCTCTCTCTCTCATGATACCTGATCATATGGAGCTCTGTGTTGCAGGGGCCCGCGTCACCGTCATATCCACACGCCATACCTGGGACAGGCGGGCAGCCTTCACAAAAGTCAACAAAACCAACAAGAAAACTGGACTTTTTTGGGGGGGGCGGCGCGACCCGCAGTGCAAAAATGAAAACGCGGTCGGCCAGGCTCGATCAGGGAGGCGCTTCTAGCAGCGCTCTAGCAAAGCTCTAGCAACGCCATATTACCGCTGCATGCCAGAGCGCAGAGAGTAAACAAGCGGGTCGTCGGGTCGGAGCCGCGACGCAGTTCGAACCTACGAGAACGAGGCCGTGCTACACAACCACTAGAGAGGGTGCCGCACATTTCACACTGCGGTGGACCGCGGGACGCGTCCGACATGCGCCGAGCACCAGACAGAGAGAGAGAGCGCGACGGGGCGACGGTGAGAGAGACAGAGAGAGCGCGAGAGCGAGGAGATGAGGACGCAGCCCGTGGCTGATAACGGGCGGACGCGCCGCGTGCTCGGGACGCCCTTATGGTTATGGCGCTAATACGGTGCTATGCCATGCATGCAGCTTTACTCCCGCTCTCTCTCTCTCTCTCTCTCTCTCTCCCGCATAGCACCCTGTCTCGCTCACTCCCTTTCTCCCACAAACAGAAAAAAAAATGTCACAACAGGAAAAGAGAGAGAGAGAGAGAGAGAGAAGGCGGCGCAACGGAAATGGTCCAATCCGGGCGACATGACGACTTTGGCCGGATGAATCAGTCCTGCAGGCGGCCGCTGCAGCGCCACGACAAACCAGACAATCAGAGGAGACGCGCGCAGAATGAGAAGCGTGGCGGCCCCGGGGGGAGGGGGGGACAAATCAAGTGTCCAGTTGAAAATGGGGCCAGGGGGGCGAAGAAGAGCGGACAACGGCGCCACAAGAAGGACAAGAAGATGAAGAGAGACGGCGACATCGCCGCTGGCGGCGTAATCATAAATTCCACTCAGCCCATAAAACCCGTGACCGCGTGGTGCCCATCGCTAATGCGGACCGCCCCTACAGCTGGTATGAGCAGCGTCCACGCGAAGGCGTCCACAGGAGGGCGTCCACGCAAAGGCGTCCACGGGAGGGTGTCCACGGGAGGGCGTCCACGGGAGGGCGTCCACGGAAGGGCGTCCACGGAAGGGCGTCCATGGGAGGGCGTCCATGGGAGGGCGTCCATGGGAAGGCCTCCACTCACTTTAAAATATTGACCAAAGACATTTTTTGTCCATTGCAATATGAGACGCGTCCGTGTGCACACTTCTTGCAAGATGCAATTTTGAAAGCATGAGTGACTTACTTGGATTCTACAGAACACGAACAAATTGCCAGCAGCAGACACAAATTTGTCACTAGTAAGGCTTCAAAATCGCACCTTGGAAGATGTGTACACAGACGCATCTCTGCAATGGGCAAAAAATGCGCCTCGACATTTAGAGCGTGGGACATCATGCGAGACAGTCTGCCGTCATCATCGCTGGAGCCCGCGTTGGAATTTGGACAGGCGCAGCCAGCTCCGCACCAGCACCCCGACCCACTCTCTCATATTAGTACGTATCAATGATCACACAACCATTGTGGGCTGGGAGCGTGGCGAGGGGACAGACAGACAGACACACAGTCGCGCGCGGGCACCCTCACACACACACACACACACACACACACACACGCCACGCAGAGGCTGGCTACACGAACAGCAGAGCACATTATTATAAATGTCGTTAAGTTTCGCAGGGGCCCAATCCAGATACGGCCCCCTGCCCCGCGTTCGGTACATAGGCTCGGCACGGGCGTGACCCTTTGCTCTCGCTCCCTCTGTCCCTCTCTCTCTCTCTCCCCTTTTCTGCTTTTCCGGTGCCGATGCGGATTCGGCCGGATCCCCCCGCAACCCCCCACCCCTTTCCCGGAGGGTGGGCACAAACCTGGCACAACGGCCGTACAATTGAATCCGATACAGCCAGCGGCACAGCCACCCGCGGCCGCCATGGCTGCTGCAGCGCAGCGCCCAGCCCGGGATTAAAATAAAAGGAGAACGCGACCTGCACCGTTCGGCCCCCGGCCGCCCCCGTGCATATGGAGATTCAAAACACTGTAACAACCTTGTGAAACGGCTGTGGCTTTTTTTGTAATTGCGAGCCAAGAACGATTTTTTTTTTCTCCGAGTACGAATAAAATCCATTCGCAAGCGTCTTTTCATAAACGCGGTTTCTGCACGGGCCGCATCGTGAAAAATGTCCTTGTAA
>NW_026267153.1:1039249-1043837 GCF_000697945.3 Frankliniella occidentalis
GGCTCCTGCTCGTGTCCAGGAGAGAGGCCACCACCAGGGGCCACCAGGGTGGCGGCTCTGCTGTGCTGCTCGGCCGGGTCGCGACACAGGGCCGCCAACCGGTAGCGGAAAAGCTTCTCAAAAGTTGCCGCGCGCGCCAAATAAATTCGGAGGCGCCGCCGCGCAAAGTTGGCAACAGGCTTGTGTTGGTGTTATCGGGGCGAACACAACGCGCCGCCCGCCGCCCTGCTCTCCCTCTCCAACGAATTAGGTCTGCTTGGTTTCAATTTACTCCCCCCCCCCTTTCAAACCATTCTCTCTCTCTCTCTCTCTCTTTGGAAAGTTTTGACAGGGGCGGTAACCGCTCGCCCTCTCCGATCAATCACGGGCGGGAGCACTAGCACTCGTGACTTCTTGCTCTGCCAGGACCCTTCAACCCTTTGCCAACCCTTCCTTTCTCTCTTTTTTTGTTTTATTTTCGCTTTCCATAAACCAGTCTAAGCGCAATACTCAGCACTCTGAATTAACGAACTGAAAAACATCCCCAAACAGCTTCACAAAAAATTCCATAGGTCTTCTAATTCCAGAAGCAAATTAGTTGAAAAGTATTACTGTACATCCTTTCGCTCTTTGTCCTGTCAACCGAAATGTCCCACCTCCGCCCCACCCGTATCTGAGCTACAGGATGCCCTCAACCGCGCAGGTAACTTGTTCCACATTTATCCAGACGATTTCTGTCAAATGGCAATTAAAAGGTTTACTCTGGATAGGGTCTGTGTGCAGCATATGGTTTTACGTATACGATTCCTTGTCCAGAATGAGGAATCGGGTTAGCTCAGACTAAAATGGAGAGGCAATCCGAGATGATCGGGAGGGGTTTGTGGGGGAGAATGCTTTCAAACGGGATCGTGCCTTTTTAAAAAAAAAAAAAAAAGGAAAGGCATTCCCAATGTGGCTGTGTTTTTTCCTTTTCTTTTCATCTTTTTTTCCCCAAATTTGGTCCAACTTTTCAACTCCTGCTGCGTAAGTGAAGTTGAGCTTGTCTAATTAAATGAGTTTGCTCTCGCATACAGGAGAGGAATGGGGAAAAGGGGAGATGAGGAGGCGACGCTATTGATGAGTTTGCAATTTGAGGAGAGGGCGGAAAAGGGGATAGCGACTCACGCAAAGTGAGAAGAGGAAATGACCAAAAATAAAAACAGTGCGAAAGAGCAAGATGCCAGAGAATTCGATGATGAAGAGCAGGGGAGAAAGTGGGGAGGAGAAAGGCTAGGCAAAGGGTCAGCTGCAGGCCGGGCCGGTCACCCCACTCCTCTATGCAAGATTGATAAGCTCTTGAGCACGGCTGCAACACGGCCCAGCACAAGCAGCGCAAGCAGCGCAAGCGCCTCCATGCGATTCACTACCGCCCCCCCCCCCCTCCCCGTAGCGCGCCCATACACTTTACACGCCGACCCCTCCCTCCACGAGCGGCGAGAGAACCTCGTTAAAACGGCATAACTTTGAGGCCAAGAGTTGTTTCAGCGCGTTGAAAACGTCATTACAACATTACCACGTGAAATAAATAGTGCTCGGCGGCCTTTAGTACATGGGCGCAGACAAACACACACACACACGCACACACATTTGCACACGTTTGTGCAATTTTCCAGTGAGCGCGCGCGCGTGCGTATACCGACAGGTTTGAACGAGGGTTTGAAGGTAGACGAGTACACACAATAAAGGTAGGCGGCTTTACTTTTGGCTGCGCTTTCTCTCCATCCTGTTGTCTCTCTTCCATCTACGCTCTCACTCTTTCTCTCTCTCAGACATATGAACCCACAGCCACACGCATGAGAAGCACACAAAGGGTCCAATGCAGCGACTGCTGCTGCACGCCCGCGCGACTGGCCTTTCGTTTTCGCGTTTTTCATAATATAATTTCATATTTCATTTTCTCTGCTCTCCGCTAAACAGAAAGAGAGGAGAAAATGTGGGTCGCGGTTGGCGGCGGTGGTGGAGAGAAGAAAGAAAGCGGCATTCACCCAAACGAGTCGCGCGGGTCGCGGAGGTCCGTAGCGGGCGCAGCTGCAATGCCGTCGTCCCGCTCTTGTGTCGCCCACTCATCAATCCAGCCATGTGAAAGCAGAGAGGGATGGAAGGGAGGGACAGAGAGTGAGAGCGAGAAAGAGGCAGAGAAACAGAGACAGAGCGAGGGAGAGAGCACAGCGAGAGATGCAGAGACACTAATCCAGCAACAGGCAGATAGCGCGCGGTGCCCGCAATGTGTGTCTGCATGGCTCTAATAGAGATCCGTATCGCTTACTGGCAGAAAAAATAAAGCACACATAGTGGCACGCTTTAAAAAAAAACGAAAGTGGGGAGAGTAAAACATGCAAAGGCGCGAGAAACAGTCGTGTTCGTGAGCCTGTAGCCTTGAATAAAACCACACACCATTAAATTTTCTTTCCCCGTCCCGTCCCTGGGTGGTGGTTGACATACGCAATCGCATTCAAGTGCAGCATATTAAATGTCTGAAACCTAGCCGCACGTCAGTTATTTCTTATTTTTCTCCATGCCTAGACCACGGCAAGCAGGGCAGAGAAATTTCTTCCTCCTTGATGGCTGGCTGCTAGTTGCTGGGTGAGGAGAGGTGGACAGGTGCAAGTGGGCTGTCAGTGCATGTACACAGCCCGGGGCCGTGGCACGTCAGCCCCCGCCAGACCGGCCCTCCATCGCGCCAACGCCCAACCCACCCCTTTCCCACTCGACGCGACGGTCTGTCAACCATGTATTATGACAGCTTTGACAACTCGGAAACTCTTTCCCTTTTTATCCTTCCGTGTTTTTTTTCCTCCAGGGTAGACGATGAGGGCATCTGGCGCGCGATGTCCCAGGTGTGGTCTTCCCTGGAGGCGTCACATCCCAAAATCAGTGAATATTTTACGTGGGTATGGTCGCGGCCCGGCCGAGTGACATGGATGGATCAGGGGTCGCCTGTCGCGTCTACACTTCCACGGTGATTGAGTACTTCACAAAACAGTTTCTCTTTACTTTAGAGAATAAATACATACAAAACATTTTTAATTTGTTTTTTAAATGACAGAGTCCTTGCTTTTGTTCTTTCCCAGGGCTTCTTCAGCCATTACAAAGATTTCCGATTTCGGAATGAATTTCTCATTGAGAAAGCGTCAGGTGCACGCGAGCGTCGTCATGAAAAATTGTTGCGCCCACGAGACGAGCACTGCGCTTCACACACACACACACACACAAACACACGGGGGGTAATTAACAATGCAGTACCCATTTCTAATTACGGAAACAGCCAATAAACGATAAGGATCAGGCCGTTCCTCATACCAGCGAGCAGGGTAGGGCGACTCACCATTACGCGACGAAGACCTCATTGCGCAGGCTGTCCTGGCGACGGTCCCAACGCCACACCGTGGCACACTGCGAACTCACCTGCAAATGCAAAGCAAAGACAGTTATGGTCAGGTTGGCAAGAACAGCGCACATCTGCTACATGCAGGCTGTCGACTCATCGTCGAGTCGAGTTGCCCGGCGGCATTGTGGAGAAGAGAGGAAAAGGGATTGACAGCGAAGCACATACGCTGCACCGGCGCTATGCTGCTGCGGTGTTGTAGTGTTATCCATTATCGTTGTTATTTCACGCCTATGGTGTCGGGTCGATGCTTGAAAACAGACAAACTACTCGAGCCGCCGGCCTGGAGTGTTGGCATGGGCCGTAGGCCACGTCACCATACGAGGCGGGGAAATCATTGACGCGAAAAATCGATACTTTTAAATCATTTGCCGAGTATCCGAAGTGCCGCCCGTGAGAATAAAAACTGTGTGAGTGCGGGCCCTATAAACAATTAAACGACATGCCGTGACTTAAAAACACGCCTGACATTTCAAAGCTTTTAATTGTACGTCATGCTGGAATTAATCGAAAGTCGTTGCCATAGAAAATGAGGAGTATGACAAAAGCAACACAAAAACAAAATGAAAAGCAAGCGTAGAGAGGCGGGCGGCAGCGGCAGCGGCAGGAGCAACAGCAGCAGTAGCAGCAGGCGTCGCGGGCGGAAAGTAACAAGAAAAACTGTTGTGGAGTTTCAACAATTAATCATGTGTGAGCACGACAGCAAAATTAGCCCCTACTCCTCTCGTCACGCGACCAGCGGTGGTGGCGGCGGCGGCGCCTCACGCGCGCGCGCGACTGTACTGATACCCGCGGCGCCTGCTAGATTAATTCCATTCGCTTTGGCGGCGGGGCGGCGCGGGGCGCTTCGGTTCTGCTGGAGATCGGTCCATTAGCGGGCGCTGGCCGGGCGCGCAGCGCACAGCAGGACGGATAATTTTCATCCCGCTCATTTCATATCATTGGTCGGCCAGCGAGCGAGGGGGGGGAAATTTCCCTGCGGCGTGAAAAATCTATTTCTCCCTCTCCCCATTCATATATATATATCTCTCTCTCTCTCTCTCGCTCTCTGTCTCTCTTTGCCCACACTCGTACGCCTGCGTACACACATGGGATTCCTCGGATGTAAGCAACGATTTTTAATATACACTGTGAAAAATTTCTCTGTAAAGTTACGATATTTTTTGTAAAATCATAATTACAAAT
>NW_026267153.1:1045407-1045932 GCF_000697945.3 Frankliniella occidentalis
GGAGGAGGAGGAGGAGGAGGAGGAGGACGACGACGACGACGACGTGGAGGAGGGGGAAGGGGAGGAGGTGGAGCAGGAGGAAGAGGCACATGAGGAGCTGCATCACGAGAGGGTCGGAAAAGAAGAAAGACGCGACGGTGGTGGGATGGTTGGAAAGGAAAGGTGAACGTCGAGGGGTTTGTGCCCCCCCGCTCCCGCGGAGCAGCGGCGCGCGGAGGCAGCGGAGCAGTGCGACGGCGGCAAGCAAAGTCGGCCCCGGGGAGCGCAGGAGCAGCAGGAGCGGCGCCACGGCGGCCCCATGCATTATGGACGGGCGCGCTGTCCCTTGGAGCAGCGCCCCCGGACAGCGCCCGGACAGCGCCCGCCGGCACGACGCGACGCCTCCGACCCGACGGGCTCGTGCGTTATTCGGAGAGCACCTGTTACTGCCCCTCCGATACAAAATGTAGTAAGGCAGCGGGGGAGGGTGGTTGGGGAGGGGAGCAGGAGAAGCAGCAGGACAAATATTGACTCTGATGAGGGGAG
>NW_026267153.1:1045982-1048381 GCF_000697945.3 Frankliniella occidentalis
GTAGTAAATTAATGAAGACAGTCCAATCTTGCTCGTCGATTGATTCCAGCTTGTAATTTAACAATTTCGAATTGAAATTTTACGATACTACCTTTCATGGATTTTTTCCTGTAAAACCTACAACTATTTTGCACAGTGGCTGGTGATTTCTGGAGTGAAATTGATTACATCGTACGGCGAAAGCGGCGTTGCTGACAGTGTAGGACTCGGCCCTCGAGCCTAACCCCTCGGGCGGCCCCGCGGGAGGGCGCCCCGGCCTTAGTGTCGGGGGTGTTGCGTTCGACAGGCGCGGCCGAGTCCGGCTGATATGAGACAGAGAGAGCCGGCAGGGTAGAAGGGGGGAGCGAGCCCTTTTAGGCCCAGAGGCTGGCTCGCGCTGGCTCTCGCCTGAGATAGAATCACTTAATATCCTGGATCCTCGTCCAGGCTGCGATGCTGGATGAATGGGAACGCCAAGACAAAGTGAATCATACGTCCGTTTTCGATCTCGACTATGACCCCCTCCCTCGCTGCCCTTACCTCCTCGCCCTAACTCAAAACCTTTCTGCTTTCTATACCAATCCGCTACAACTCGCTCTCCCTCGCTGCTATTCTCTCGTCAATCAGCGAAATCTCGTAGCAGCGCCGCCCACTTTGTACGCTAAATAAACATTTCCATTTTAGTTCGATCCCTCCTGGCCCGGTAGTATCGTCGCTCCGGTCCCCCTCGCCTCCCCCTCCTCCCCCACCAACGAGGACCCTCGATGCTTTTGGAATATTCAGGATTGGGTCCCGAGATATCGTCGCTCTGCTTCCAATTGTTTATCGATGCGTCCTCCATCTCCATTCCGCGGCAGGGGCGTAGCTGATATTGTCCGCGGCCAGGGTAAGGGGAAGGCGGGCGCCGCTGCGACTGGCTCAGCCGTCTGGCGTTTTGTTTCTCTCTCACCTACGACAACATCTGACACTAAGTGCTTCAACACTTATGGACAACGTTCTGCTGGAGATAACAAAGTTACAAACCCACGCCGGGCGCCGGTACTGCGCTGTAAATAGGAGTAGAGAGGGGGGGGGGGGTATTTTCCCCTCTGGTAGAGACAGTCTTTTGGGTACTGTCTAAAGGGTGGCACGACAGAAGTAAACGAACGGCAGATCAAATCAGGTTTTTTTTGTAGGAGAATTTCTCATTTTTCTCGCCACCGCAAAGAATATGCGCAAAGAATTGCGGTCCGCATTTACAATACACATCACATCACCGAAGATAGGGCGATGTTGGGCGTGCCTCGTTGGGTTTCGCTTCAGAGCCGTGTACGAGAGGCGAGCTGGGGAATGTGCACCACTGCCCCACACAGACGCGCTGCTGCTGCAAAACAAAAGCAGCTGACTGCGCTGAGTAGCGGGGCGGGGCGTGGGGCGCGACTTTGAAGGATGAAGCACGATGATTATTGGACGCCAAAAACGTCTGGCCTCCCCCTCCCCAATAGTTTCGCCGTTCTCCTTCCTCGCTTGCCTCGTCTTTTCCTTTGACCCATCCATCCTTATTCAACCCTTCCTCTGCCCCTTCCTCTTCCCTCACTTCCTCCATTCTACTCCATAGGCCACAGTTTGCATTGTGACGTCGTATGCGGTTCGCAAGAGCAGACGCAAGTTCTTCTCCAACGCCACCACAGACAGAGAGCAAGAAAGCCGGAGAGAGTAGAAGGGAGAGAGGGAGATAGGCGTTCTTTGGACACTGTCAGTGCTCGCTCCATTTTGACAACGACCTACCAGGCGCGCTGGCATTGTTTTGGTGAAGGGCGCCGGCGCGGCGGAGGAATTCCTCCTGTCATTCTCCAGCATGCCTCCGCCACCATACCCGCACCCCTCCTACCCATTCTCCAACAGTCTTCCGGCACTACACCCCCCCCCCCTATTCTCCAGCAGGTCTCCGCAACCATAAACCCCCTTCGCCTCATTCTCCAGCAGGTCTCATCAACCAACCATACCCCCTCATTCTCCAGTCCAGAAGGTCTCCGCAACCATAACCCCCCCCCCTCAATTTTCCAGCGCAGGTTTCCGAAACCATAACCTCCCTTAATTCGCCAGCAGGCCTCTGCCAAACAACACCCTCTCTCCCTACCCGCGGCAAGGCGTGCCATAGCCCTTTATGGTTTTCGTGGGGAGGAAAAAAAGACACCCGCACCATACCGCTATTAAGGTATAGTGGGCAAGGGGCCGGGCCCTAGGCATCAAAGGGACGGACATCAAACACAAAATGAATCTGTGTCGGCGAGAGGAGAGCGGGGAGAGGGGCCTAGTCCTCCTTACGCATGCTAATTGTCTTGCTTTTGTCCGTCGGCCTACAAATCGCGTTTTCCCCGCACTACAGCCCGGGTGCGTTGCGTCCCTTTTGGCTAACTCCACTTTCCAACGAAACCCCC
>NW_026267153.1:1048431-1050783 GCF_000697945.3 Frankliniella occidentalis
GTGAGGACATTGTCGGCGCGCAGCGGGAGTGTGCGGTGGGTGGGAGAGACGGGTAGGTAGGGGAGAGCAGGGGGTAGGGTGGTAGGGTGGCACGGGGGGGATGGAAGCCGATATCGTCATCGGACGCGTTACGCCGTTCCATCTGATAGACATTATTATTTTTCGATTTCAGGGCGGCGCGCGCGGCAAAACGCTGCTAGTCAGCGCCTCGCCTCGCCCCGCCACGCCACGCCACGCCGCGCCACACTATTGAGCGCAGAGTGCCGCCGTCACGTGGCCATCGGGACACGCCGCCGGCGAGCGCAAAGACGAAAAGGGCAATAATAAATACGGCAATTGGCGCTGGTCATAATTTAAAAGGAAAGGACACCAGGGCCTTGGTGTTATTAGGCTCACTCATTATTCGTCATCATCTTCCCTACATGTTTGCACTGTCCGGATGGTCCGCTCACGGACTGACGTACCAAATTGTTACAGGTGAATCAAGTCCATGTGAACTGACGTCGTTAAAACAAAACCCTCATTGAAGTTGAAGTGAATACTGGTAAAGCGGCCTGCTCTTTTAACTGTAGGAATTCGTGTTCTTCTCTTGCATTACTGGAAACGCTTTCGGCGGTGTCATTAGTTCACCTCAGGAACGAATCCTTATATCAAGTATAACAAACATATTTTGCTCTGGACAAATAGTTCGACAACTACAGTATACAATGAACACAACTAAATAATGTTGCAGTTTATTGACACCGTCAGGCCAAGAGCATGACGGCTGCGCGCCCGCAGCCTGCCCTATCCACTACCCCGCCGACTACCTAGCCTGCTAACAGTTTCCGATAAAGGAGCAAAGATGCATGAGGTATAAGAGAAATGAACCCAGCACTACCTCGGCTCAAAGGCCGGACGAACAGCAGCAGCACGACAGTCTGCACGGACTGGCTGGTTGGTTTGCATGACCTTTTGTACACGCTCCCTGTTTTGTTTTTTTGTTTTTTTGTTTTTTGTTTTTTTTTAAACTGTGCGCACGGCAGCTTTATCCCTCCGCTTCTTCAACGACTCGAACTTCCATTGAAGTTGCGTGTTCATCAAAGTGCTGGTTCGTACACGAAGCGGGGCGTGGCGTGGCGTAGCGTGGTGTGGCGCGCTGGGGCGGGCGCGAGTGCGGCGGCGGCGCCTCGTGCGTGCTTCCCTGACGAATTTCACGGGCCGGCGGCCGGCGAGGACGAGCCCCCCCACCCCACCCCCCTCGGCATTTTATACGCGCGTCACGTGACATGCACCGCACCACGGTGCCAGTCCGTGAGGGACGGAGAGTGAGTGGAAGTGGAAATGAGTAGGAAGGGGGGGAGGGGGGCGACTCACGCCACAGGCGTTAAAACCGTTAAAACACTTGTAAACAAAACAAAATCATGTTTTTGACAACTGCTCTACTATTATATATAGTTTAATACAATCACCCACCACCACCTACCTCATGCTGGTATGACTTTCTGCCGTTCCCAAGGTTCGCGTTTGGGGTTTCGGACTCGCGTGGCATTTCGCTCCTGCGAACGTCGCGGTGGCAAGACGAGCTTTCTACTCTACTCCCTTCCAACCACCCTTCTCGGCATCATGTTGCGTGCAGCGGAGGGCGGGGGGTAGGGCATTGATCGCACCTATCTCTCTTTTCGTCCCGCTCCCTCTCTTTCACTCCCTCTCCGTATCTCGGACCATCCGCACCCACCAACCGTCGCTCTCTCGCACTCTTTCCCCCCACCCTGCACCCTGTCCCCTCCACACACATACACACACACGCACTCCCGCCTACACCGCGTGCAATTCCACGCATAGCGACACAAGACCTCATGTTTCCTGTCATGTCGTATACGGTTTAGACTGGTACATTCACACAACCTCTCTCCCTCCCTCCCTCCCTCCCTCCAACAACACAACGAGCTCCGGTCCGACATAGATTCACACTCAGCGCGTCACTCCACAACAACACTGCAACGCTACCCAGCCTCTCTCTAATTCTCCCCCTGTCATTCTCCCTCTCCTTGATTCTCAGTCATTTCTCTTATTTACTCTCTCGCTCTCTCCTTTATTACCTATCTCTCTCTCTCTCACTCTCCTTCTTCACGCAAGCACACACGCACAGTGTTATAAAAACAGCAAATGGCCTTGACCCCATTCCCTGCAGAGAGACGCCACCCCGCCGTTGGGCTGCAACAGATGCATTAAAATGGTTTCCGTGCAGCAAATTAGCAGGCGGTGTGTAAGATGGAAGCAGCGCCCCCCACCTCTACCCTCTCCACACCTTCCCCCCACCTCCATCTTCCTCCGAACACAATCCCTCCGGCTTCCACCAGCCAGGAGGGG
>NW_026267153.1:1050833-1052543 GCF_000697945.3 Frankliniella occidentalis
ATTGTTAGGAATTACGACAAAAGTCATACTCTTAAATTACAAATTAAGTTGTAAGTGTACGACATTTGTCATGGAAAATTTTCCCGTACCCTGTACGACTATTTTTCACAGTGTATCTATCGCAGATATTTAAAAAATAAAAAGTGGTGCTCGGCCGGCGTCGGTTTGGCGAGAGAGGGTCCGGGGCTCTGCGCCCTCTTTATTCCCATTTTTAATTACCCCCTCCGGTGTGAGGTAATCGCGATCACTCCCGCTCCCCAGCGGGCCTCCCTCCCCTGTTTTTATACTCATTGCTCCGAGTCAACATGGCACGGCCATCGGTCAGACGCGGCCCGGCGCAGCAAACCCACCCTCTCTTTTCACGTTTCAATCAAGCAAGGCTCTCGGGAAGATATAATCGCCTAGAAAAATGTGTGTTTAAGGGCTATGAAGCCATAATAGTCGCAAGTATCGGGTGTTGCATAAAAGACACAGGTGCGGGCGGGTTTGCCTACCCAAGGGGCAACGACTCCTTACGGACAGAGAGGGTAGGCAACCCGCCCGCACCTGTGTCTTTTGTGCAACACCCGGTACACGGTCAAACCGCTGCTCACTTGATTTTCTAGTTACTGTTTAAAATTCTATTGGCCATATCCAAGAAAATCAGCTGAAAACTGTCGCGGCTGGAGTGCTGCTCGCCGGGCCTCTCAAGGTAGGCTACCTGAATGTGGCCGAAAACAGTCATAAAAGTACCTCATTATTCGGGCTTAAACCCCCAAATTGCTGCACTGAAAAATCAAGTAAGTGCGGTTTCATCGTGTGCAGAGGGTCGCAAGGAGCATAAACGTTTAAATTTGCGTACGCCGGTCGTGCACCAGACGGAGGCGCCTGTCCGCACCACGCCCGGCGACACCACTGGCGCCATCACCATGCCAGGACCGTGGGCATTAGCTATCTGACCAGCAGAGCGCGCCCCGACTAAGCCTACCGGGCCGGGTCATGGACGTATATAAGGCCCTTCGTGTGTTGATTGGCGCGGGGACAGCGGGGCGGATGGGGAAGGGGAAGGTGAGTGGGGAGGAGGGGGAGAGGGGGGGGGGCGGAGAGCTAACAAGAAGGGCGTCGACCGGGCCAGACGGACACGCATACGAGTCTAGCGGGCCCCGCCACGCCCCGCCACGCCCCCTGAGTCACACGTGACACTCACGCGAGCGAGCGCGGCACGCCCCGACCGGCTACACCCAAGCTCGCTGCCCCTCCCTCCCCGCGGGTCCGTTAGAGCAAAGAGAGAGGAAAGAGGGGGAGGGCGGGGGGATTTACAGCAGGTGGACGGGCGCCGCCGCGGGGTCTTCCATAAAACACGTGAGGGGGCCGCGCAAAAACACGCGCGACACGAAACGACATTGTTATTGCCGTTCGTGACGCGCCAGGCGCGCGCCAGCGAGGCAACACTGTCGCGCGGATAGCAGGGTCGTACGAAACTGCCGCGGGTTTAATTTCAGGCCCCCGCGGCGTTTAGTTTAGTTTGTATCCCTGTTTTGTTGTTGTTGTTGTTTTTTCAAATATCCATTCTTTAGAGCAAGCTATCGTTTTCTTGTTTTATTGTTGTCTGTTTTCTGTGTAGCCGTGCACCGCACGACGACAGATAGCGCCCGCCTCGGGAGCGCGTGAGTAGGGCAGGTCGGGGTGACAGCCGACAGGGGGAGTAGGTGGAGGAGGAGGTGGAGGAGG
>NW_026267153.1:1060645-1061561 GCF_000697945.3 Frankliniella occidentalis
TTCCTGTGTAGCTTCCTGGTTACACCAAAGGGGAGGCGCCCCTACCTTGCGGGCCTTGCGGTGGCGCTGGCCGTGACCGCCGGACGAGGCCGACTTCAAATTCATCAAAGTCGCACAGCGGACCTCGGTCCCCTCCACGACGACCCGCCCTCCACGGCCCGCCCTCCGCCGCGGCCCGCCCTCCACCGCACCCCGCCCTCCACCCTGCGCAGGGCCCCCGGGGGGGAGGAAGGGCAGAGCGACGACCTGCCGGCCAGCCCGCTGCCCTCCTCCCTGCTCCTTGACAGGACCATTCTCTACGACACACGTCTTCCATGAATACGATTGTGGCGCCTCGCGGCGGCGTATTGCTGAACTTGGGGGGCGGTCCCAAGGGCTCGCCGAGAGTAGAGAGACGGAGGGGGGACGGTGGGGCGGAGGGGTTGGGGGGGGGCGCGGTGTACTGCTGCTTTAGTCGAGGGCCCTTGACATTTCCGGCCCGAATAGGTACTGCGGTGTGTCGCGTCACGGCCCGGCGTGGTGGCGGCGCGCCGCAGCCCCGCCGACCCGACCGACCTCGATCCCAAGCAGCAGCAGTAGCGAGCGTCTCCGTCGGCTCCTGGCGACGTCCCCCAGCGCCATTCTCCTGGTAGAAACACCCCTGCCCCCCACCCCCTCTATCTGCTCCTCAGCGGTCCTTCCTGGTTGGTACCACTGCGGCTGGGCTGCGACAAACACACACCCCTCATTACATCGTAATACCGCGGAGAACCGAGGCAGGGGGCGGGGAGGGGAGGGAGAGAGGGAGCGGGCAAAGCAGACGCTGAGTCGACCGCCAAGTCCGCTCGCCCTCTCCCTTTACCGCTCGCACTCTTTTCTGCTCTCGGCCTTCGTCTTAACCTCTTTCTTCTTGGCTCTCATCCTAGCTCCGGGCTTT
>NW_026267153.1:1062373-1062696 GCF_000697945.3 Frankliniella occidentalis
GCCACACCTAGCCCCCGCCACGCCACGCCCCGCGGAACCACTCCGGCCATAATGCTACGTTAAACCGGGCTTAACACGCCCAAGGAGAGGAACAGGTGTTCCTGACACGGCGAGCGCACCGGGGGCACCGGGCGACACCGCAGCGCAGCGCCGGGGTTAGCAGCGCCGAGCCTAACCCCGGCCGGGCAGCACCGTGTCCGAGGCATATAGCCGCACTCACCCCGGGCACTCCCGCGTGTCGACGGCCGGCGCCGAGGCGGCGTCGACGGGCTGGGAGAGAGAGGGAGAGTCGGAGCGGGCGGGGGAGAAGGGTCATCGGATTG
>NW_026267153.1:1068352-1069353 GCF_000697945.3 Frankliniella occidentalis
AGAGAGAGAGGGAGTGACGAGGGCTCCGTGTAGACAGAGCAGCAAAAGCGTTGCAGGAAAACAGTAAACGCTGTCAATATTGCTTCAAGCCTGCCGGCGGCGGGCCCAAGAGAGAGGCGTGGCCGGAGGGGAGGGGAAGGGGGGGGGGCTGAAAAGTTTGTCCGCGAAGAACGACAAGACTGGCTAAGCGGGGCAGTGAGACAGCTAGCGGCAGCCATGTCCTGCGGGAGAAGAAGACCGACCAGATGGACTGCCGGACAGGCCGGCAGACAGACGCAACGGCGGGCGCATGTAGAGGCCCCGCCGCCTTGCGTCGTCCTTTTTACGGCTAACTCGACACGGAATGTTCCGGCGAGTCTCTATGGTCGGGTGCGCCGGGCCGGCGGGGGGGAGCAAGCGTACGACGAGGACGATGGATGGAGACCACACTGCACTCGTAGTGGGGGAGCCTGGTCAAGACAAGTCTTGGCCGTCAAGAGACCACCGCAACAGGGCCAGGAGCGCGCCCCCCGCCCCGCCGTGCCCCGCCACGGACGCAAGAGCTACAGGCCCGTTGATCTACCCAACCTCCTGGCCACCGCACTCCCCTGCTGCTGCCGCCCTGACCGGGCCGGGGCCGAGCCCGGGGCGCAGGCCGGGGAGAGCGACGAGCCACCGCACCCAGCCCTACCACCCGCCGAACCCTTTGCCCAGCAGAGCCCTTTACCGGGCCAGACTAGCGTCGTAAAAAAAGAAGAGAGAAAAAGAAGGGAAGAAAATCCACCCTTTTGGCGGGAGGGTCACGGCGGGATGGCTCGGGTGGTATTCGAACCACCGACAAGCGGCCATCGGGCAGCGGCCCGACTTCCTGTGTAGGCCCCACGGTAATCCCGCTGGCTCCGGAGCAGGCCCCGGCCCTGCACACATAGCCTCGCCAAGCGGTAATCCCCGTTCAATCCCGGCCGCTCCATCCCCCGCCTCCCCCGACACACCCGAGGTGAATTACGCCAACGACCCGGACG
>NW_026267153.1:1075413-1078632 GCF_000697945.3 Frankliniella occidentalis
TTACACTTTCAGTCAGTCTCCAGCAGCGACCCTGCCCCTCCGCCGTTCGGTGCCGTCAGACGACTGCGATCTCCATCGCCGCTGCTGATGCACTCGGGCTCTCGAAGCGCAAAGAGAAGACATCAAGGCAAGGGGGATGGAAATCAAAACGAACCGTCTCCACTAACGCCGCCGCCGCTGCCGCCACCGCCGACTGCTTGTTACCAGCGACATGGATATTCACGGCCGGCAGAACAAGAGCACGCTGTCCTCGAGGTGTGCAACGGCCTCTGCCAGACTTCCTCTTCCTTTGACGAAACGTTTTCTTCCGATTCTCAATAAGAGAATCTTGGGCAGCCACTCATAGGAGCGGCAGTGGAGCGGCAGCCATTGGGCGGAGGGATCACTGCTGACCGGAAAATGAAGGGGGAGGGAGACAAAGGTGCCTCAGAAAACAACACATGTCGTTTTTAAAATTTATAAACGCGCACACTCTGTGAAAAGTATCTTCGTAAATTTAGAACATATTCTGTAATTTCGATTTACAAAACATTTTGTAAATCTACGACAGTCCACAGTCCATTCTAGCCCGTTGCTCGTCAATAAACCCCCAGACGATTCGCAGTGCTTGTTATTTCACAATTTCAAACTGTTATTTTACAACACACTTCGCAGATAAATTTTTCAAAAAAAAAAGACAATCTGTGAAGCAACAACATACTGTGGTCTTGCCATGTGCGTACACCTTATTATCTGTGGCGGCTGGCCCCATGAGTTATTCATGATCCCATGAGGAGACGCGGGGGCGCCACCAGGCATACTGATCCCTCCCCCCCCCTTCCCTCTTCCCCCGCCATGTACAAATCTCGATGGAGCAAGCCACGCGAACTTGTTGCCCTCATGGTTGATGGCTTTAGTCAGAGCGGGCGGGTGGCGGGGGGCGGGGGTAGGACAGCAGGGGGAGGGGGACAGGGGCAGGGAGGAGGGAGCGTTCGAACCTGCGGCGCGTGATTAGAGAGGTTCGAAGGCTCAGAGACACCGGGTCCGTTCATCAGGCCAGGCGGATCTGCGCCGATCCTTTATACCAGTTCCTAGCCCCCCGCGGCGCGTACCCCAAGCTTTCTTGGGCGGGGCGGGGCGTGGCGAGGCGTGGCGGGGCGGGGCGGGGCGGGGCGGGGCGGGTGCTGACTTCCAAGAGTACCGTTGCACCTCGACCCCGCCTCGGCCCGACCCCCACCACGCCCCGCGCGGAGTCGCCAAATCCTCTACCCCATTGAACATCTTTCCGATTCGAGTCGCAAAGCCGCGGGGCCATCCGCACCGCTCCGCTTCTGACTCCCACACCCCTTCCTCTTCCCATCGACCAACAATCACCACGACGGCGCAACGAAGCTTCTGCCCCTACCCGAGATCTCGCTCCACGCCCACGCTCTTTATGCCCACTCCCGCGCTCTACACGGCCGCACACTCGCACTATATGCCCCTTGCTAGCACTCTGGACGCTTTCACGCCGTGCAACCACTTTTTCCCATCAGATTTTCTCGGCGCGCAGTCCGGCGCGCCAGTCCGGAGCGCAGTCCGGCGCCTCCCACGCCGTCGCGTTGTCAGCTGTCAACAGGAGCTGACAGCCAGGGCCTGTGCGGTCGCGGAGGACGGGAGGGGCCGGTGACCCGGAGTGCGACCCGCAGACCCGCATCTAGGTCGGTCTTCTGGAGGGCTTTGCCTCTGGAAGAAGGTCAGCAGGCCGAGCTGCCGGTCTGCACCCTGACTATCCCCCCGATGCGTGATCCGTTCCTCGCTGCAGCCGGGGAGGGCGGGATCTCTTTCGTCGGTCCAGACTGATGATCCCGTGCATCCATCCGGTGAGGGGGGCGATGGGGGAGGGGGTGCGGGGACGAGCGCGGCACCGAGCGCAGCGCGACCCAGAAAACAAAACCCATTACCCCCTGAACTTTGGTTATCGATGTATGCGGGAATGTCATACAGGTTACAGGGGCGCGGCAGAGAGAGAGCGAGAGGTGAGGGAGGGGAGAGGGGAGGGGGTGAGAGTTTGGCAGAGAGTTAGAGGCGGCAGCAGCGAATCACATATTCAATCAATTCCACCCGAACGTCCCACACGGCACGGCGGCCTTGCGGCAGCGGAAAACAAAACCAGCCAGAAACTCGCGCGGCGTGAACTACAGTGGGCACGAAACAGAACAGTTGTATAGTGCCCTATGTCCGCCACGCGACAGCCAAGCGTCAGACACGCGTCAGACACGCGTCGGACTGCAAACCCTTGAGGGAGATTTCATGCTGGGAATGAGTGGGACACTTTTGACTCGCCCAAATCAAAGCGGAACCTCGAGGCTGGCTCGCCCTGCCTGAGTCATACAGGGTGGGTTTTCTACGCGCTCTCAATTAAAATGTGTACATTGAATACTTCAATAAAGCGCGCATGGCATGTATACTTTAATGAATGTGTACATGGCACTTTTGAAGGCGATACAAGTATAGACAATGCACACATTTGAATCGACAAAGCGACAGACTTTTTTCCCGGATACACCCAAAAAAGAGTTTCTTCGATTAAAGAAAATTTCGACGCAAATTGAGAATAAGGAAACTTTTAACGTAAGTTCAAGCAGGAAACCTTCCTAAAAGTGAAAAAATTCTTGCTCAGTGAACGAAAATGTCATTGAATTGCAATGGATTCCTTATCGTCGCATTTCCTAGAATCAATCTGGGTACATGCAGGACTACTGCACGCAAGGTTTGCGGATGTGTTGCGTACTCGCACGGAGCCAAGAGGCGCGTGCATGCCACGAGGCCACCGGGCGAGTCCACGTGATCACGACGGTCATCATTACAATACAGTCCGCCTTTATTTGTTCCGCTGTATTCACTTTACCCTGACCTCGGCGGTGACCCCCGGGGGTGACCCCTCGAGCCCCGCCCGCCCCCCGTGCCGCGCGCCCCTTACGGCGAAAGCCTCGACACGGAAGAGAGTAATCCGACTGTGGAAAAGGGGGTGGGGGCCGGAGGGGGCGCACCCCGCTAGGCGAGGGCCGGGCCGTCCGGCATGGGTTTTGTCCTACAGCAGCGGTTGTCCAGCGGGCCGAACCAGACCGGACATAGTGGCGACACGGAACGCCAACAAGGTACTACACGACATAGCGTGCCAAGCCTCGGCCACTCGAACGAACGGACCAATCAGGGAGAGGGAAGGGACGTGTTGGGAAAAGTAGTAAGGGGGGGGGG
>NW_026267153.1:1078852-1082555 GCF_000697945.3 Frankliniella occidentalis
CCTCGCATTCCATATATCTTCACCACTATATGGCTTGCGCGTTTATACTTTGACTCAACAGACGCATATGTTCCCCCCGCCGACGTCACCTCTCCCTCTTCCTCCCTCTCCACCCGTCTCTTTCTCTCAAACTCACACCTCCCGGCCCGGAGCCCTTTTGCCCCTTTCTCTGTCCCACTCCACACCACACCAGCACCATGAATTGCTGCGCCAAAAGTACCGAACAAACAGCCAACTGAAGTCCGCCCCCGCCCGAGCCTCACACGACGGGAACTTCCTCCCCTCCGCAGGCGAATGACAGTCCGGCACAGAAGTGACTTCGACACTAGAAATAAAACACGGCGAAATGATAAAAATTAGCCACGATCCGACGAAATACTGTTTATATTTCCAGTGGGCAGGCGAATTGAGCGCGGGGAGGGGGTATTGTGATTTCATATTTCTATTATCCTTTTTAAATTATTTTTTACCCCGTCCGCTGAACAGCTTACAGCATTAGATCTCCACACAGATCCACCTCCCCAACCCTTTCCCCCATCACACAGACACAGACACCCCCACACACAGGCACACACTTAGCCCCTTCCATGCCCCATGCCCCCCCCCCCCCCCCCCGCCCTCAATGACCGATGAGAAACAGGCGTGCTGTGAAGCGGAACCAACACTTTTACTGCGACATTTTGTCGCCCCCGATTACGCTGTGGGTGTGAGAGCGAACGAGCGAACGAGCGCGCGTGCGAGAGAGAGAGAGAGAGAGAGAGAGAGAGAGAGAGAGAGAGAGAGAATGAGCATGCGGGTGGCGGGCGGCGAGGGAGGGGGAGAGGGTGTCGTATCGATAAACATATTAGCACCCGCCGCCCAGCGAGAAAACGGGAGAAAATGCCGCGATAGGCCGCGGCGGTCGGTGGAGGTGGGGTGGGTAGGGCAGGGACTGAAGGGAGGGGGTGCGCTGGGGGGCTGAGCCGGTCGTGGAGAAGGAGGGCGCCGGTGAGAAGGTGTGAGTGTCCGATGCCCCAGTCCTTGTCGGTGGAGACGATGGTGTCGGTGGCGCTGTTGGTGCAGGGTTCGATCGATCCTCTCCGGGTTGGGAACCCCTTTTAATTTTTCCAAGATCCCGCGCGCGCCTGTGGGCATCGTCAGCCGCGGTACCGTCACCGTCAATACGGTCAGACGCGTAGCCCGCGCTGGACGGAACTGAAATAGGGCGGTGGGGCGAACACGGCATCTCGGCCAGGTAAGGGTATGGTCGCCCACCCGGGCCGATAGGCGGCCGCCCTTTGATCCAGACCCAAAGGGTACTTCACTTTGAAAAAAAAATGCTTCGTTGTTACAAAGGATCTAAATACTTCGCAGTTCTGCAGAGCGTTGCTTTGCAAGGGGATATTAACAGGGCAGAAAAGAATCAGGGGAAAAAATCAGGGGAAAAGAGGGGAAAATCAGGAAAAGAATAAGAAAAAAAATCAGAACAGTTTTGGAAAGGAGATCAAGAAAAAACAGAAAAAGTCGTGTGCGCTTTATAGTAGACACACCTGTACCCTCACGGTGACCGACACAGTCTCCTTGTTCGAGGGGCGGCCGACAAGGGGCATGAATTAACGCTTAATGCGCGCTTCCCGGCACACCTGCCGTAGGGCAAGAGGAAAACGTGGACGTGGACAGAGGCTCGCACAGACAGACGCACAAGCACACTCGCACACACACAAGAGCCCAAGCACACACACGATAAATAATTATAGGATGGGAAAGGTGCCTCGGGCGAAACGAGGTGAGAAAATCGATGAGCGTTAAAATAAAGTGGGCCGGCGGGTGACGAGAGCCTCCCTTCCCCTCTCCTCCCTCCTGCTCCAAACCCTCCCTCCCCCGCACACTTGAGGCTGGCCCGGCGCCAGGGTGATAGTCGCAGAGCAGCCGAGTCGGTAATAGGGTCGCACTACGCCCGCAGCCCACCCGGTCCACCACGGGGAAAAAAATCAGTTTAAAAGGAAGTACATTATATGGTATTGTTCCAGATTACCAAAAAACGACAAGGCATTGCGATCCCCGAGTTCAAAGGATTATTAGTCGACCTTACGCACCACATGGCATGTACCGGCACGGTAAAAAATGACATCTTGGATTCCAAGCGATTTACCTGGTCTACAGTTTCAAAGGAATCTACTTGAATTCCATGATGTTCTTTTTACCGTGGCGTGCTTTAGGTGCGCACTGCTCACACCCCAGTGGATTCGCCTACTCCCCGTGATAAAAAGTAGAGAGGCGGCCTCTGATGGTCACTTTCTAAGTCGCTGTTGTTGTTGTTGGAAAGGTAAAAGTCGTGTCCTTGCAAAAACCCGGCACAGGAACGCTCGTCTCGTGACTTTGCGCGGCGACCGTGTGGCACTGTGTGCGCGGGAGCGATGCCCTCCTTCAAGTGGGGCCAGACGGAGGGGGTTGCGGACCGTTGCGCGCGCTCAGGGCGAGGAGGGCGGCGGGCTCCCCATTCTGATTCTCACGCATTCCAGGGCGATCCCGGGAGGGGCGGCTCGCGGTCCCCCCAGCGGAGGCGGGACAGACAGCGCGGGGGGTCGCGGTGGCCCTGGCGCCAGCCCCCCTTCTGTCCGGGAGTGCGGAAGAGGCTAAGTGGAGACGCGTGACGTCGTCGTCCTGCGAGCGTTGTGTCCCAGTACGGGGCGCAGGCGAGGCGCAGAGGGACCCCCGGCACCGCCGCCCAGCAGCCCCCGTGCGGCGGAAGAAACCTTTCCCCTTGAAAGCCGCCACCGCTAACGCGCGGCGAGCGAAAACAGGGAAAAAATGAGTTATCTTTCCGCGGGTCCACGTGGGGACATTTTCAAGCCAGAGAGTGGTTGGCTCGGTGGTTGGGTTGGACTACACATGAACTTTTGTTTGCTGAGTGGACATGGAAGCCGTATGTCTTTTTCGAATAGAGACCGCGTTTGTTAAAGTCGCATTCGTCCACACGGGCCGGTTTCTGCCATTGTGCCACACTGACCCACTTCTGCGTGGGAAAGATGGTAAATTTATAATAAAACGAGACTCACTCCCCCCTTTTCCTTTCCCGCTTCGACTTGTGTCCGCCCGGGCTCTTTTCTTTGTTTCTTTCCCGCTCGAGAGGACCGAAACTTTTTCCCGCGGCCGGCCCTTGGCCGCGGCCGTCTATGTCCGCCCCCCGACTTACCTGTTTGCTGGAGGCGGCGGCGGCGGCGCTCCGGCTCGGCTCGGGTAGCCCTGCGCTGGCCCCGGCCGGGCACTTGACTCTGTCCCGCTCTGCTCCGCTCGTCACTGATGGTCGGCTCACAGAGGGACACACCTCCTCACTTGACCCGTATCCCACTCGGCGTTCACCAAATCACAATTGCACTCCAACACACACACACACACACGCACACACAGTTAGAGGCTGCCAATCAGCGGGCGTCACATAGTAATTCCTCTGGACACGCACACCACGTCCCGCTGACGCGGCGGGGGCGGACGCGTATGCGGGGCCGCGGGGGCGCGCGGCGGGGGCGGCACACACACGGGGGCGGCGCACACGCGGAGGCGAGGATACGAGCGCGGCGGGGCGGGCGAGCGGCGCGACGGCGGCGGGGCGCTGCGCAGCGAACCGACGCTGGTGGACGCGCAAGCTGTACTGCCGAGGCGGCGCTGCGCGGCCCAGCCCAGACCGCCGCCCCCGCCGCCCCCACCCCCGACACGACAGCGC
>NW_026267153.1:1083791-1084912 GCF_000697945.3 Frankliniella occidentalis
GGGGGGTAGAAGGAAGCAAAGGGCGCGGGAGAGAAACCACCTTGCAGCACACAGAGCGAACATGCAACTTTCCTGATTTCTACACCAAGCCCGCCCCACAGCTCCCCACCCCTAACCCTAACCCTATCCGCTCCGGCTCCGATGCTCTCACCACCATCCAAAGGTCGACCGCGCCGCGAAAGTAATAAATGTGTGGCGGGTGGAGTGCGCGCAGGACGTCGAACGGGAGGTTCGAACGGAGGGCTGAATGCGATGGCTGATGAGAAGTAAATAAATATACGGGTCGGGGAGTGAGCGTGTAAGTGATGCGAAGTGAGCTGCGAGGGGCGTGGCGTGGCTTGATGGGGTTCGGCGGGGCGGGGCAGAGGGGTGCGGCGGGGCAGGGGTGTGGTGCGGGGCAGGGGTGGCGCGAATCGAAGGTCCGGGCAGGCAGCTGTACGGAGCAATCAAGGCTTCGAGAGTATGAGAAATTGCGCGTCATAATTCAGACTGAAAGGCAGACAAACGGCAGGGTGACCCCGCCCCGCCGCCCCGCCGCCGTCCGGTGCCCCCTCCCTTTAGCGCTCAGGGGGTTTGTTCTAGGCGCCCCCCTCCCCCCTTCCACCCCCTCACCGTCCGGGGGAGCAAGGGCAGCAGCGTACACTATTGATGCTGCCATGTTTTTAGTATTCTGTTTGGAGCACAAACAAGAGGCACAAGGTGAAATAAGTTTACGGAGCCCATCGTGAGGACGACGTCGTGCTGCTGTGGCGCCAGGGTACATAACGGCAAGTGGGAGGGGGGAAGGGAAGGAGGGAACATATCGCATGCGGAGGAGGTCGCGTACCCGGCCGAGATATTGAGGGACTTATTTAAAATTGTGATTGGCTGACCTGCCCTCGGGGCTGCAGAGGGCGGCGGGAGGCGCAGGCCCGGCTGGGTTGGGGGGAGAGTTGGGATGGATATGTGTGTGCCGAGGGAAGGAAGGGGGAGGGAAGGGGACCCGCAGTCGTTGGGCCGCGATTGACACGGGAGTCAAAACAGTTTTCGACAAACGCGCGCCGGCGTGCTCCAGAGGAGCGGGCCGAGGAGGCGCGCCGCACGGCCGGTGATTGGTAAAGGCCCCTTATAATTAATTGAAG
>NW_026267153.1:1085610-1089827 GCF_000697945.3 Frankliniella occidentalis
CACCCGGACAGGGATCGGTATGAGAAATGGTCGCGCAAACACTCGGGGTTATTTTAGGACTAACCCTTCCTCCCGCTGGCGCGGCGCTCCCCCCGCCCCTCCCCCCGCGCACACCCGCCGATAACATACGTCTCAATGGCTGACCTGTAGGTCCCTCACATAGTTTGGGGGTGGGGGGAGAGAACTCTGCGACGTGCAGGTGGGGACCGCGACGCTGGAAGTGGTTATGGCCCGGGGACCCGACGTACGGGCCTGGGGGAGCGGCCGTGGTAATTAGGTGGAGCACGGTGCAGACGACACCTGCGCACCCCTCCAAACCACCCCGCCCCGCCCCGAACCGCCCCGCCCCGCCGCGCCCCTCAACTCCGCAGTGAACCAGACAAAGAGGACGTGTTGGCAAACAAGTATCCAAGAGCGGTGTAAGCAATTACCTACCTCGGCTGGGGCTGGGCGAAGCGGAGGCACTGAGTTGCCCGTCTGGAATCAGGGGATGCAGTTGAGCTGAGTCAGGGCCGGGGAGTCGATCCCGCCACCGCCGGGGTGCTCAACCTGCTGGCTGCGCTGCGCGCCCGCCGGGGTCCACGACGACCATAAACCAGGACAGGGCAGTCTGCGGCAGGGAGAAAAAAACAGTAAGTACTGGCTTTGTCAGCAAAAACACAAATATACTAGGTAATAAACTGTTGGTTGGGGCAGATGCCTCCGATTGGTCATGGCGCAGTTTGCTATACGTGTTGCCCAGCTACGCAGGGCTGGGGATGAATTTTATTACTTTCATTACTGTAGTCCAGTTAACTGCTCTGGCATCATAAAACGCGCGATCCGTGACTATGAGGAGTCTGACGGGGCCGGCGGAGCACCAGCGCGTAGCACGTGGCGCGGTTTACAAACAAATTGCGGTTGAGGTTATGTCATGATTTTTTGAGCCCCTCTATATCACATTGCCTCGAAACTTACCTGGTGTTTACGGTTGACGTATACTTTTTGCAGAAAACACTGGTGCGATCCATTGCAACGTCGGTTACACTAACCGTCAAACATTTATAACCAACAAAAGCACCAATGCTTTAAAAGGTCGGAAACGAAATTTTAGAATAATTTAATCACAACGGTCGTGCAAAATACTGGCAGTGCCTCGAGAACACGGATGCAAAGTAATCTGGCAAATAATGTAAGTTTAGCGGTCAAGTTTACCGGCGAGCAACGTCAAACGCTAACCACACGACACACGAAGCGAACGGGGACGGAGCAGACGACGAGACCGATTGCTCTTGCTCGCCCCAAAACCTGGTTGAAACTGAAAGTTTTCGCTTTCGGTCGACAGAGCGCGCGCGCGGGGCAAGTCGCTAAGTCGCTAGACATGAGTCAAGGGAAAGGGGGCGGAGGGTGATGGTTAACAGGTATGATTATGTGATATTACGCGTAATATAATAAATAAACTGCTCCCGACCATACCGCTGCCCCCTCCCCCCTTTTCTTTACAAGTACTTGATTGCGAATAACTCAAATTCAAATACCATTTAACACCGTTATGGTCTCGGCGATGCCGGTGCTAATGACTTGTGACGGCGCACCTCCGTGTGGGTCAGGGGGGCGGAGAGAGCGACCCAGAAGGGTGGTCACCGCCACCGACGCGAGTGTGGCTCGCGCCCCGAGGGAGTTCGGCCTACCCCTCCCCCCGGGTTCAACCCCAACCCCTTCTCCGGCAGGCGCAGAAAAGTGCACTCAGGAAAAATGGTATGGAATAAACAAGTTAGTTTATTGGCGCGGATCACGCACCTTCCCCAGCGGGTAGCGGCCGCAAGGAAAATGGCCACCTAGCCCCTCACCGGGGGGCGGCGGGGGAGGTGATGTTGGCAGAGAGGGGGGCAGACCAGGAAGAGGAAGGGGGAGGCAGAGGATGTGAGGGAAGGCCGTGAATTGGTGCGACGGGGCAGAGCGGTAGGTGGTAGAAAGTTGCAGGTAAGGTGGTACGAGGGGAGGTGCGCGGGAGGAGGGAGGGGGTGCAGGCCGACCAGCACCCAGGGTTGGCGCCAAAATTTATCGCCCGTCGCTGCGCAAAGTATCGGAAACGATCGCTCATACCTCGTCCCACAAAACATGAGTCGCATCACGGCCGGAACGACCAACAAGTTTTTTGGTGTTGTTTTTTTCTCCCCCTGCGCTGTGCCACCGCGACCGCTCTGCCTGCGCGGGTGGAAACCAGAGGGATATTCCCGCTTGGTCTGAGGCTGTGAAGGCAGCGGCGGCGGAGACATCGAGCGTATGCTGCCGTCAGGGGGGCCCCGGCGGGGGAGAGGCGGCGGACGGGGTGTGGACGCGCGCAATTTAAAAAGTCGAGACAAAAGTTAGAGAGGGACTCGACTTACCCCCCGCCGCCGCTCCAACCCTATCCCCCCCCCCCTTCTTTGCCCCCGCCGGGGGCGTGCTGCAGGCGAGAGGATCTCGTTTCAGGACGTCATAATACTAGTAATAATAATGAAACTTGTGGCTCCAGCCGCGAGAGAAACTCCAGCCGAGATAACGTTTTAACGGGTACAAGGCAGTCGGTGCTGGCAGTGCCGGGGCCGGGGCTCGCTCCCCCCCCCCTCCCCCACCCCAACGGGTTTATTTATCCTGAGCTCGCGAGGGGGGGAGGGGGCTACCTCAGGAGCCCCGCGGGGTGGCCCCGGCCGCGGACCCCTAAATCAACCACTCCTCCCCCTCCTCCAGCTCCCCGGCTCCAGTTGGGCGTCAGTCTCCGCCGGAGGGGGGTGGGGGTTAGGGGAGAAGAGGATGGGTAGGAGAAGAGAGGTCCTCTGGCTCCAAGTAATTGCCGGCCGTTTTAAAAGTATTGTTTATTCAGCAGTCCTTTTTACAATGGAAACGGGCAGTCGCAGCTGCGGCGCGGGCGGCAGCCGTGCGCACAGGCCAGCGCGGCAGCCGGGCCGTGCGTTGGGTGGCCTAGCGCTCGGGCGCCTCGGCCGCGCCAGACTCCGCGCCGCCGCCGCAGGCCGCCGGGCCGCCGGGCCGTCGCGGTCGCGGGTGAGGCGCGCTCTGAGAGGTCACGTGCGTGTTGTGGTCGCGAGTCTGGACGGACCGGTACCCCGAAGGCGTAGCACCTTTCCCTCGCTGTCCCGGCGCGGCGGCCACCCGCTCTCCTCCCTGCCCCGCTCTCCTCCCCGCCTCGCCCCGCGCGGCCCTTCCCCGCCACGCTTGTATGCGCCGGCTCCTCCCAGGCGGCCGGGCGGCCAGGCGGGCGCAGACTGTCAGCGGCAGCAGTCACTCGCTGTCGGCCGTGGTGGCCGAGCTCGCGGGACGCGCCGGATCGGGAACAGGGGACGGCAAGATACGGTTCCCAAGAGGAAAACCGCGATCGCGCTCGAGAATCGAATAGTACAAACCTACCGTGCCATATTTCAGTATGATAGATTTAATTTGTTAGTAAACGTTGCTGTTGTCTTTGCGCCGTTCTGTGAGGGCGGAGCCCTGTTGGAATAAGCACTCGCGAAGGCAGTTCACCGGTAAGTTCATGCACTCTATGTATACAATTTCGTAGCTAGCAACACACAACTAGTGTCACAATCTGAACTCAGTTATGCACACACAAGACCGGTGCAAGTTACATTAATTGTCCTGGGACATTTCGAGTGTTTCTGTCTGTGAACCTGAATGCGACAAGTGTTTGCAAGCGTGCAAAATAAATGCTGGCTCTGGTCGATATGCGATAACGCCCGATCTTCCAGCCACTTTGAATTTGATTGCATTCGAGCGTGACCACTATGCCATAACACGGGGGCTTCCGTTTTCCTGTTCCCCGCATTCTTCCGCTTCTCAGCTTTACCGGAAGGGATTATTATACAAGTTCAAACAGGTTTTCCGGAGAATGTCACCAGTGGTACTGTCACCGCAAAAAGAACTGAACCCCTCCCTCTGATAACTATATTCCAAGCTGAAAGGGTTCAATTCTTTCTGCGGTGATAGTAGTACATAGAGCGGTAAAATATTCAAGTTGGTTATGGGATGTGATTGTGGAGTCCAGCCGTTCTGTTTTGTTTTGGATCCACGCTACGCCACGCCACGGATCGTCCGTCTTCTTTCCTTGTCCATACCACGTGACTCCCTTCATTTGCACTATGACCGGTTCAGCGTGTGAGTTGCTTGGTGCGGCGTGGTGCGGGCGGTGTGAACGGGCGTCCTTACTGGAGGCGCTGGAGGCCCAGCGCGGCGCCAGCGGC